>NC_056625.2:211434526-212034526 GCF_002870075.4 Lactuca sativa
CATTTGGAATTATTCAATGTAACTGTTTGTATAAGTTTGAAGAAAACGTTTGGAATTAATCAATGTAATCGTTCGTATAAGTTTGAAGAAAACGTTTGGAATTAATCAATGTAATTGTTCGTATAAGTTTAAAGAAAACGTTTGGAATTAATCAATGTAATTGTTTGTATAAGTTTGAAGAAAACGTTTGGAATTAATCAATGTAATTGTTCGTATAAGTATGAAGATAACGTTTGGAATTATTCAATGTAATTGTTCGTATATGTATAAAGATAACGTTTGGAATTAATCAATGTAATTGTTCGTATAAGTATGAAGACAGTGTTTGAAATTGTTCTACATTTGTATAAAACTGAATAAAATGGTTTGTACATGTTTGAAAGTTTCTAGAAAATCCCATCTTTTCTACTAGTATAAAAGTAGTCTTCTACCAAGACTCGACTGTTTTGTATGTTTACCTTTAGAAATCCAGTATCTTTTAATAAGTGTGTATGTAATTTAAAAACTCCAAAACTATAACAAAATCATGTTTTTCATGCCTAAATAATAGATTTGTGTAAATATAAAATCACTAAGGCATTTGATAACCCCGTAAACCAATGTGTTTCTAATACTCCATGTTAGTTTTATAACCATACTAATGACCCAGACTGTCTGTAACAACGTTCTTTAGGCGTTGAAATGTTATGACGTTTGTCACCCTAGGCTTGCCGGCCTAGCTGTAGCTAACAGCTCAGGTGCGGGATTGTCAATCCCGTATAGATCTATACACAAATATCATGCTCCCCCTACAAGGGATTATGGTATATAATACAGGACTTAATACTGCATGCTCGAAAGTACGTGAACCGTCTCACAAAACTTAGTATAAAACATATTTGTGTATAAAAATGTCCAATTGTTCTTGTATGTGAAAGTATCTCTTTGATATAGTTTTTCTAGTATGTAAATGTTCATGGTTTTCTCGTAAACTATACCTATTATAGTTAATCAAAGTGTGTGTTTCGTTCGTATTGTAAATCCTTGTGTAATGCTCACTTGTTATGTAAAGTATAACATCTAAAGTGACATAAATGATCACATATACTTAAAGTATAAATAAAGTGTTTGGTTTGTATATACATATATAAAAATGTTTTATTTCCAAAAGACAAGATGTTATCGAGAATATATATTGCATACGAAAGTTCGTATGTAGTAGTTATGAATCACATATGATTCACTTGATAAAAAGAGTATATGGTGAAACTTTATGTTACACACAATAATAACCGTGTGTTTACTTGTATTCCCCCCTTTTAAAAGTGTGTACAACGATTTAAAAGTAGTTGGTTTGATAAGACAATGTAAAGTAAAAGAAATCCCTTGTTTGAAAACACAGTTATAAATCACATGTGATTGATTATATAACAAAGAGTATAACAACATGTTTATGTTTTTCACACAATGATAATAGTGTTTTTACTTGTATCCCCCCCCCCCTTTAAAGTGTATAAAATGCATTTATAAAACATTTGAAAGTGTTGTTTATAGGCGTATGAACTCACCTGATTGAAGTGGTCGATTTGAAGTAGTCGAGAGAAGAATCGAGCAGAACTTCGACAGGAAGAGTTGAAAACACAGGAAAATCTCGGGATTCTCGGGAACACAAAACCTTCCTTCAGGAGTTGAAGGTGAAAAAACGGGGCTTTGGGAGGGTCTCGGGGGCTTAAACGCAGAGTTTCGGCGTGAGTAAGAAAGGAACTGAGCAATGGAACTCGGAGCCCTTGAAACCTATTTATAGGGGTATTTCTGGTGTTCCATTTCATGGCTAAGGTTGGCCACGTCGTGGGGAGCAAGTCGTATCCTCTTCCATTGAATGGACGCCCTCGGTAACTTGCCGGGTCGCGGCAAGGTTGTGCCACGTCGTGGCAAGCCTGACAGCCTTGAATTTTGGGCCTTGAACTTGTAAAATCCATAACTTTCGCGTACGAGCTCCGTTTTCGACGTTCTTTATATGCACGCGTAGCTAAAAATATGATCTACAACTGTCGTTTAGACTTCATCGGAAAATTTTGACTTTACTTTTAATTATTTATTTTTAACGGGCCGGGACACGAAAAGTTCGTTAAAATTCCATAACTTCTTCATCCGATGTCCGTTTTCGTCATATTTTTCTCCATTATGCTACTATTGTTGAGAACTTCGATTCTCATTTAGGTTGTTTTGGTCAAAAGTCTCTTGAGCTCTATTTCGAGTTTTTAGCTGTCTACTGCTATATCCGGATCTTGGAAAAATCATAACTTCCTCATACGAAGTCAGATTTGGACGTTCTTTTTATGTACGCTCACGGTTTAATGTTATCTACAACTTTCATTTAGATACTTAAGGCTAAAAACTATTGTATTGAAACTTCGCATTTTTCGTTTAATCAATGTTGCCGGTTTTGTCCGGAATTTTAGAATGGTTATAACTTCCTCGTTATAACTCGGATTTTTGTGTTCTTTATATGTATGAAAACCTTGATACGATTCCTACCACTTTATTTAACCCAAATAAGATTTTAGGAAAGTTATATTTTGTCCTAAATTTGACTGGTGTTACATTACATTGTCTCGAAATATCGGGTTGTCACATCATCCCCCCGTTAAAGGGAATTTCGTCCAAAAATTAGAGTTTAAGCAAGACTTAATAATTATGTTACGGATAGAAGTTTTATTTGCTTCTCGTGTTCTTAAGTGAACTCAGGTTCTTGCTTGGCATTCCAGCGAACCTTTCACTATCGGGATACGACTTCGCTTCTTTCGTTTGACTTCACTGGTATGATAACCTTTCTTGGTCGAATGTATGTTGAATGTTTTGTGGTTTGTGAGATTATGCCTACAAGTATTGTCTCCAGATCTTCAGAGCAATTACCACTGCTCATGACTCAAGATCACGTGTTGAATAGTTAATTTCTTGTGTCTTAAGCTGTCTTGAGGTATCGGCAGTGACCTTTCCTCTTGCTTAAGAATACAACCAAGCCCTTGATTGGATGCATTGCATTACACCACGAAATATTCTATCCCTTTTGGGAGGGATAATATTGGTGCGATGCATCAGGCTTACTTTAGCGTTTGGAACGCTCTTTCTTGTTTACAAACAAGTCCGGTGTTCCTCCAAGTGAGAAACTTGGCCTAAAGAATCCCCTTCTGAGGAGTTTATTAAGCTCGCTAGGAAGTTCTTGCATCTTAGTTGGAGCTAGATGATAAGGTGATTTGGCTACTAGGGTAGCCCTTGGAACTAATTCGATTCTGAATTCGACGTGACGTTGTGGTGGTAATCCCAGTATTTCTTCTGGAAAGGTGTTGGGAAAGTCGCATACTTTTGGGATGTTCTGAATGTCCTTCACTTCTTGGCTCGTCTCGACGATGTGTGCAAGGAATGTGTGATATTCCCTTCGTAAGCGCTTTTGAGCTTAAATACACGAAATGATGCGAAGGTTCGTACTTGATTCGTCTCCGTAAATAACAAGAGGTTCTTTGATAGGGAGGTTAAGATGAATTGATTTATCAAAGCACCTAATGTCGGCTCGATGTAGACTTAACCAACTCCTACTGATTTTGATGTCAAAACCTTGGGGGTGGATTCGATGTCGTGAAGATCTAAAGAAAGATGACTACTTATGAATTAGGGAAAAGGATAGGTATTTCTAAGTTTATTCTCACGAAAGCATGATCACTCGCAATCTTGGACAGTCTCCGTCCTAAAGTTCATAGTAGAACCCATACCAGGTTCCTCAATCTTAGTCTCGGGTATACGAGTCGTATATAATTAAGATTGAAAAGGCGGGTCTTTGGATTGAACTTGACGTACTGCACGAGTGGTACTTCGGGGAGGTTTGCTGAGGTTTCTTTGGAAAGGGTAAGATACATGAGGTACTCTACGCATGAGTACTTCGGAGTTCTGAAGTGATAGTTTCGTTAGAAAGATGATTTTGGAGAAAGAGATTTACGCACGAAATTGGTATTGTGAGGATCAAATAGACTCTGATCGTATGATGAAATCGGAATCACTTGGAAATAAAGGCACTAGATTTGATCATAAAGGCGTTACAGACAAAACACAACAGTGCAACTATTTAACAGAGTTACAGTACTTTTGAGTAACTATAGGAATACTGCTGCGAACAAAGTATACTATAAAAGGCAAGTATATGCAGCACGAGGGTCCCTTAACTGACGGGATCTCGCAAGAGATAAGACTCGAGTTGAACTAGTTCTAAACATGTTTTAAAAACATACATAATACTAACGATTGGAAGTGAACCTATACTATAGTAGGGTCCTTCGTTGTCTCTTTCCATTATGAGGTCAAACTCCTCCGGATTGACCATTATTCTCCTCTGTTGGACAGTCCCTCTTGAAGTGTCCCATTACGCCACATAGATGGCATATTCGAGAGATTTCGACATTGGTGGTTGAAGTAATGTGTTGGATCCGAGTCCTGCAACAATTTGTAGTATGTCCGTTCTTGTTGCATTGAAAGCAATGTAACAGACGACAGCTACCCAGATGATGGAAGTTGCACTTATTGCATTTCGGTAGGTTTCCGACATACTGCCTAGCTGGTGTAGGGACAATTGGGATACCAAAAGGGATGGTAGTAGGAGGTACATATGTTGTGGCTGTGAAGGTTGCCGCAGGTTGTTGTCTTTTGCTCGCCCCTTGGGATGATTTGCCTTTATCCTTAGCCCAGAACTTTCGTTTGTTATTCTTGGGCTTGAGATTCGGGGTGTCGTGGTAGTTTGTTGCTCGTTGAGGTATTTGATTGTTACTTAGATTGGAATTATTGTTAACAATCCCGCTAACATTCGCGTTGTTAGCGTTAAGGTGGGTCAGAACAGCTGACACAGCAGCCGAGACTGCAGCTTGAAAGGTAGCGACATCAATCTGAAGAGTTGGTGTTTGGTTGATGGGTTAATCGTTTTTCTTCGGCGACATGATTCTATTACATGGAAAGAAAAATGAATTTGTGAGCGAGTATGGTTGAACCTAGACGTAGTTCGATCGTTCATGTAAAGAATAGAAGTATGTTCTCGAAGGTTTGACCTAGATCCCTATGATGCAGTCCCAGTATGGAGTAGATGTAAATTAATAGAATGGTCTCAAAATGCTTATCGTCCAAACCAGGGTATTATTGGTTGGTGGATAACATGATCCAACCTTTGAAAGAGACTTGGAACTGATTCCGGAGTTAAATTACCATAGTCCAAAAACTTGACTAGATGAAGTTTCAGATAGACTCCAATGAAAGCATGATGAAAGCATTTGAACAAAGATTGAAACGTAAGTTAGCCGACTGTCGATATCATTGATGTTTAAGATTTAATAGGTTTGGGGAAACTGACCTTGTTTTAGGTCTTACATCATATTCGGAGTAGAAAAGTCTTCGACAGCATAAAGAGTTAAATAAAAGTACTTACAGTACAAGGTAATTACATAGGAAGTACTACACAGAATGTTGACAGGAACACGGTTCTTTAAAAAAAAGAAGTAAGTAAGGTATCTCCTACTGGCGAGGTCACCCCTATGGTGAACCCTTAGTTCGGTTTAGTTGACGTTCCATATCAAGTAGGTATCTCTCATACACCCTCTGGCGTACTTGGAGCTCTTATGACTTCGGTTCGGGTTTCATCTAGTGCTTGCAGCAGGGTCTCATGGTTTCTCTCAGATCTCTCACTTGTGATCAAGGTGATTGGTGTGAGTAGTATGCATTCTTGCATTGGTATTAACCTCTTCGATACGTTGGAGAGCCGTCCTGCCCTGAATTTCGTTTTAGGCAACTCTACGGATCAGGATCGGTAGAACTCTATCCTCTGAGCTCCCTTCGTTTACGTTGTAGAAGCTTCGGTCTCCATTAAACAGCATAGGTTAATCTTGCTCTTCGCTCCATGTTTCCACGCATTCTACCCAAGGAGGCGTCGGGCCTTGAAAAGCCGGACGAGGGTTAGGATTTGGAAATGGAGCTACCGGGGTAGGTTCTCAACCTCGGGTTCGGAGTTATCATCATCCGCAAGGTCTTCAGCATGGTGATCATTCAAAGGGATTGGATGATCATTCTCGGGTTCTTCTTCAAACCCTCCAACATTGCCTTCGTTCGGAAGGTACGGGTTGCCGTGGGGATGGAGTCCAGCCACTATGTTTATACGAGAATAGGGAGATCAGGATTGTCTAGAACTAAGGCGCATAAGGTTGACATCAAAGTTAAACTATCGTATACATAAAATACTCCTATAGTATTCTAAATGTTATGTTTGATTCTAAAGTTTATAAGTTTGGTAAGTTTTAGACATGTTGTCATATCACAACCATTCTTGGGCATATGCTAATCACTCCTATGACCAGCATAGTTGATCAGGCTATGCCACTCCCAAGACTGACTCTACATCCCCAAGCTTTCTTGTGATATTCAACAATCGTAATACTTCTGTTCTTGTCGTTGTGACACCGATTTTTGTATGAATACACGCACGTATACTAACTTAAATATTTTATTATTTGAAAGTATAAACTCTAAATCAGAGTATTTTTAATCCCTTTGTATTTATAGTTAGTATATCTTTTATGGGTTGATATATTCAATTCACTATAAACAATGCTCTGATACCAATCTGTCACACCCCAAAACCGAGAACGGCAGAAACGATCTGGGGCGGAGGACGTCATGTAATGTATCACAACAAATGTAATGTAGTAAACAAGCAACAACATCGTCCATTTCATTAATAGTATAAGTTTAATACATGTGTGTTCTTTCATAGTAATAAGACATTACAACAAGTAATCAAAATAAAAGACGAGTCTTGACTGCTCTGTCTTCGCAAAACCTGGTCATCGTACCTGTCTACTGGTGACCTGAGAATACAAGTTATTTTGAAAGTGTAGGTCAGCATTTAAGCTGGTGAGTTCATAAGTATTTAATGTCATCGTTTTTATAAGTATGAAGAAAACATTTGGAATTATTCAATGTAATTGTTTGTATAAGTATGAAGAAAACATTTGGAATTGTTCAATGTAACTGTTTGTATAAGTATGAAGAAAACATTTGGAATTATTCAATGTAATTGTTTGTATAAGTATGAAGAAAACATTTGGAATTATTCAATGTAATTGTTTGTATACGTTTGAAGAAAACGTTTGGAATTAATCAATGTAATCGTTCGTATAAGTTTGAAGAAAACGTTTGGAATTAATCAATGTAATTGTTCGTATAAGTTTAAAGAAAACGTTTGGATTTAATCAATGTAATTGTTTCTATAAGTTTGAAGAAAACATTTGGAATTCATCAATGTAATTGTTCGTATAAGTATGAAGATAACGTTTGGAATTATTCAATGTAATTGTTCGTATAAGTATAAAGATAATGTTTGGAATTAATCAATGTAATTGTTCGTATAAGTATGAAGACAGTGTTAGAAATTGTTCTACATTTGTATAAAACCGAATAAAATGGTTTGTACATGTTTGAAAGTTTCTATAAAATCCCATCTTTTCTACTAGTATAAAAGTAGTCTTCTACCAGACTCGACTGTTTTGTATGTTTACCTTTAGATATCCAGTATCTTTTCATAAGTGTGTATGTAATTTAAAAGCTCCAAAACTATAACAAAATCATGTTTTTCATACCTAAATAATAGATTTGTGTAAATATAAAATCACTAAGGCATTTGGTAACCCCGTAAACCAATGTGTTTCTAATACTCCATGTGAGTTTTATAACCATACTAATGACCTAGACTGCCTGTAACAACATTCTTCAGGCGTTGAAATGTTATGACGTTTGTCACCCCAGGCTTGCCGGCCTAGCTGTAGCTAATAGCTCAGGTGCGGGATTGTCAATCCCGTATAGATCTATACACAAATATCACGCTCCCCTACAAGGGATTATGGTATATAATACAGGACTTAATACTGCATACTCGAAAGTACGTGAACCGTCTCACAAAACTTAGTATAAAACAGATTTACGTATAAAAATGTCCAATTGTTCTTGTATGTGAAAGTATCTATTTGATATAGTGTTTCTAGTATGTAAATGTTCATGGTTTTCTCGTAAACTATACCTATTATAGTAATTCAAAGTGTGTGTTTCGTTCGTATTGTAAATCCTTGTGTAATGCTCACTTGTTATGTAAAGTATAACATCTAAAGTGACATAAATGATCACATATACTTAAAGTATAAATAAAGTGTTTGGTTCGTATATACATATATAAACATGTTTTATTTCCAAAAGACAAGATGTTATCGAGAATATATATTGCATACGAAAGTTCCTATGTAGTAGTTATTAATCACATATGATTCACTTGATAAAAAGAGTATATGGTGAAACTTTATGTTACACACGATAATAACCGTGTGTTTACTTGTATTCCCCCCTTTTAAAAGTGTATACAACGATTTAAAAGTAGTTGGTTTGATAAGACAGTGTAAAGTAAAAGAAATCCCTTGTTTGAAAACACAGTTATAAATCACATGTGATTGATTATATAACAAAGAGTATAACAACAGGTTTATGTTTTTCACACGATGATAATCGTGTGCTTACTTGTATTCCCCCCTCCCTTTAAAGTGTATAAAATGCATTTATAAAACATTCGAAAGTGTAGTTTATAGGGGTATGAACTCACTTGATTGAAGTGGTCGAGAGAAGAATCGAGCAGAACTTCGACAGGAAGAGTTGAAAACGCGGGAAAATCTATGGATTCTTGGGAATCTCGGGAACACAAAACCTTCCTTCGGGACTTGAAGGTGAAAAATCGGGGCTTTGGGAGGGTCTCAGGGGCTTAAACGCAGAGTTTCGGCGTGAGTAAGAAAGGAACTGAGCAATGGAACTCGGAGCCCTTGAAACCTATTTATAGGGGTATTTCTGGTGTGCCACGTCATGGCTAAGGTTGGCCACATCGTGGGGAGCAAGTCTTATCCTCTTCCATTGATTGGACGCCCTCAGTGACTTGCCGGGTCGCGGCAAAGTTGTGCCACGTCGTGGCAAGCCTGGCAGCCTTGAATTTCGGGCCTCAAACTTGTAAAATCCATAACTTTCGCGTAGGAGCTCCGTGTTTTCGACGTTCTTTATATGCACACGTAGCTAAAAATAGGATCTACAACTGTCGTTTAGACTTCATCGGAAAATTTTGACTTTACTTTTAATTATATATTTTTAACGTGCCGGGACACGAAAAGTCCATTAAAATTCCATAACTTCTTCATCCGATGTCCGTTTTCGTCATATTTTTCTCCGTTGTGCTACTATTGTTGAGAACTTCGATTGTCATTTAGGTTGTTTTGGTCAAAAGTCTCTTGAGCTCTATTTCGAGTTTTTAGCTGTCTACTGCTATATCCGGATCTTGGAAAAATCATAACTTCCTCATACGAAGTCAGATTTGGACGTTCTTTTTATGTATGCTCACGGTTTAATGTTATCTACAACTTTCATTTAGATACTTAAGGCTAAAAACTATTGTATTGAAACTTCGCGTTTTTCGTTTAATCGGTGTTGCCGATTTTATCCGGAATTTTAGAATGGTTATAACTTCCTCGTTATAACTCAGATTTTTTTGTTCTTTATATGTATGAAAACCTTGATACGATTCCTACCACTTTATTTAACCCAAATAAGATTTTAGGAAAGTTATATTTTTACCTAAATTTGACTGGTGTTACATTACATTGTCTCGAAATATCGGGTTGTCACAGAGAATATTGTACTTCGTTTCAAAATCTAAAGCCTAGATTGAGAAATTTTAATAAATATAGTCAAAGGATACATAGTGCGTTCTTAAATTTCGATTATGATTATGGCATTCCTCTTCATAATTCAAATCATAAGAACGTGACACATAAGATATTATGGCAGAAGATTGATAAAGTATCAAATCTTTATGTAAGACAATATGTATCGTGTCCAATACGCTTCGGGTATAGGATTGATTGAAAATGTTATAATATTTGACCATTCTAAAATTTTCTAAATGTCTAGCGCATGTAGAGGGAAAAGGACAAGAATCGGTTTTGACTAAGATAATTAAACAACTATCAAAGGACAATCCAAAGTTCGCCGAGGATTGGTCGCTTGTGAGTAGTTGGAAGTATGATATTGGATGGAGCATATCGACATTATTATGAATAGATAAGATTCTATTAAGAATGAGTTGTCATATGCTAAGTATGGAAAGGTTTCCATATTGAGAGTTAGATATTGAGAATCTATGTCTAGATTAGAAACTTTTGTGCAAAAGGATGTTAAAAGAAATGTACTTTGAGTGAGAGACATCACATTTATGGAATTGTCTTTTAACAATTTCCGGTAGAGAGTTTTGTAATTTCATTGGCAATAGTCCTTGTGACTTTAGTGCAGTGATATTATGAAAGGATCATTGCATAAAATGTTAGAATCTAACATATTCTATAAGTCCATAACTATTTTGGTATGTACTTGACCCGATGGTGCATGGTCCTTTTGGGTTGCCTTCATCAAAGCAACTTGATAGGATGAATTATGGAGAGAAAGGATTAATTATGATTTATTAATATATTATGAGAATAATATATTAAAGGAGAAATCATATTGTTTAATTAATATTAGTCAAGAATTAATAAGAATTAAGTTTGTGGCTAAAAGACATTAATTAAACTTAAGGGACTGGAACTGTCAATTGTGTGATAGTTGAATATTGAGCTAATGGACTCCATATTAAAGGGGTGGACGAATTCTATGGGGAAACCCATTAGAAATCATCCAAAGGCCTTTAAGAAAGGGGTTCATGGGTTGCTTAGAGCCTAAGCATCCAAATTAGGGTTTCCTTGTTAGATAACCCTAATAGCCTCACTATTTAAGGAACCCTTAAGCCCCAAAAACGTGGTGAACTTGTTCTCTAGGATTTCCACACATTTTGGGCAGCCTCATTCTCTTCTCCTCTTCATCCTCTTGCTCTTGGTGTTTGTGAGCCATTAGAGGAGTGACATTTGTGACTCTAAGTTTTCTAAAGTCAATACAAGGAGAAATTGAGATTGTTATTACTATATAACAATCAAGGTATGATCTAAACCCTCATTCATATATTATATTGATTAGATCTAGGGTTTTAAGTCTTGGATTAAAAGCATGTACAATAGAGAAACCTAGATCCAAGCTTTAGGGTTTGCATGAGCACATAAGATGTCTTTTGGCTAAAACCCATTAGGTTTCCCCATAGATTTCGTTCACTCCAACTTCTATTGAGTCCATTAGCCCATTTATGCAACTATCTTATAATTACACAATCAGTCCCCTTTATTTAATTAATCTCTTTTAGCCACAAAATAAATTTTATTAATTATTGACTAATATTAATTAAACAATATGATTTCTCTTTTAATACATTATTCATATAATATATTAATAAATCATAATTAATCCTCATTCTCCTTAGTGTTGGATTAGTGTCTAAGTCTATAACTATTTTGATATGTACTTGACCCGATGGTGCATGGTCCTTTTGGGTTGCCTTCACCAAAGCAACATGATAGGATGAATTATGGAGAGAAAGGATTAATTATAATTTATTAATATATTATGAGAATAATATATTAAAGGAGAAATCATATTATTTAATTAATATTAGTCAAGAATTAATAAGAATTAATTTTGTGGCTAAAAGACATTAATTAAACTTAAGGGACTAGAACTATCAATTGTGTGATAGTTGAATATTGAGCTAATGGACTCATATTAAAGGGGTGGACGAATTCTATGGGAAAACCCATTAGAAATCGTCCTAGGCCTTTAAGGAAGGAGTCCATGGGTTGCTTAGGGCTTAAGCATCCAAATTAGGGTTTCCTTGTTAGATAACCCTAATAGCCTCACTATTTAAAGGACCCTTAAGCCCCAAAAACGTTGTGAACTTGTTCTCTAGGGTTTTCACACGTTTTGGGCAACCTCCTTCTCTTCTCCTCTTCATCCTCTTGCTCTTGGTGTTTATGAACCATTAGAGGAGTGACATTTGTGACTCTAAGCTTTCTAAAGTCATTACAAGGAGGATTTGAGATTGTTATTACTACATAACAATCAAGGTATGATCTAAACCCTAATTCATATGTTGTATTGATTATCATATACTAGATCTAGGGTTTATAGTCTTGGATGAATTGCATATACAATAGAGAAACCTAGATCCAAGCATTAGGGTTTGTATGAGCACATAGGATGTTCTTATGGCTTAAACCCATCACTTAGTTCATCCTATTAGTTGCTATGGTGAAGGCAACTCAAAAGGACCATGCTCACAATCAGGTCAAGTACATACCAAAATAGTTATGGGCTTAGACACCTAATCCAACACTTTCCCCTCTTCCTGAAGCGGATCACACCCTTCTACGGTGAGACCTTCAGCACCATGTCACCAGCCTAGAACTCCAACTTAGATCGGCGCCGGTTGGCGTAACTTTTCTGCCGACTTCGATTAGTCTGCAACTGCTTCCAGATCTACTGAATCATCTCGGTAGTCTACAGAACCACCTCCATCCGACCGATCACCCGATGACCAACCTCGCCCAAACAGACTGGGGTATGACATCTCCGCCCATACAACAGCTCAAAAGGTGGAGCACAAATGCTGGAGTGAAAGTTGTTGTAGGAGAACTATGCAAGGGGTAGGTAGGAGTCCCAGATCCCACCAAAATCAATGACGCATGCCCTCAAAATATCCTCGAGGGTCTGAATGGCCCACTCGCTATGGCCGTCGATCTGCAGATGATAAGTTATGCTGAAATGCAACCTCGTGCCTAGTTCCTCATGGAACTTCTGCCAAAAACGAGAGGTGAACCGAACATCACGGTCCGAGACAATTGAGACTGGCACCCCGTGGCGAGAAACGATCTCACGGATATACACATCGGCCAACTTCTTGACCGACGAACTCTCCCGAATTGCCAGAAAATGGGGGCTCTTAGTCAATCAATCCACGATGATCCATATAACATCATATCCCTTCGTCGTCCTCGGAAAATTGGTGATAAAGTCCATCGCGTCCTCGGAAAATTGGTGATAAAGTCCATCGTGATCTACTCTTACTTCCACATAGGAACCTCCAGAGGCTGCAACTTGCCATGGGGTCTCTGATGTTCTGCTTTGACCATCCTGCAAGTCAAGCACCTCTCAACGTACCAATTGATCTCTCTTTTCATGTACAACCACTAGTAACTCAACCTCATATCCCGATACATCTTGGTGGCCCCTCGGTGAATAGAGAAACAAGACTTATGAGCCTCCTCCACTATGATCTGTCTAACCCCGCTAGACACTGGAACACACACCTGACTACAGCGGGTCAACAACCCATGACTGTCCTGAACAAATTGGGTGATCTTGCCCTTGATCCTCTAAATCTTCCAATTTTCCCTTCGCACTCCCTCGGCCTGAGCCTTTCTGATCAATCCCACTGGTGGAGAGTCCACATAAATCCTTATACATGATTTCAGAATCGACAGTCCACCTTGTTGGATTAGTATCTAAGTCCATAACTATTTTGGTATGTACTTGACCCGATGGTGCATGGTCCTTTTGGGTTGCCTTCACCAAAGCAACTTGATAGGATGAATTATGGAGAGAGAAGATTAATTATGATTTATTAATATATTATGAGAATAATATATTAAAGGAGAAATCATATTGTTTAATTAATATTAGTCAAGAATTAATTGATAATTAATTTTGTGACTAAAAGAGATTAAATAAACTTAAGGGACTGGAACTATAATTATAAGATAATTGAATTTGGGTACGGATCACCTTGGAATAATAGGTTGGACGAATTCTATGGGGAAACCCATTAGAAATTGTCTAAGGGATATTCTAAAAGGGTCAATGGGCTGCTTAGGGATTAAGCAGTCAGATTAGGGTTTCCTAGTTGAAAACCCTAATAGCCTACATGTATATAAAGTACCCTTAAGCTCCAAAAACGTGGCTAAGAGTTTCACTAGGGTTTCTGGACGTTTTGGGCAGCCTCCTCTTTCATTATTCTTCATCCTCTTGCTCTTGGTGTTTGTGAGCCATTAGAGGAGTGACAATTGTGACTCTAAGCTTTCTAAAGTCATTACAAGGAGGATTTGTGATTGTTATTTCTATATAACAATCAAAGGTAATTCTCTAAACACTAATTTTAGTTTATAATATGTTAGATCTAAGATTGTAATTCTTGGATACATTGCATGTACAATAGAGAAACCTAGATCCAAGCATTAGGGTTTGCATGAGCACATAGGATGTTCTTATGGCTAAAACCCATCAGTGGTATCAGAGCCTTCATTGGTTTTTGTTGTATGTGATGCTATGTTGAATTATTAACTGAAAATCGAATTTTAGCCTTCTCTTCGAACTGACTTGGCGAGTCACTACATGGACTCGGCGAGTCTACTCTACTCGGCGAGTTCCAATGTGTGACTCGGCGAGTCGGAGCGTCAGACAGAGGGAATTTCGGATTTTATTGCTGTTTTGCTTAAGGATAATTACCATATTCGTTTTAAACTTATAAAATACGACTTTTAATGTTTCTAAAAGATTATCCTTGCCAAAACACAAGATAATTACCAATTGATTAGATAATAACTTCCTTATATGATTAAAGATTGATTATTTGTATTAATTGGGTAACTTATCTTGCACGAAATTGAAATTAGGTCAAATATAGATAATGACAAAATTAATTGTTTAATTTTTGTTATTTGTTATTTGATCCTTGTGTTGTGAAAAAGTTTCATTTGTGCCCATGTAAGTTTTATGGTTTAAATTTGAACTTAAAGGTTTTGTTTTGAAATTTAAATAGTTGAAACCCTAATGTTTTGAAATGTTTCAAAACTTGCCCTCAAGTTTTGGAATTTAAAAGTTGATTAGAAGTTTAATTTAGAAATTTTAAATTCTAAAACCCTAGTATTGTTTTGAAAAGTTCAAATCACACCCTTATAGTTTTATTATTTAATTAAAAATGTATAATTATTAAATTTGACCACCTAGTATTTTAAAAGTGTAAAATACACCCTATACTATATATAATATTAAAAGTCTAATATATATATGTATGAGTAAAAGTCAGTCTTACCGTTAGTAGGCCTCATTCACGAAGCTGGTCTATAAGGGGTGTTTAAGGAAATTGTTTATAAAATGGCGATTGAATGGGTATCCACTCTTACCTACCGCACTCTTGACTGGTGGAGGGTCGTTAGCCGAACGGGTAGGATAGGCCAGAAACCTTCCATTATAAGTATAATGAAGTACATAAGTAACTAAATGCTTTTACAAATTCCCAATCTTAGTCACTTTAGGCAAAAGTGAATTGATGCAATTCTATGGAATTACACTTTGTGCCCTTGCGAAGACGTTAGTGGAGCGTGTGTGGTTAACCGGCACACTAAATGGTTCTAAGCAAAGGTAGAAAAGGGTGACTCAATGTTCGGTGGAGTGTGTGTGGTTAACCGACACATTGAATAGGTGACTGTAACATGTGGTGGCACCATGTAAGTCTGCATGGTTATTCACACCCGCTTTGTGATCCTCGATATCCCAGTCACAAACTAGAGGGGCATATCGAGATTTAAACATGCCATTGAAAAGTTCAATGAATCTCAAAAGATCTAGGAATTTTCAATAGATTTAAAACTTAAATTTCTTTTTCGTTTTTCATGGTGCAAATTAGTGAATCTTCATTCATTTACCTTCAAATATTCTGCAACTAGATTAAGGCATCCCTTTTCTAGGTTGTAGAGTATTGTGTTGGGTCCTAGCCTTAATATCTCATTTGGGTGATTTATTAAGGACTCAATCAATCAACTAACTTGAATTTAATTTTTCTCCCGTTTTGTAGATGTCAAAGTATGACAACTGTGGTCTTCCCAAATCCCGTGGAACAAGCTTTTCACATGAAGATGATATTCCACGATTCGATCGTGGAACATGAGATCATGCTTCACTTCCTCCACCTCCTCCTATTATTCTCCCTAACCCACAAGTTCAAAAGATTGAAAAGTTCAAACTCACTCAAGCCCTTTTGGCAAGTAAACATGAAGAAGGAAAGTCAGTGTGTGCACACATCCTAGAGATGAAGTCACACATTGATAGGTTAAGAAAGTTGGGATCTGTTGTCTGTGAGGAGCTGGCTGTTGACTGGGTTCTTTAGTCACTTCCTGACTCATATAGTGAGTTCGTAAGAGAGTACTATATGATGAACCAAAACGTAACCCTCATTGATCTCACCTATATGCTTATTGCTGCCGAATCAACAATGATTTGGCGCACTGGAAAAGCAAAGTTGATTGGTGGATCTGCCTTCCAGACCTCAGTGGATATAGCCAACGAAAGGCATGCCATAATCGAAGGGTTTGATCATAAGAGAAAGGCAAAGTCTGAAATAGTTCCATGCGCTGTTCCAAAAGAGTCAATTTGCTTTTATTGCCAAGAGAAGGGGCATTGGAGATGAAGGTGCCCTATTTACCTAAGAGATCTAAGAGATGGGAGAGTCAAAACGTATGGCTCTACTTTAGGTAAAATCCATTAACTAACTCTTTTAAGCTCCTATTCTAGATTCTTGATACATGATGTGATAAGATTACAATTGATGTTTTGTAGGATCGAAGAAAGGAAAGGAAACTTAAGGGAAGAAGTGAGCAGAATCTAATCGTGAAAAAATGGATTTCGATTGCATTGCTTGAAGATTGGATTCTTGAGCTACTACTTAGAGTTAGAATAGATTGCTAAGAAATATGTATTAACATAGTTTTTCAATTAAATTGCATTGTAAGGACAAATTATTTCCACAATAAAATAAAATTTGATTTTATATTATTTATTTATCCTTGAAATGGCGTGTATGAAAAATTGATTTTGTAAGTTTCTATTATTAGCAATAATGGATTTGATTCTTAATTATGTTATTTTTGGAAAGGTCAAGAATTTACCAAATAGCGAAAGTTTCTCATCGCCCAAGTTTCAATTGGATAGAAACTTGGAATCATACAACTTGGTTGCATGATGAATCAGAAATTTCATATTTGGAAATTAGACTAATTCATTGACAAATTGTCAAGTGAAGGACTAGGAGATCGAGTACACAAGGTTGTGTGTTGATCAAGTCCACCACTAGAGTAACAAAGATATTCGTCATGATTTACTAAGGTTAAGTAAATATGATTATACTTATGAGATTAAGAGTAATTCTTAGTTGATTGAAAAAGTTTCAATCAATCGAAAAACGAATAAGAAGAATCAAATAGGCAGAAAGATAAAAGTTTCTCTATTCTAAGATGAAGGGAGAGTACCTTTTATTATGTTTTATGATAGGTGTTAATGATTAAGAACCATATCTCAATTGATCCTCTAAGTGAGTCTTAGTGCAATTGTATGTCTGAGAAGAGGAATCAAGAATTGAAGAAATGGTTAAATCAAGAAGTCAATCATACTTCGTTCCAAAACAACTCTTAGAGTTAAGGTTGTGATATTGAGTGACAAGTCTTAAGAAGATTTATAACATTCATCAAATGTGGAATTTGAAAAAGTTTTCTTATTTTTTGAAATTGGGAAGTTGTGATGTCTTGGATAAGACAAAGACCAACTAGAACCAATTTTGTGAAGTGTTTTGTCTTGATAAAAGCTACATTAACTCTTAAATATTTGTTTGTCAAGAAATGTTTGTTGACAAGAGAATCTTATATGTCAAGGAGTCAGTGGGAGTCTTAATGGTCTTGAAAGGTTTCAAGAACTAATCAAGAATAAATCTTATCAATCATCACTAGCACACAACTTGAGGTTTACAACCTATCGTGTTGACACTATCTTGTTTCTGTGCCGTTCCAATTGAGTTAATTTTTCATGTGAGTTCTATGAGTTCTCATTTGAATGCATAAATGGCAAGGACCTTGATCAATGAAAAGTACATTGATAAGAAAGGATGAGCTGCTTAACTACTTGGAAGACATGGTGGGCACTTGTGTTACCATAAGGCAAGAAATCAAGATTAAGAAAGTTCCGTCCATATGAGTTTGGATTTGTCGCAAACTTTGGTTTTGGGAAAATTCGCATGGATAGGAACACATACACCATTAAAATCTAAGTGTCATAAGATTCCATCCTTCATGAAAATGACTGTGAGGAAATGCTTTCACTAAGAGAGATTTTAAGAAGATAGTGATTGTGAAATTGTATTCTCGAATTCGATTATGGTTACGGTATCCCTTTCGATAATTCGAATTGTGAGATTTGGAAATTAGTCTGAATTGTTTAGACACACATATGAGCTATCTAAGGCAAAGGTGTACAAGTTTAAGAAGCTTAGATAAAGGATTATCATGTCAAAGCTAGTGGGAGCATAAGTGTTATGATTATTTGATAATAATCATCATGATAGTGGGAGCATATAAATGTTGTGCTTGTATGATTATTAAAACAAGTATTGCAAGTTAGCAATATCAATTATAGAAAACAAGAGTTATACTTTGCAAAGTCGTAAGGGTTGAATAGTTGTTTTGCTATAATTAAGGGAGAGAATATTATGCTTCATTTCAAATCTAAAGGCTTAGGTTGTGGAATGTTAATAAATTTAGTCAAGGATACATAGTCCTATGGCATTGTTCGAATTGTTAGAACGTGGCACATTAAATATTATGGAAGAAGATTGATAAAGTATCATATCTTTATGTAAGACATTATGCATCGTATCCAAAGCTCGCTGAGGATTAGTCGCTTGTGAGTAGTTGGAAGTATGGTATTGGATGGATCATATCGACATTATTATGAATAGATAATATTCTATTAAGAATAAGTTGTCGTATGGAAAAATATGGAAATGTTTCCATATTGGGAGTTCGATATTGAGAATCTATGTTTAGATTAGAAACTTTTATGCAAGAAGGATGTTCAAAGGAATGTAGTTTGAATGAGAGACATCATATCTATAGAATTGCTTCTGATAGAGAATGGCCAAGTCTTGATGATTTTGAGCTATGAATTTACGAAAGGATCATTGCATAAAATGTTAGAATCTAGCATATTCTATAGGTGGCAAGAATTTGATATTCTTATACTTATGATAAGGATTGGGAGTTGTGAAATGAGTATGATTGGAAATGTGTTCATTTGATCTATTTCACAAAGTAAGGACCATAGGTAAACATTGTGTGCATGCTAAGAGCATGAGACAATTGTTGTTATAATTCAAGTAAGAAGTTGATTACCCGAAACAACAAATAACGAGTAATTAATATGGTGATTAAATAAAATATTTTATTTATACCCAGAGTTTGGGGCCATATGGGATTAGTATTATTCTTGTGTTTCACTATGCATGTTTTGACTTCCTGAATAATTAAATTGATTCAGAACAATCAAATTATTCGAACGGACCACAGTTGTTCATATGTTGGAAGTAGGTATGGATGAATATTGTCGTGAATTGGTGTGTGGATTGTCTAAAGTGTATTAGACATAAACAAATGTTTGTTGCAACGTTCATGAGTGCTTATGAATTTGAGTTTGAGCATTGGATTAAACCCACGCTCACTTGGATCACTTCATGGATTTTATCACGAGTGATTGGTGAGACGATAATATCTTATATTCTTGAAACCGAGATGTGTGAGTTGTATCTCACGAGTCGCTTACACATTGATAGTATGTAAAAGCACTAGTAACTTGGTGTTATAAAACATATTATTGTGTGTAATTTGGTGAGTGAGCGCAAGCAAGAATTGAATCAAACTTTATCCGTTCCTTTTATCCAAAGTAGGATGAAAGCGATATCTGTGGGCCCCTCGATGATTTAGTGATGACACCTAAGTGCTTGGCCAAGCCGGGACTAAATTTGATGTGTTAAATTGTAGTCTGTTGTCAGTCGTCATAAATCGGAAACCGAGAAACAACACATAGACAGAGAGAATGATTCAAATCCATGTCTCAGTCTATACGATATCTAGAATGCAGGAATATATGATCCCTTATCTAAAGGACGCGTATCTGGTAAGATCAGAGTTGACAGCGGATTTTGAAAGCTACGATTGTGGATAAGGATCTGAAGTCATATGCATAATAGTTATTAGACTTATCCAAGTTGGAGACTGTTGGATTAGTGTCTAAGTCCATAACTATTTTGGTATGTACTTGACCCGATGGTGCATGGTCCTTTTGGGTTGCCTTCACCAAAGCAACGTGATAGGATGAATTATAGAGAGAGATGATTAATTATGATTTATTAATATATTATGAGAATAATATATTAAAAGAGAAATTATATTGTTTAATTAATATTAGTCAAGAATTAATTGATAATAAATTTTGTGACTAAAAGAGATTAATTAAACTTAAGGGATTGGAACTGTAATTATAAGATAATTGCATTTGGGCTATGGATCACCTTGGAATAATAGGTTGGATGAATTCTATGGGGAAACCCATTAGAAATCGTCCAAGGGGTATTTTAAAAGGGTCCATGGGCTACTTAGGGCTTAAGCAATCAGGTTAGGGTTTCCTAGTTGAAAACCCTAATAGCCTACATGTATATAAAGTACCCTTAAGCCCCAAAAACGTGGCTAAGAGTTTCACTAGGGTTTCTGGACATTTTGGGCAGCCTCCTCTCTCATTATTCTTCATCCTCTTGCTCTTGGTGTTTGTGAGCCATTAGAGGAGTGCCAATTGTGACTCTAAGCTTTCTAAAGTCATTACAAGGAGGATTTGTGATTGTTATTGCTATATAACAATAAAAGGTGATTCTCTAAACCCTAATTTCAGTTTATAATATGTTAGATCTAAGATTGTAAGTCTTGGATACATTGCATGTACAATAGAGAAATCTAGATCCAAGCATTAGGGTTTGCATGAGCACATAGGATGTTCTTATGGCTAAAACCCATTAGTGACTTGCGGCTTAGGGAGTCTGCCACAACATTCGTTTTACCAGGATGGTAAAGGATCTCGCAGTCGTAGTCCTTGATTACGTCCAACCACCTACGCTGTCTCATGTTCAGGTTCGGCTGATCCATGATATGTCTCAAGGTCTTGTGGTCCGTGCATATGGTACAATGGACCCCGCAGAGGTAATCTCTCCAGATCTTGAGGGCGAACACTACCGCTCCCAACTCAATATCATGCGTGGGATATCTCATCTCATGCGGCTTCAACTACCGCGACACATAGGTTATCACTCGTCCTCTCCGCATGAGGACCGCACCCAGTCCGGTGATGGATGCATCACAGAAAATCACATAATCCTCAACTCCTTCAAGGAGTGTCAAAGCTAGAGCCTCGCAAAGTTGCTATCGGAGGGTCTCAAATGTTGTCTGCTGCTCAGGGCCCCACCGGAAATCCACCCCCTTACTTGTCAGACGAGTGAGGGGTACTGCAATCTTGGAGAAATCTTGTATAAATCTCGGGTACTACCCTTCCAATCCCAGAAAACTCCTAATATCCGAGGGAGATTTCAGGACCTCCCACTGCATCACCGCCTCGATCTTGGCTAAGTCGACCAAAATCCCCTCCTGGTTTACAAGATGTACAAAAAACTGAATTTCTCACAACCAAAACTCACATTTCGAGAACTTGGAATAAAGTCGTTCTCGCCTCAAAACTCCTAATAACTCACGGAGATGCTCCTTATGATGCTATCTGGTCTTAGAATACACCAAGATCCCATCGATGAATACAATAACCGAACGATCGAGCATCGACCTGCAACATACATATAGTTGACATGGGCTCCTCCATGGTCTTTATCTAATATGCCATGGGCTCCCCCCATGGTCTTTACCAGGAATGCCATATGCTTCCCCCATGGTATGACATCCAATTGGGCAATAGGGTCCAATCAGCCACTCCCATGGCCTATACCTGGAATATCATGCAACATACATATAGTTGCCATGGGCTCCCCCATGGTCTTTATCTAATATGCCATGGGCTCCCCCATGGTCTTTACGTGGAATGTCATGCGCTTCCCCCATGGTCTGACATCCAATTGCCACAGGTTCCCCCTGGGGTCTTCTATGTAAGTATCACAGAGACAACTAGCATACCACATAACACGTAATGGGCCGACCTTGGTGCCTTCGACCGATGGATATAGTGAGAAGACTCATCTCGCACTTTTGAATCATACATAAACACTCTTGGTTGCTGGCTGGCAGATCCATGAATTATTAATAGGAAAACAACACCCAATTAACAACTGGGTTCCAATCCATAACCATAATTCCATATTTTGGGGTAAAAAGATCATTTTACCCCTAACCAAGCCTTACCCAAATCTAAGACCCAAACTTACAATATAAAAGGCCCAAAGACTAATTAATCAACCAATGGACCAATTTTCCAAATTGGGCCCAAACACCTTACATGGGCCTTACCTTAAGGCCTAACCATTCATTCTAGTCTGAAACACTTTGTATTATGATGGCCCATTAATAACTTAAACACTCGAGCCCCAAATACAAAAAACTAATCGTGGCCTAATTTTCCAAATTGGGCCTAATGCCCTTCGTGGGCCTTCTCAAACTCACAATCAGATCAAAAACTGATGGCCCAACAGGGCCCAAGAAAAATAAGCCCAACAGATAGCCCACACCGAAGCCCAATAAGCAAAACTCCCCCTGACTGAGTACACGGGGTGTACTCAGATGTACGCTAAGCGTACATGTGGTTTGGCTTGTACGTTGCACGTATAGGCTTGTACACCAAGCGCACTCCTCCATTGAGCGAAAACCTTCATTAAGTTCTTAATTCTTGATCCCATAAGTCCGAACCACATATCTACTTCTAAATGAACATCTAGAACCATAAAGTAACTTACTTGGTGACTTTGCATGCCCTAAGAAGACCCAATCTCAAAGTGTAGTATTCTACTTTCATGAAAAGGACCCAAACTCAAACATGGATGGTTTTAAAATCTAAAGGTGTCAACTTTATTGACCTTGAACTTCAAAAACACTAAGAGGGGCAACTCAAAGCTCCTTGAGTGGAATCAAGACCACTAGATCTCATTCTTGGGACCGAAATGAACCAAAACTCATAAATGATATAATTAAGACATCAATGATCAAGTTAAAAGCTTTATACCTCCAACAAGTTGGAAATGAGACACATAAGCAAGATCCATAATCTCTTCCTTGATTCACATGCTTGCACCAAAATCCATCTTCTAAGAAATGGACCAAACACACAAAAAATGGACACCATAAGCTCAAAATGCCACCATGAAGGCTTAAGGACGACTTCTAGGGTTTTAGAGCATGGGGGTTGACTTAGGAAATGAAGAAAGTGGCAAAAATAATGCTTATATAGGGTATAACCCTAAAATTAGGGTTTTCAATCTTCCCCTCGTACGCCCACCGTACCACCTCGTACGCCCAACGTACGACGTCTCGCAGCCCGACCCAACCTCACACCTACGTTGCGCGTTCCTCCAGCTATGCCTTGTGTCACCCCTTTTGCCTCAATACGCCTTGCATACGACCTTGGTATGCCCCGCGTACTAGGGTTTTTCCCAAATCCTAATTCATGCGAAGACCATAACTTTCTCAATACAATTCTGCATCCGACCATCCTTATATCCATGAAAAGGAATCAAGACGCTCAACACTATTATCAGTTCGTACTTGTCGTAAGATATCCTGAACAAACATCCACTTTCCATAAAAGCCCGAGCTGACAAATTACCATAATGCCCTTTGATTCTAAAACACAAACCGAATACCCGAACCATCCGAAATACCCCTAATTGAGACAAAAACCTAACTCCTCGAGGATCCAAAGCTTGCTAATACCCAATCCTTGATCACCAACCCAATGTGGGAACAATTCAAAACAAGATGTTACAAATCTCCCCCACTTAAATTATATTTCGTCCTCAAAATCCGTCCTTACATTTCCCAACGCGTCCAACAATCTAGACAACACCACCATAACTCGAGAATACTACAGCCTTCCCAGGTAATCGAAATCAACCCTAGCTGAACTTACCAAACCTAAAAAAGGATGAAATTTAACCCCATGAAGAAAACCACATCTACCTTTCCTGAAACCCGAAACCTCATATTGATCCGACTTCCTGACAAGCCGCCCACACTGAACCACTAACATACCATCTCCTCATGAATACCAAACTAAACAAAATACTTCCAACCTTGATTATCTTGATGCTTCCTTGGGAACAAAACCACTATCATATACAACTACATAATACTTACACTTGATAGAAGGCTCAGATAATCCTTCGAGTAGAAGATTCCTCCCTGCAACGGTTAGACTCATACGAGAGCTGGGCAACAGGGTCCAGTCAGCCACTTTGAGATTATTTAATCCAACTACAAAAGACTTAACATACACCCTAAAATACAAGCCACTTCTCACATGAAGCTCAAATAACTGAAACCACTCTGACTCGTCTTGCTGCCACCTAGTTGTTTCCCAAAAGCAGTGGAGACCCCCCTGATCCCAACTTGTATGCCAAATAACTGAACACTGGACTCCTACCCGATTGTTGAGCCAAAATCCATACAATCACACAGTAGACCAACGCGACTTCCGAGAGCAGCCTTATATGGCGATAATACCGCAAACCACCTTGACACCAAACCTACTGCTGAAAGAACGCCACAAGACCAACTACAGTCTCATATCATACCCGGTCTCTAACGACCTACCTTCTCCTGATTCCAAACAGGTTGTGGCCCTCTCACAGACAAAACCAACCCAAGACACAACACAACGGCTCGATTGCTTTCAAAACTAAACCCATTCATTACCCTTGAACCCTACGATTGATTCCCTTAGCATATAGATACCCTAATTCTTATTCCACTAAAACGAAACCCAACACAAAACACGTGCAGAACAGATCAAGATAAACAAACAGCAAATTGGATTTAGACCCTAAGATGAAACGAATGAATAGTATCAAACTGGGCTGAACAATGGCTTGAACAAACAGAGAATACTCCTTGACAAACCTGACCGACATGCCCAAGGCACGAACTGATTCCCCATCACACTCGACCATTTCTAATAATAGTTTACGTTGAACTAGAGATAGCTATGATCCCATCGCAGTCTTACAACACCTCCAACCAACCATTGTTACCACTCATGGCCTTACTATACTCAAACCAACACAATACCATGCATCCTGAGATGAATCCTGCAACCAATCAGGAGTTCGGGTCACACATTCGAATCCAACGGCCTAATATGACTAACAACGGAGATGCCGACCTGCGATCAGGAGTTTCCTGAACTCCCACCAACCCAGCCTCAATCCGAACATCCACTTAACTCTCCCCCACTTGGACTCGACAAAGGTCTCATCTTTTAATCCGTATGGATATCTGATCCATCTCCCTCAAATTGCGTGAACAGTTTATACACTGCGCTGAGCAATACGAGTGTTCCATTGCTAGTCAAATTCATTGATCACCCGATTCCTGAACCCTGACGGATACCCTTCAAATCTCAACCTACCTGATAATCCTGATCACCTCCCACGATACTATACCAATTCCTCGATTTCTTATGTTGTCGACTACAACTATAACCCTTGCCTTGAACCGACGGATGTTTATCCCGCTTCCAATTTTAAAGAATTATTTGATTCTAACTTACTACAACCCATGAGAATATAAAGCTCCTCTGACACTTCCGAAGACCAAACAACTCATGCAACTGACACTACCATCTTCCTACCACCGCTCCCCTCTTAGCAACAACAATGCTTGAACCCAAAAGTTCTTCCATAGGCAACTTCGGTCCTACTGTCACACCCCCGAACTAGACGGCGGAAATGTACGAGGGCTCACATGACTTAAATTGAATATCATCACAATGAATATACATGAAACATAACATAAACATCACCATGCATTAATACATTACAACTGACCTTGTCCATAGCAAGTACATTGTCTAAATATTACATATGCATAACATAGATTGTTTGAGATTTTTCAAAATATAACATCCTAACACACTTGGTATTATTTTTCAGCTTATCTGTTACCTGAGAATACAAGTCATTTTGAAAAGCGTCAACATGTGGAATGTTGGTGAGATCATAAGCAGGGTTGATATGAAAATGTTTTGTGCAGTTTATAAAACCCAAAAAATCCGATATTTTCCGAAAAGGCAATTATTTATACTAGAGTGTGAAGATCCATAGGTTTATGCATGAATGATTTCAAAGCGTGTATAAATGAGAAGTTTGGTATTATAGTTATTGAAAATACAAGTGAATGGTGTTGATTTCCCCAAAAAACCCGATGTTTTCCAATAAGATATTATGATTGTTTCAAATTATTATACCGTTCCAATGAATGATTATTAATTCCCTTGATTACTTAGATAGTATTGGATTTATTCTGTGAGTCGTTATAACCATGCATGATAATGACTAGTTCGTATGTCTTGGCATTCTAGTGAACGCCAGAATTGATCTTAAGATTTTGTCACCCTAGACTGGCCGAGTCTAACTGTAGTGAACAACTGAGGTGTGGGGGAGTCACCCCCGTATAGATCTATACACAAACTCTCGCTCTCCCTCCAAGAGACTTTGATTATAACTACAGACTACGACCGACACTTAAAGGTGTCGCCCGTTATTACTCACTTAATCCAAACAAATTTGATTACCATTGATTAACGACCTGAATTTGTTTACTTGAATTGAAGGTAAGCCTAAAAGACGAGGGGAAGAGGATTACGAGGTCCTACTAATTACGTATGTTATTTAAGGCTGTTGGGTATATGAAGGACGCGTTGGCCCATTTCGTCTATGGTTTATTTGAACCTTACTAGCAATGATAATGGGCCACTGAGGCCCAGTAGCATGTAAAAGCCATTAAGGGTCCCTTTAGCATGAAATTGGGTCGCAGGAGGCCCAATAGATATGTATTAGTATTGTTAGGCCCAAAAGTCATGTTCATGGATCACGAAGGCCCAATAGACATGATTAGAATCTTTCAAGCCTAACAACTTAAATATTTACTTGTTTTAGTTATAGCATAATTGTCGGAAGGCCTGATTGTTCAATTGTTAAATCGCAAAGGCACGAAGTTTGTCAATTGTTTATAACGATTTTTGAAACTATATGTATATTTTTCATTCTATTTTCATCAGTTATAATTAGGTATTCTGAACCCAAATATCTTATGAATAAAATAATTGACTCAAAAATATTGGTTTGACCTATTAAGCCCTTCTTTAATAAAAATAACAATCTTAGTCCCTTTTTATAAAAAAATGACATTTTAGGCCCTTTAACTATTTTTCTTGACATTTTGGCCCATAGACTTATTTAAATAATGTTTTTAACCCAAAATTTTCTTTTTGGCCCATTGGGCTACAATTTACCTTTTTAGTCCTTTGAAGAACATAATATTAATAAAAACATCTATTTTAACTGTTTTGACCCTTTTGGTCCATATGAAAAACCGTGAATGACAACCTTTAACCCAACTTTTGTTTATTTGACAAATATAGCCCAAAAATGAGTTTATGTTGTAATATGTTTAATATAACCTTAGAGGGTAATTTTTCTTGACTTGTTTAATGTAATATATCTTAGACAGTGTTGTAAAAATCCCGATTAGGTCCCGATTAATCTCCGATTAATCCCTAGGCACTACTCGACCGATTAGAGGGCGCCTGACGATTAATCCCTGCATACACAATTACTGAAACAATAGAGACTAATGAAAATTTAACACTTTGAAGAAGTTATATCTCAGTAAAAACTATTTGAGGTATGATTTGTGTTGTATTTATCATATTAACTTATTTTGTTATGATATTAGTGATATTTACGAACTTTTATATGATATTAGTCATATTTAATTTTTTAAAATCTAACAAATTAGCAATTAATGGTCCCCGATCAATCCCCCGACCAATCTCCGCCTAGCCGATTAATCTCTTAACCCCAGTCCACCGACTAGCTAACGCTGAGCGATTTTTACAACCTTGATCTTAGATCACGTTAATTTTCCTCCTTGAGCTATAGATCTCGAGATTTCTTTCCTTTTTATCACATATTTACCACATAAACACATGAAATCACACATAACATACACATACACATAGATCTACACATTTTTGTAACGTCCCAAAATTCGTACCAAAATTGTTCTTTAAATCATTACCAAAACCATAATCATAAAAACATATCATAAGTCATAACTGTTGGGTTTTGAGCATTCTAACACTCTAAGTGTACATGCAACCCTAAATACCTTGGATCTATGTTTTCTCTATTATACATACAAATATGAACATCCAAGGTATTATCCTAAGCTAGCATACAAAACAATGAATATAACAAGATATAATACATACCTCTTTGATGTAGAAAGTCTTCATGAAGCTTGAGTGCCTAGTGCCCCAAGTGTGACACCTCAAATGGTTCACACAACACCAAATACACTTGGATTAACTTGAGAGAATTCTACACTTCACGAAAATCGGCTAGCCCTTCTATTACGCACAGTAGTCGCCGATTTTGGTCAAGAATAAGATGCATATATAGTGAGGGTTACACCATGTAAACCCTAATTGACATGGCCTTTCATTTCCATGATCCATGGGTACAAAAACACCATGGAGCATCATATGGGTTTTAGCCCAACTAGATAATCCATGGAGCATTAGCCCACTATATAAGTATGGATGATTTGCACAATCAACCCATATATTTAATTAGTCTTCTTTTGATCACTTAATTAATCCTAGATTAATTCTTGATCAATACTAATTAAATAATTTTATTATTCTTATTATTAATATACTAGAACTTATAATATATTAATAACCATAAGTGTCTTATTTCTCTCATGATAGTCTATCCAAGTGCATGATGCCATGCAACCCAAATGGACCATGCCGGGTCGGGTCAAGTCTTACCAATTATAGTTATGGACTTAGACATTAATCCAACAGTCTCCCACTTGGATAAGTCTAAAACTATTATTGCGTATGACTTCAGGAACCGACTGGCAAACGTAGCTCTCAAAAGCTTCTGTCGAACTCTTACCTTGTAGATGAACTCTGACATTTGTCAATGACTTGTCCATTAGATAAGGGATCATATATTCCTCCATTCTAGATATCATATGGACTGAGACATGGATTGTAATCATTCTCTCTGTGCATTTGTTGTTTCCCGATTTCCGATTTATGACGACTGACTAATTGAACAAATCAAATCAGTCTTGGCCCGGCCGAGCACTTCCATTTGTCATCATCAAATCATCGAGGGGCCCATAGATATCGCTTTTATCCCGAAGGTAAAAGGAATGGATAAACTTCGACTCATATGGCTTGTTCTACTACTTGTTGAATCATACACAAAGGAACGTTTTATAACATCGAGTTACCAATGCGTTTTCGTGCAATCAATGTACTATCAACTCATAGTACCAACTCATATCTCTAGGTTTGAATAATATAAGATATTATCGTCTCATGATCACTCATGATAAAATCCATGAAGTGATTCCAATGAGCACGGATTGAATCCAATACTCAGAACTTATGAGCACTCATGAGCGTTGTAGCCCTTTTTCCAACACCTTATACCTCTACAAGCCAACCCATGACAGTCTTAATTCATATCTACTTCCAACATATGACCGACTGTGGATGGTTTGAATAACTTAGTCATTCCGGAAGAATAACCTAGTTTATTTTGGAAGTCAAAACATGCAAAATGAAACACAAAAATAATCGAATCCAATATGGTCTCAGAACTTATAAATATAAATAAAGCACCTTTTATTTATGTGACAACTCGAAATTTCCATTTGTATGAACAATATCTATTCAATAGAAGTCAGTCCAATTTCAGTGATTTTCAGACTTTTCCGAACAAGTTAGTGTACATTAGGGTTTACACTTTAGGAAATATTAGGAGAGTGGATGCTCCTGGGTTTGTGAAATTTGAACATTTCAAGTTTCATAAAGTTACAGCCCAAGTTCAAGAATAAAAATATTTTCTGTCAAAAAATTTCAGGACTATAAACAGTTTTCTGAATTTATTTAATTCATTATTCACAATTCCAGCTAGAGAAAAGCCATTTTCTCTCTGACAGATCTTCGGGTTTTTATCCCAGATTGTGAGTAACTCTTTCTAGTAGTGTTAGAATACATATTAGATGCTTATAACATGATTTAGTGGGCTAAATCATGAGATCTAGGAGTTTACTCCCCAAGGTGTTCTTGGGCGGTAAACTCCCGAAACAAAGCCAAAACTGACATTGGTGCTAGGATAAGGCCTTAGAACATTATGGATACATGTTAGAGACATGAAAACACACACAAAACCACCCAAGATTGGGAGTTTACTGCCCAGAACTCTCCTAGGCCGTAAACTCCATTTCAAAGGCGTAAATGGTGGTTTTTGGACTTAAGGACTTTAAGGCTTGCATCTAGGTTATTTCCCCAAGTAGCTTAAGGTCTTAAACACATCAAATGACTCAAATAAAAGTGAGTTTACGGCCCAGAACTCTCCTAGGCCGTAAACTCCATGTAAATGGTCACAAAGGGTGTTTTCATGACACCTAAGGCCCTAGCCCTTTACAAGAAATTGTACCCACTAAATGGAAGGACCAAACCACACCAAAATCACTTAAACAAGTGATTTTACGGCCAAGACATGGTTCTTGGGCCGTAAACTCCTAAAAAGGGCACTAAGTGGTGCCTAATGCCTTCATATGCTAGGATTAAAAGTCTAGAACACATCCCACTAGTACAAGAGGCTTGAAAGCAACCAAGGAATCACCCCAAGGGAGTTTACGGCCGTAAACTCCAAGGGGAAATGTCCTTGAGGCCATAAACTCCTATTTGGAGTACCTCTAGGCCTTAAACCCTTCCAAGAACATAGCCACTAGGTTAGAATAATTCTAGAAAGCATATTGGACTTCAAAACACACCAAGCACACATGTTTGGGAGTTTACGGCCGTAAACTCAAGAGTTTACAACCGTAAACTCCATGTGTGATGGATTATGGAGAGTAAACTCTCTTGTAGGGTCCTTTGGAAACCCTAAACTCAAGTACCCTGTCCCACAATAGCTTAGATGAAGTCCTTACGGCTTAAAACACTTACATAAAGTGTTATCTATGTCTAGGATGTCTTAAACATTATCAATTAGTCTTTTGTGTCTAATTGAGTGCATATATGTGTGATTATATGTTCACTAGGATCGTAGTGTGTGCACAAGTCCTCGCTTGACACCTAGCAATCCGATACCATTCAGTTCATTCCAATCACCAACTGTAGGTGAGTTCATACCCCGTAATCAATGTTTTAAAGGATTTTAAATGCTTTAATGCGGGGGGATACAAGTAGAAACAAACATGTTATTAAATCAGTTTCATGTATTTTATAACTGTGTTTTCACTCAGTAGATTTCACATATTTCAAAAGGAGTCACGTGAAATGGTTTTCTATATTAAAATACTTGGACAACAGAAGTATTAGTTTTGAATTGTATAATGACTTCAAGTCACTTTAAATTATTGTTCAAAACTCTTAGATATCTTTCATAAACCTACTTGATCAATCACATACTTTCTAGTTAGCTATCATAGGGATAGTTAGAAGATATCAAACAAGAGTCAGTTCATTCATGAGTCTATACTAATGCCTTACATGATACATGAGTACACGTACTTAGGATTATATGATACATGAATATGTTTACATATACTTACTTGTTACATGAACACACCTACATGAATTCTATACAGGGACACTTCTTCATAGGTACATTATTCTGTACTTACTTACCTTGGATACTTGAACTTAGATCTAAGAGGATGATTTATTAGTATTTACTGTATAAATTGTCTTTCCTATCCCCGTTCAATGGGATGTTTCGGCGGGACTTACCATTCCGAATCTCACTGATTAGCACCAGTGATCGATGACCTCTACGGATGTCTAAGGTAGTCACTTGATTTGTGGTCAGTGACGGGACTAACTATCCCTCCGCCTGCTGTTGCAACAGTGGACGAGATGTGAATCTTCGGAGGATCATTAGGTTGACGATCTACGTCAAGAGATCGATGCAGGGACTAACCCTCCTTCCATCCTGCTGCTGCTACAGAGGATGAGGGGACACTCTTCGGATGTTCCTTAGGGTCTATCTTTCGCTTCATGCGATGTAGTGTTGGTCCTAGTACCCTGTGACAACACTTACCATATTATATTTTTCCTGTTCACTTTATTCTGTGACACATTCACATAATCGATGAGTTAGACTAAGCACTTTAAGTACTAGTCTACACAAAGGAAAAACTATCATTTTACAAAACATTCGGGTCTTGGTAGAAGACTACAATTCATACTTACAAAACATTCGGGTCTTGGTAGAAGACTACACTGTTGGATTAATGTCTAAGTCCATAACTATATTTGGTAAGACTTGACCCGACCCGGCATGGTCCATTTGGGTTGCATACCATCATGCACTTGAATGAGAGAAATAAGACACTTATGGTTATTAATATATTATAAGTTCTAGTATATTAATAATAAGAATAATAAGATTATTTAATTAGTATTGATCAAGAATTAATCTAGGATTAATTAAGTGATCAAAAGAAGACTAATTAAATATATGGGTTGGTTGTGTAAATCATCCATACTTGTATAGTGGGTTATTGCTCCATGGATAATCAAGTTGGGCTAAAACCCATAGGATGGTCCATGGATGCTCCATGGTGTATTTGTACCCATGGATCCAAGGAAATGGAAAGTCATGACAATTAGGGTTTGCCCTAATTGTAACACTATATAAGCATCATATTATTCACCAAAATCGGCACTAGTGAGTGTACTAGAAGGGCTAGCCGATTTCATGAAGTGTGGGTTTTCTCTCAAGCTATTCCAAGTGTTTTGATGATTGTGATTCCATTTGAGGTGTCACACTTGGGGCACTAAGCACTCAAGCTTCATGAAGACTTTCTACACCAAAAAGGTATGTATTCTATCTTGCTATAGTTATTGTTTTGTATGCTAGATTAGGATAATACCTTGGATGTTCTTATTTGCATGTATAATAGAGAAAACATAGATCCAAGGTATTTAGGGTTGCATGTACACTTAGGAAGTGTTAGAATGCTCAAAACCCAACAGTGGTATCAGAGCCTAGGCTTGTTTTCTTGTTATACCTGCAATAGAAGCTGAAAAAACGAATCTGGTGCTGTCTGGCCATCAGACTCGGCGAGTCCATCAGGAGACTCGACGAGTCCATGCCTTAAAAATGATGAATTCGATCCAACTCGCCGAGTTTGTTCATGCACTCGACGAGTTGGACCCCCAGACAGCATATTTTCGAGTTTTTAGGCTAGAAATGGACTAGGAACATTACCCTAAGTTGTTTTTGAACTTATAAACTTGTTTTTTTTTGATGTGGTAATGTTCATGCTAATCCATTTTCAAAGATAATTGTCAATAGATTCATGTTTTGTATTAGTTTAAGGTTTAGACTAATTACATGAAAAAGTTTGATTTGAATTATCTTGTTCTTATGAGTTGCTTAGATTAATAGAAATGTTGAGTGAAATAGTTGTTTTCAATCCATTTTAATCTAAGAGTTGAGTATAAAATGTGTTTGTGTAACTTGTCCTCAAGTTACATGAAGAGTCACATTAAAGACTCATAAAATTCATAAGAGTTGGCAATGGTTACAAAATGAAGAGTCTTGTGTCATTGAATAATTTTTATGACTCCATAACTTGTCCTCAAGTTATGGAAGTTCAAGAGTCACTTCATTAAAGAAAAATATGTAACCATAATTAAATCCATAAGTTATAAAATAAAGAAAAAGTTAGTTCTTTTATTAGTTTAAAGTCTTCCATAACTTGTCTTCAAGTTATGGAACTTGAAGAGTTTTTGGATTAAAACTACTTTAAACACATAAGTTATGGAGTTAATTAGTTTTGAATAGTTTCAAAACTTGCCCTCAAGTTTTGGAATTTGTAAAGTTTTCAAGCATGAATACTTTAATTCCAAGTTAGCCCTTAGAATTTTAAAAGTTAAAATTCAACCCTTATACTTTATAATATTATAAGTTAATAATATATATATGTATAAGAGTAAAGTCAGTCTTACCGCTAGTACGCCTCATTCACGAAGCCGGTCTATAAGGTGGGTATAAGGTTGTTGCCTATAAAATGGCAACTTAATGGGTGTCCACTCTCACCCACCGCTTGCTTGACTGGTGGAGGGTCGTTAGCCGAACGGGTTTGACAGGACTAGAATTCTCCCTTCATTAACAGTATTAATGAAAATACTAAGTAACTAAACTTTTAATAATACCCAATCTTAGTTACTTAGGAAAATGTGAATAAGGTGCTAATCCATGAAATTACACTTTGCACTTTGTTTAAGTCGTTAGTGGAGCGTGTGTGGTTAACCGGCACACTAACTTGGACTTAACAAGGTAGGTAAAGGGTGACTTAATATTTATCATAGTATCGATGGAGCGTGTGTGGTTAACCGGCACATCGATTGAGGGGTAATTTATTAAGGGTACCAAGTGATTTGCATGGTTACTTCACACCTTGTTTTGTGATCCTCGGCATCCCAGTCACAAAACCTGAAGGGCACACTCGAGATTGAAACATGCCTTTGAAAAGTTCAATGAATCTCAAAGATCTAGGAGTTTCAAAACCAATTAAAACCTAATAATACATTTCGTTTATCTTGGTGGAAATTGGTGAATCGTCATTCACCTACCTTCAAATATTTTATAGCTTGGATTACGGCATACCTCTTCTAGGTTATAAAATAGTTTGTTGGGTCCTAGCCTTAATATTTCATATTGGGTGTCATATTAAGGACTTTAAATCAACTATCTTGAATATCTCCCAAAAGATGTCTGGTTTGGACACCTATGATCTTCCCAAATCTAGTGAAACAAGATTTCCTAAATGAAGATGATGTCCTTTGGAAATCATACTTCTTTCACCTCCTCCAATTATTCTCCCCAACCCACAAGTTCTTGAAAAATTTAAGGTCACTCAAGCCCTATTGGCAAGGCAAGGTCTAGGTGTGATCACATCTTGGAGATGTAGTCACATATTGACAAACCGGGAGAGTTGGGTGTCAAAGTCTTGAGAAAGTTGGTGGTTCAATCACTTTCTAAGTCACATAGTGAGTTCCTTTGGGACACCTATGAAACATACTATGACAAGACCCTTAATGATCTTATCTATTTGCTAAGATCAACTTCCTAAAACTTTATGGACATTGATAATGATGACATTGGTTATCCAGTAAAGCATTCTCTTCCCAGTGGATAGGGATCGGCCATAGTCAACTCGGTTGACCAAATGGTAAAGAGAAAAGCTAAGTCTGTGATAGTCCCGTGTACCATTATCAAAGGGTCCATATGTTTATATTGCCAAAGGAAGGGGCATTGGTTGCGAAGCTGCCAAATTTACCTAAGGATGTTAAAGTCAATAAGTTTGACTCTACTTCAGGTAAAATTCCACTATCTAACTCTGTTAAGTTTCTATTCTGAGATTCTTGATACATGATGTGACTGGGTCACATGGTGATGTTTTAAGAATCAAAGAAAAAGTGAAGAAACTTAAAGAAAGAATATGCTGAATCTGATGGCGTAGATGGATTTCTATCGCATAGTTTGAAGATCGGATTCTTGAGCTACTTCTTAGGAGTTATGAGATATTGCTTAAGGAATAGATAACAACAAGTTTTTCATATGGATTGTAAGGATAAGTTTTTCCGCAAAGTTTTAAAAATAAAAGGAAAATTTTTGATTTTATTTATTTTAAAATATCCTTACAATGGCATCTGTGGAAATTTTTGTTGCTTATAAGATTCCATTAGTAGCAAGAGTGGAAGTATGAAATTGATTCTTTCATTTGTGGTAATGTCTAAATTTACCAAATAAGGAAAGATTCTCATCACCCAAGTTTCAATTGGACCGGAACTTGGAATCATGCAAGTTGTATAGCATGATGAATGAGAACTTTCAAGTTTTGGAAAATTAAGACTAATTACTCGGCCACATGGATGTGTGAGTCAAGTAATGGACTAAGGGATCGAGTACATAGTCTTGTGCACTGATTAAGTCCACCACAAAAGATCGATAAGAAGAATCAAATAAGGCAGAAGGATAAAAGTTTCTCAAATCTGAAAAGATGGGAGAGTACTTTAGTATCCGTTTGTGATCATCTTAATGATTAAGAAACCATATCACAATTAGTTCTCTAAGGAAATCTTAGTGCATTCTTATGACTAAGAAGAGGAACTTGAATTGTTGAAGTGGTTAAATCAAAGAGATGAGTCATACTTCGTTCCAATACAAGTCTTAGAGTCATACTCCAAGATTGTCATTTGAGTGACATGTCTTAAAGAAGGTTTAAAACACTTGTCAAATGTAAGAGTAAAAGTTTTCTACTCTTGTACATTTGAAATTGGTAAGTTGTGATGTTTTGGATAAAACAAAGACCAACTTAGGCCAATTGGGTAAAGTGTTTTTCTTGATTAGAATCCGCACTATCTCTTGGATGTTTGACAAGGGAGTCTTATATGTCAAGAGGACAGTGGGAGTCTTAAAGGTCTTGAAAGTCTCAAGAACTAATCAAGAATAAAACCTAAAGTTCTTCTCTAGCACACAATTTGAGGTTTATAATCTATTGTGTTGACATAGTCTGTGCCCATTCCAGTTAAAGTTGGTTTTGCATATGAGTTCTTAGAGTTCTCAATTTGTTGCACAACAACTTGGAAGCAATGGCAGGCCCTTGAGCTGCCAGGTGGCAAGAAGTTAAGATTGAGTTCAATCCATATGAGTTTGGATTTGTCATTATCCTTGTCTTGTGACTATGGTTTTGACAATTCACATGGATAAGAACACATACACCAGTAAATCTAAGTGTCATAAGGTTTCTGTCCGATTCATGAAAATGATGGTGAGGAAACACTTTCACTAAGTAGATTTTAGCCAGATAGCAATTGTGATATTTGCATTCTCAAAGTCGTTAGTGGAGCGCGTGTGGTTAACCGGCACACTAACCTGGACTTGTGAGAAGTGGCAAAAAGGTCTAACCATTATGATTACGGCATACCTCTTCATAATTGTTTAGACACACAAGTGTGCTATCTAAGGGAAGGTGTATGATTTTGATAAAGTTTTATCAAAACAATCTAGCATCAGAAATCTGAACTTTGGTAAGAAAGTCAATGAAGTATTGATTTCTAGAGGTCTAGCTGATTTCTGAGTACATGTCAAAGCTAGTGGGAGCATAAGTGATATGCTAATAATCATCATGTTAGTGGGAGCATGATAATTATGTTAAGTATTGCAAGTTAGCAATGTTAATTATAGAAAACAAAAGTTTCAATTGGGAAAAAGTTGTTTTGCTATAATTAAGGGAGAGGAAATTATGCTTCATCTCAAATCTATAAGCTTAGATCGTGAGGTTTTAATCATTTAGTCAAGGATATATATGAATTTCATGTTGGAATGGCTCAACATAAGGAAATTCTGTATATGAGTCCATTATTTGCGTTCTGAAATTCGATTATGATTACGGCATCCCTTTTCATAATCTGAATTATGAGAACTTGGCAAATTGAAATGGAAATGTTATAGCAAAAGACTGGTTTAGTCTTTATGTGAGACATCATGAATCGTGTCCCATATGCTTCGGATATAGGATCGATTACATGTGCTATAAGCATCCGTTCTAAAATTTTCCAAATGCCTGGGACATTAAGAAGGGAAAAGGTTTAGAACTGGATATGACTAAAAGGATTAAACAATTGTCGAGGACAATCTAAGGTTTACCAAAGATTGGTTGCTCAAGGACAGTTGGAAGTATAATGATAATTCTGGAAGGACCATATTGACATAATCTGTAAGGAGGCAACTCTTGTTCAGAAGTGATAGTCAAAATGGAATCTGGAAATGTTTCAAAGTTAGAATTTTCAATCTGTTTAAGATTAGGAAACTTAATGCAAGAAGGATGTTTTCAAGGAGCTGATCTCCTTTGGAATACTCTGTAATGATTGTTGTCAAGTCTTTCTGACTTTGTGCATAATCGTTACAAGAGGATCAATGCATATAAGTTTAGAATCTAACAGATTTCAGTAAATGGCATGAATTTGGAATTCTTGCATTTGCAGTGAGGATTTGGGAGTGTGAAAAGAGAATCATTGAAGTTATGTTCAATTGATCTAGTTCACAAAGTAAAGATCATAGACAAACATAGTATGCATACTTGGTGTGTGGCATGACTAGTGTTTAAGAAAACATAGTGTACTTGCTTGGAGCATGGGACAACTATTGTTTTAAATTCAAGAATAAAGTTGATAGCTGAAACAGTATACAATGAATAATGTGTAATCATATGGTGATAAATAAAAGGTGTTTTATTTATGTTCAAAGGGTTGATACCATATTAGATTCAATTATTATTGTGTTTCACTTTGCATGTTTTGACTTCCCGAATAAACTGGGTTATTCTTCCGGAATGACTAAGTTATTCAAACCATCCACAGTCGGTCATATTTTGGAAGTAGGTATGAATTAAGACTGTCATGATGGGTTGTAGAGGTCTAAGGTGTTGGACAAGGCTACAACAATCATGAGTGCTCATAAGTTCTGAGTATTGGATTCAACCCGCGCTCATTGGAATCACTTCATGGATTTTATCACGAGTGATCATGAGACGATAATATCTTATATTCTTCAAACCTAGAGATATGAGTTGTTACTATGAGTTGATAGTACATTGATAGCACGAAAACGCATTTGGTAACTCGGTGCTATAAAACGTGCCTTTGTGTATGATTCAACAAGTAGTAGAACAAGCCATATGAGTCGAAGTTTATCCGTTCCTTTTACCTTCGGGATAAAAGTGATATCTATGGGCCCCTCGATGATTTGATGATGACAAATGGAAGTGCTCGGCCGGGCCAGGACTGATTTGATTTGTTCAATTAGTCAGTCGTCATAAATCGGAAATCGGGAAACAACAAATGGACAGAGAGAATGATTATAATCCATGTCTCAGTCCATATGATATCTAGAATGGAGGAATATATGATCCCTTATCTAATGGACAAGTCACTGACAAAGGTCAGAGTTCATCGACAAGGTCAGAGTTCGACAGAAGCTTTTGAGAGCTACGATTGCCGGTTGGTTCCTGAAGTCATACGCAATAATAGTTTTAGACTTATCCAAGTGGGAGACTGTTGGATTAATGTCTAAGTCCATAACTATATTTGGTAAGACTTGACCCGACCCGGCATGGTCCATTTGGGTTGCATACCATCATGCACTTGAATGAGAGAAATAAGACACTTATGGTTATTAATATATTATAAGTTCTAGTATATTAATAATAAGAATAATAAGATTATTTAATTAGTATTGATCAAGAATTAATCTAGGATTAATTAAGTGATCAAAAGAAGACTAATTAAATATATGGGTTGGTTGTGTAAATCATCCATACTTGTATAGTGGGTTATTGCTCCATGGATAATCAAGTTGGGCTAAAACCCATAGGATGGTCCATGGATGCTCCATGGTGTATTTGTACCCATGGATCCAAGGAAATGGAAAGTCATGACAATTAGGGTTTGCCCTAATTGTAACACTATATAAGCATCATATTATTCACCAAAATCGGCACTAGTGAGTGTACTAGAAGGGCTAGCCGATTTCATGAAGTGTGGGTTTTCTCTCAAGCTATTCCAAGTGTTTTGATGATTGTGATTCCATTTGAGGTGTCACACTTGGGGCACTAAGCAATCAAGCTTCATGAAGACTTTCTACACCAAAAAGGTATGTATTCTATCTTGCTATAGTTATTGTTTTGTATGCTAGATTAGGATAATACCTTGGATGTTCTTATTTGCATGTATAATAGAGAAAACATAGATCCAAGGTATTTAGGGTTGCATGTACACTTAGGAAGTGTTAGAATGCTCAAAACCCAACATACACATCATACATACAAAACATTCGAGTCTTGGTAGAAGACTGCACTTCATGCTTACAAAACATTCGGGTCTTGGTAGAAGACTACACTTCATATATACAAAACATTCGAGTCTTGGTAGAAGACTACACTTCATTCATACAAAACATTCGGGTCTTGGTAGAAGACTACACATCATACATACAAAACATTCGAGTCTTGGTAGAAGACTGCACTTCATATATACAAAACATTCGAGTCTTGGTAGAAGACTACACTTCATTCATACAAAACATTCGGGTCTTGGTAGAAGACTACACATCATACATACAAAACATTCGAGTCTTGGTAGAAGACTGCACTTCATGCTTACAAAACATTCGGGTCTTGGTAGAAGACTACACTTCATATATACAAAACATTCGAGTCTTGGTAGAAGACTACACTTCATTCATACAAAACATTCGAGTCTTGGTAGAAGACTACACTTCATTCATACAAAACATTCGAGTCTTGGTAGAAGACTACACTTCATACTTATAGAAAATAAGGGTTTTTCTAGGGATTTCATACTTACCTTAACATTTTCACTTAAAGGTTTTTCATGGCATTCATAGCAGGTTTTCACAAACAAAACAATGACACTTATATACTTATGAACTCACCAGCTTTAAAGCTGATGCTCGCTTTCAAAATAACTTGTATTCTCAGGTCGCCAGTAGACAGGTACGGAGGCCAGGTTTTGAGAAGACGGAGCAGTCCAGTCTCGTCTTTTATTTTGATTGTATATTTTTGGTTTCTTATTACATATAAAGAACACACATGTATAAAACTTTACTTATAATGCAATGGATGATGTTGTTGCTTGTTTATTATATTACACTGTTGTGACACTGTACATGATGTCCTCCACCCCTGAACGTTTCCGCCGTTCGTGGTTTTGGGGTGTGACAGATTGGTATCAGAGCATTGTTTATAGTGAATATAGTATATCAACCCATAAAAGATATACTAACTATAAATACATGGGATTAAAACAACTGTCTCAGAGTTATACTTTTAAATAATAAAATATTTAAGTAAGTATACGTGCCTGCATTCATACTAAAATCAGTGTCACAACGACAAGAACAAAAGTATTACGATTGTTGGATATCACAAGTAAGCCTGGGGATATATAGTCAGTCTTGGGAATGGCATAGCCTGATCAACTATGCTGGTCCAAGGAGTGATTAGCATATGCCCAAGAATGGTTGTGATGTGGCAAAAAGTCTAAAAACTTACCAACACAACCATAAAGGAATACCATCTGGGTATTTGATCTTACTATAAGTACCTTAGTCAGTCGTCTATTTTTACTATTCCATGTGTTGTTGGACTATGGGGATTAGTCCATGAGACACATTCGTTAATCATTTATTCTCATCCATGTCGTCATCTTTTAAACGTATAGTTAAAGATGCCGCCACGCAGGAATCCTAGGAGGAACCCAAACAACGAAGCACCAATACCACCACCTCCACCACCACCTGTACCTCTTCAACCACCAAATCCTTTTGATGCCACTATGTTCCAGGCAGCTTTCACAGCAGCAGTTGCAGCTGCTGTGTCAGCAATCAACGCTCCTGCCCCTAGTGGATCAGGAACAGGTGTACCACCCTCAAACCACGGCGAAAGCCATGGACACCCTCGGGAATGCACCTACAAGGATTTTACTAACGCCAAACCCCGCAGCTTCAATGGGACTGGAGGTGTTATGGTGTTGAGACAATGGATCGAGAAGATGGAATCTGTCTTCGAGATCTGCGCATGCCAAGAAGGCAGCAAGGTCAAGTTCGCAGCTTGTACCTTCTCTGACCGAGCACTAACATGGTGGAACAACCATGTTAACTATCTAACTCTGGTGGTGGCGTATTCCATCAGCTGGGAAAAATTGAAAGAAATGCTCATGAAAGAATACTGTCCTCGAGGCGAAGTACAAAAACTCAAGCAGGAGTTCTGGGGTCTACAAATGGTTGGATCCGACATCACTACCTACACAAATAGGTTTTGTGATTTGGCAAACTTATGCCACGACATGATTGCTCTCCAGAGCAAAAAGATCGAGAGGTATATCTGGGGACTGTCACCCCAGATCCAGTCAAGTGTGATCGCTTCCAGGCCTATTACCTTCGATAGTGCCAAGGAACTGGCACAGTCTCTTATCAATCATCGGAAACCTCAGAACATAACAATCCCTACCCCTGTACCACAAAAGTCCAACCCCGACTACCACAAGAAGGGGTGGAATAAGAGGAAACGAGGGGCTCCGCAAGGGTCCTCCAAGAAACAACAATATGTGGCAATCAATGCTGCCACAGTTACTCCTGTTGCCCCTGCCAACCTCTTACCAGCAAGGGCATATGCTGGAACCCTCTCGAAGTGCACCAAGTGCAACTTCCATCACAACGGACCTTGCAGGGAGATGCATTGCTCTAACTGCAACAAGAAGGGACACACCGTCCGCTTCTGCAAAACTCCAACAGCTCAAGCTGCTCAAGTTCCTAACGCCGGTATGGGCCAAGCTTGCTTCGGATGTGGCGAAGTGGACCATTACAAGAGGAACTGCCCTAAAGCAGGGATGGCTGGAGGAGTGGGAAGAGTTATGGCTCTAGGCCACGAGGAAGCAGTAGCTGATCCAACGATAGTTACTGGTACGTTCCTCCTTGATAACTTTTATGCTTGCATGCTTTTCGATAGTGGAGCCGAGAAAAGTTTTGTAAATCACAAATTTGCACACCTGCTTAAACAGAAACCATGTGCATTAGATAGTTCATTCACAGTAGAAATGGCTAACGGGAAAACAGAAAGTACAAACTGCATATACATAGGTTGTACTTTAACTTTAGATAGCCATACTTTCAAGATAGATCTTATGCCAGTTACCATTAAATGTTTCGACGTTATCATCGGTATGGATTGGTTGAGTCTTCTGCGTGCCGACATTATGTGCTTCGAAAAAGCAGTTCGTCTTAACCTTCCTAACAACGAAACTTTAATTATATACGGCGACAAACCTAGTACGAGCCTTCGCATCATTTCGTGCATTCAAGCCCGGAAGTGCTTGCGGAAGGAGTACCATGCATTTCTCACACACGTCATCGATACCAGCCAAGAACAGAAAGACATCCAGAAAATCCCAGAAGTACGCGACTTCCCCGACATATTCCCAGAAGAACTTCCCGGGTTACCACCACAACGCCAAGTCGAGTTCAGAATCGACTTAGTGCCAGAGGCTACCCCCGTAGCCAAATCTCCTTATCGTCTTGCACCGGCTGAAATGCAGGAGCTTTCCAGTCAACTTAACGAACTTCTCAAGAAGGGATTCATTCGACCAAGCTTCTCACCATGGGGAGCACCGGTCTTGTTCGTCAAGAAGAAAGATGGATCGTTTCGCATGTGCATAGACTATAGAGAACTCAACAAGCTTACCATTAAAAATCGTTATCCCTTGCCCCGCATTGACGATTTATTTGATCAACTTCAAGGAGCCAACTACTTCTCGAAGATAGATCTGCGATCCGGATACCACTAGCTACGAGTGTTAGAGGAAGATGTTCCCAAGACAGCCTTCCGAACTCGTTATGGGCACTACGAGTTTGTAGTGATGCCATTCGGATTAGCTAACGCGCCTGCAGTATTCATGGATCTGATGAATAGGGTGTGTCGTCCTTACTTGGATCAGTTCGTCATCGTCTTCATTGATGACATACTCATCTACTCTCGAAGTAAGGAGGAGCATGGTCAACATCTCCGAAAAATCTTAGAAACATTGCGAGCGGAGAAGCTCTACGCAAAGTTCTCAAAGTGCGAATTTTGGATTCGGCGAGTCGAATTTTTGGGCCATGTGGTTAACGAGGAAGGTATACACGTGGACCCTTCCAAAATTAAGGCCATCGAGAACTGGTCAGCACCAAAGACACCTACTGAAATTCGTCAATTTCTAGGTCTAGCTGGCTACTATCGCAGGTTCATACAGAACTTCTCCAGCATAGCGAAACCTCTTACAACCCTGACCCAGAAAGGCGTGGCCTTCGACTGGGAGGAGAAACAGGAAAGAGCGTTCCAAACGCTCAAACGAGCCTTGTGCACCGCACCGATACTATCCCTTCCCGAAGGAATAGAAGACTTCATTGTCTATTGCGATGCATCCAATCAAGGACTCGGTTGTGTTCTGATGCAGCGAGGTAAAGTTATAGCCTATGCCTCGAGACAGCTGAAGACACATGAGGTTAACTACACAACCCACGATCTCGAACTAGGAGCAGTTGTGTTTGCTCTGAAGATCTAGCGACATTACCTATACGGTACAAAAAGCACGATCTTTACAGACCATAAGAGTCTGCAGCACATTTTCGACCAGAAAGAGCTCAACATGAGACAACGACGGTGGATCGAGCTACTTAGTGATTACGAATGCGAAATTCGTTATCATCCGGGTAAAGCCAATGTAGTAGCTGACGCCCTAAGTCGGAAAGAATATACTGGTCGTAGAGTCAAATCTTTGACTCTAACCATCCATTCGCACTTGTCCACACAAATAAAGGAGGCTCAGCTCGACGCTTTGAAACCTGAAAACGTGGCGGGTGAATCCCTTAGAGGGATGGATAACAAATTGGAAGTCAAGGGTGGCGGAGCCTTATACCTCATGGATCGGATCTGGACACCGAAACACGGTGGCTTCAGAGACTTGGTCATGACGGAAGCTCACAACACTCGTTATTTTGTCCACCCGGGTTTAGATAAGATGTATCTGGATCTTAAAAAGCTATACTGGTGGCCTAACATGAAAACAGATATTGCTACCTTCGTGAGTAAATGCCTTACTTGCGCAAAGGTCAAGGTCGAATACTAGAAACCCTACGGTCTTCTACAACAACCGGAGATACCAGAATGGAAGTTGGAGCGGATCACTATGGACTTCATAACCAAGTTGCCCAAGACGAAGGGTGGACTTGATTCCATATGGGTCATCGTCGATAGACTGACCAAGTCTGCACACTTCCTACCGATCAAGGAAACAGACAAGATGGAGAAACTTACCAGAACTTACATTAGGGAGATTGTAAGACTGCACGGTGTTCCTTTATCTATCATCTCAGACCGAGATAGTAGATTCACTTCGAGGTTCTGGCAGTCACTACAAAGTTCCCTAGGAACTAGGCTGGACATGAGTACAACCTATCATCCACAGACCGACGGGCAAAGTGAGAGAACTATCCAAACCTTAGAAGATATGTTGCGCGCCTGTGTGATAGACTTTGGAAAAGCTTGGGATACTCATTTACCCCTTGTCGAATTCTCCTACAACAACAGTTATCACACGAGCATAAAGGCGGCTCCATTCGAGGCCCTTTATGGCCGGAAGTGCAGATCCCCTCTGTGCTGGGCTGAAGTGGATGATACCCAGCTAGCTAAGGGACGAGTTCCCAAAAGCACTCTCACGGGTCCAGAGATCATTCGGGAAACGACAGAGAAGATCGTTCAAATTCGTGAACGATTAAAAGCCTCTAGAGACTGACAGAAAAGCTACGCTGACAAGCGTAGCAAACCATTGGAGTTCCAGGTGGGCGATCGAGTCTTACTGAAAGTCTCACCCTGGAAGGGCTTAATACGCTTTGGGAAGCATGGGAAGCTCAATCCAAGATACATAGGGCCTTTCGAGATTCTCGCAAGAATCGGCCCTGTGGCTTACAAGCTCAATCTACCGAAAGAACTCAGTAACATACATCCTACCTTCCACGTGTCGAACTTGAAAAAGTGCCTATCTGACGAGACTCTTGTCATTCCACTCGACGAGATCGAGATCAACGAGAGCCTCAACTTCGTGGAGGAACCAGTAGAAATCATGGACCGAGAGGTCAAGCAAACAAAGCAAAGCCGTATCCCGATAGTGATGGTGCGCTGGAACGCAAAGCGTGGACCGGAATTCACTTGGGAACGAGAGGATCAGATGAAACTGAAATACCCTCACCTTTTTGCTTAGTTATTTGTAATTTCTTATTTGCTTACATTCTAATTTCGGGACGAAATTCCTTCTAACGGGAGGATGATGTGACAACCCAAAATTTCCATTTGTACGAACAATATCTATTCAATAGAAGTCAGTCCAATTTCAGTGATTTTCAGACTTTTCCAAACAAGTTAGTGTACATTAGGGTTTACACTTTAGGAAATATCAGGAGAGTGGATGCTCCTGGGTTTGTGAAATTTGAACATTTCAAGTTTCATAAAGTTACAGCCCAAGTTCAAGAATAAAAATATTTTCTGTCAAAATATTTCAGGACTATAAATAGTTTTCTGAATTTATTTAATTCATTATTCACAATTCCAGCTAGAGAAAAGCCATTTTCTCTCTGACAGATCTTCGGGTTTTTATCCCAGATTGTGAGTAACTCTTTCTAGTAGTGTTAGAATACATATTAGATGCTTATAACATGATTTAGTGGGCTAAATCATGAGATCTAGGAGTTTACTCCCCAAGGTGTTCTTGGGCGGTAAACTCCCGAAACAAAGCCAAAACTGACATTGGTGCTAGGATAAGGCCTTAGAACATTATGGATACATGTTAGAGACATGAAAACACACACAAAACCACCCAAGATTGGGAGTTTACTGCCCAGAACTCTCCTAGGCCGTAAACTCCATTTCAAAGGCGTAAATGGTGGTTTTTGGACTTAAGGACTTTAAGGCTTGCATCTAGGTTATTTCCCCAAGTAGCTTAAGGTCTTAAACACATCAAATGACTCAAATAAAAGTGATTTTACGGCCCAGAACTCTCCTAGGCCGTAAACTCCATGTAAATGGTCACAAAGGGTGTTTTCATGACACCTAAGGCCCTAGCCCTTTACAAGAAATTGTACCCACTAAATGGAAGGACCAAACCACACCAAAATCACTTAAACAAGTGAGTTTACGGCCAAGACATGGTTCTTGGGACGTAAACTCCTAAAAAGGGAACTAAGTGGTGCCTAATGCCTTCATATGCTAGGATTAAAACTCTAGAACACATCCCACTAGTATAAGAGGCTTGAAAGCAACCAAGGAATCACCCCAAGGGAGTTTATGGCCGTAAACTCCAAGGGGAAATGTCCTTGAGGCCGTAAACTCCTATTTGGAGTACCTCTAGGCCTTAAACCCTTCCAAGAACATAGCCACTAGGTTAGAATAATTCTAGAAAGCATATTGGACTTCAAAACACACCAAACACACATGTTTGGGAGTTTACGGCCGTAAACTCAAGAGTTTACAACCGTAAACTCCATGTGTGATGGATTATGGAGAGTAAACTCTCTTGTAGGGTCCTTTGGAAACCCTAAACTCAAGTACCCTGTCCCACAATAGCTTAGATGAAGTCCTTACGGCTTAAAACACTTACATAAAGTGTTATCTATGTCTAGGATGTCTTAAACATTATCAATTAGTCTTTTGTGTCTAATTGAGTGCATATATGTGTCATTATATGTTCACTAGGATCGTAGTGTGTGCACAAGTCCTCGCTTGACACCTAGCAATCCGATACCATTCAGTTCATTCCAATCACCAACTGTAGGTGAGTTCATACCCCGTAATCAATGTTTTAAAGGATTTTAAATGCTTTAATGCGGGGGGGATACAAGTAGAAACAAACATGTTATTAAATCAGTTTCATGTATTTTATAACTGTGTTTTCACTCAGTAGATTTCACATATTTCAAAAGGAGTCACGTGAAATGGTTTTCTATATTAAAATACTTGGACAACAGAAGTATTAGTTTTGAATTGTATAATGACTTCAAGTCACTTTAAATTATTGTTCAAAACTCTTAGATATCTTTCATAAACCTACTTGATCAATCACATACTTTCTAGTTAGCTATCATAGGGATAGTTAGAAGATATCAAACAAGAGTCAGTTCATTCATGAGTCTATACTAATGCCTTACATGATACATGAGTACACGTACTTAGGATTATATGATACATGAATATGTTTACATATACTTACTTGTTACATGAACACACCTACATGAATTCTATACAGGGACACTTCTTCATAGGTACATTATTCTGTACTTACTTACCTTGGATACTTGAACTTAGATCTAAGAGGATGATTTATTAGTATTTACTGTATAAATTGTCTTTCCTATCCCCGTTCAATGGGATGTTTCGGCGGGACTTACCATTCCGAATCTCACTGATTAGCACCAGTGATCGATGACCTCTACGGATGTCTAAGGTAGTCACTTGATTTGTGGTCAGTGACGGGACTAACTATCCCTCCGCCCGCTGTTGCAACAGTGGACGAGATGTGAATCTTCGGAGGATCATTAGGTTGACGATCTACGTCAAGAGATCGATGCAGGGACTAACCCTCCTTCCATCCTGCTGCTGCTACAGAGGATGAGGGGACACTCTTCGGATGTTCCTTAGGGTCTATCTTTCGCTTCATGCGATGTAGTGTTGGTCCTAGTACCCTGTGACAACACTTACCATATTATATTTTTCCTGTTCACTTTATTCTGTGACACATTCACATAATCGATGAGTTAGACTAAGCACTTTAAGTACTAGTCTACACAAAGGAAAAACTATCATTTTACAAAACATTCGGGTCTTGGTAGAAGACTACAATTCATACTTACAAAACATTCGGGTCTTGGTAGAAGACTACACATCATACATACAAAACATTCGAGTCTTGGTAGAAGACTGCACTTCATGCTTACAAAACATTCGGGTCTTGGTAGAAGACTACACTTCATATATACAAAACATTCGAGTCTTGGTAGAAGACTACACTTCATTCATACAAAACATTCGGGTCTTGGTAGAAGACTACACATCATACGTACAAAACATTCGAGTCTTGGTAGAAGACTACACTTCATTCATACAAAACATTCGGGTCTTGGTAGAAGACTACACATCATACATACAAAACATTCGAGTGTTGGTAGAAGACTGCACTTCATGCTTACAAAACATTCGGGTCTTGGTAGAAGACTACACTTCATATATACAAAACATTCGAGTCTTGGTAGAAGACTACACTTCATTTATACAAAACATTCGAGTCTTGGTAGAAGACTACACTTCATTCATACAAAACATTCGAGTCTTGGTAGAAGACTACACTTCATACTTATAGAAAATAAGGGTTTTTCTAGGGATTTCATACTTACCTCCACATTTTCACTTAAAGGTTTTTCATGGCATTCATAGCAGGTTTTCACAAACAAAACAATGACACTTATATACTTATGAACTCACCAGCTTTAAAGCTGATACTCGCTTTCAAAATAACTTGTATTCTCAGGTCGCCAGTAGACAGGTACGGAGGCCAGGTTTTGAGAAGACGGAGCAGTCAAGTCTCGTCTTTTATTTTGATTGTATATTTTTGGTGTCTTATTACATATAAAGAACAAACATGTATAAAACTTTACTTATAATGCAATGGATGATGTTGTTGCTTGTTTATTATATTACACTGTTGTGATACTCTACATGACGTCCTCCACCCCTGAACGTTTCCGTCGTTCGTGGTTTTGGGGTGTGACAATTTATCACCATATGATTACACATTATTCATTGTATATTGTTTCAGCTATCAACATTATTCTTGAATTTAAAACAATAGTCGTCCCAAGCTCCAAGCATGTACACTATGTTTTCTAAACACTAGTCATGTCATACACCAAGTATGCATACTATGTTTGTCTATGATCTTTACTTTGTGAAATAGATCAATTGAACATAACTCCAATGATCCTCTTTTCACAGTCCCAAATCCTTACTGCAAATGCAAGAATTCCAAATTCATGCCATTTAATAAAATCTGTTAGATTTTAAACTTATATGCATTGATCCTCTTGTAATGATTATGCACGAAGTCAGAAAGACTTGACACAAACCATTACAGAGCATTCCAAAGGAGATCATCTCCTTAGAAACATCCTTCTTGCATTAAGTTTCCTAATCTTAAACAGATTGAAAATTCTAACTTTGAAACATTTCCAGATTCCATTTTGACTATCACTTCTGAACACGAGTTGCCTCCTTACAGATCATGTCAATATGGTCCTTCCAGAATTATCACTATACTTCCAACTATCCTTGAGCAACCAATCTTTGGTAAACCTTAGATTGTCCTCGACAATTGTTTAATCCTTTTAGTCATATCCAGTTCTAAACCTTTTCCCTTCTTAATGCCCCAGGCATTTGGAAAATTTTAGAACAGATGAATATAGCACATGTAATCGATCCTATATCCGAAGCATATGGGACACGATTCATGATGTCTCACATAAATACTAAACCAGTCTTTTGCTATACTATTTCCATTTCAATTTGCCAAATTCTCATAATTCAGATTATGAAAAGGGATGCCGTAATCATAATCGAATTTTAGAACGCAAATAATGGACTCATATATAGAATTTCCTTATGTTGAGCCATTCCAACATGAAATTCATATATATCCTTGACTAAATGATTAAAACCTCAATCTAAGCTTTTAGATTTGAGATGAAGTATAATTTCCTCTCCCTTAATTATACCAAAACAACTTTTTCAACCCCTGCAACCTCACGAATTGAAACTTTTGTTTTCTATAATTAACATTGCTAACTTGCAATACTTATCATAATTATCATGCTCCCACTAACATGATGATTATTAGCATAACACTTATGCTCCCACTAGCCTTGACATGTACTCAGAAATCAGCTGACTTTCTTACCAAAGTTCAGATTTCTGATACTAGATTGTTTTGATAAAACTTTATCAAAATCATACACCTTCCCTTAGATAGCACACTTGTGTGTCTAAACAATTATGAAGAGGGATGTCGTAATCATAATGGTTAGACCTTTTTGCCACTTCTCACAAGTCCAGATTAGTGTGCCGGTTAACCACACACGCTCCACTAACGACTTTGAGAATGCAAATATCACAATTGCTATCTAGCTAAAATCTACTTAGTGAAAGTGTTTCCTCACCATCATTTTCATGAATCGGAGAGAAACCTTATGACACTTAGATTTAATGGTGTATGTGTTCTTATCCATGTTAATTGTCAAAACCATAGTCACAAGACAAGGATAATGACAAATCCAAACTCATATGGACTGAACTCAATATTAATTTCTTGCCACCTAGCAGCTCAAGGGTCCTGCCATTGCTTCCAAGTTGTTGTGCAACAAATTGAGAACTCTAAGAACTCATATGCAAAGCCAACTTTAACTAGAATGGGCACAAATTATGTCAACACGATAGGTTATAAACCTTAAGTCGTGTGCTAGTGAAGAACTTCAGGTTTTATTCTTGATTAGTTCTTGAGACTTTCAAGACCTTTAAGACTCCCACTAGCCTCTTGACATATAAGACTTTCTTGTCAGATATTCAAGAGATAGTGTGGGTTCTAATCAAGACAAACACTTCACACAATTAGCCTAAGTTGGTCTTTGTTTTATCCAAAACATCACAACTTACCAATTTCAAATGTACAAGAGTAGAAAACTTTTACTCTTACATTTGACAAGTGTTTTAAACCTTCTTTAAGACATGTCACTCAAGTTACAATCTTAGAGTATAACTCTAAGAATTGTTTTTGGAACGAAGTAAGAATCATCTTCTTTATTTAACCACTTCAACAATTCAAGTTCCTCTTCTTAGCTATAAGAAGGCTATTAGAGGATGAATTGTGATAAGGTCCCTAAATCATTAAGATGATCACAAAACTGGTACTAAAGTACTCTCCCATCTTTTCAGATTTGAGAAACTTTTATCCTTCTGCCTAATTTGATTCTTCTTATTCACTCTGCCTTACATTGGAACCTTTTTCCAATGTCTCAGAATTACACTTAAGCATGTAAGTATAACCATATTTACTAAGCTATAGTAAATTATGACAAATAGTCTTATCTATCTTTTTGTGGTGGACTTAGCCAGTGCACAAGAATGTGTACTCGATCCCTTAGTCCTTTACATAACTCACACATCCATGTGAAAAGTAATTCGTCTTAATTTTCCAATACTTGAAAGTTCTCATTCATCTTGCTATACAACTTGCATGATTCCAAGTTTCTATCCAACTGAAACTTGGGTGATGAGAATCTTTCCTTATTTGGTAAATTTAGACATTACCACAAATGAAAGAATCAATTTCATATTTCCACTCTTGCTATTAATGAAATCATATAAGCAACAAATTTTCCTCAAATGCCATTGTAAGGATATTTTAAAAATAAATAAAGTCAAAAATTTTCTTTTATTTTAAAACTTTGCGGAAAAACTTATCCCTACAATCCATATGAAAACTTGTTGTTATCTATTCCTAAGCAATATCTCATAACTCCTAAGAATCCAATCTTCAAACTACGCGATAGAAATCCATCTACGCGATCTGATTCAGCATATTCTTTCTTTAAGTTCCTTTACTTTTCTTTGATTCTTAAAACATCAACATGTGACCCAGTCACATGATGTAATAAGCATCTCGGAATAGAAACTAAGCAGAGTTAGATAGTGGACTTTACCTAAAGTAGAGTCAAACTTATTGACTTTAACACCCTTAGGTAAATTGGCAGATTCGTAACCAATGCCCCTTCCTTTGGCAATAAACATATGGACGCTTTGGTAATGGTGCATAGGACTATCACAGACTTAGCCTTTCTCTTTACCATTTGGTCAACCGAGTTGACTATGGCCGATCCCTTTCCTCTGGGAAGAGAGAGATTTACTAGATATCCAATGTCATCATTGTCAATTACCATAAAGTTTTAGGAAGTTGATCTTAGCAAATAGATAAGATCGTTAAGGGTCTTGTCATAGTCTGGTTCATAGGAGTCCCAAAGGAGCTCACTATGTGACTTAGAAAGTGATTGAACCACCAGCTTTCTCAAGACTTTGACACCCAACTCTCCCGGCTTGTCAATATGTGACTACATCTCGAAGATGTGATCTCACCTAGACCTTGCCTTGCCAATAGGGCTTGAGTGACCTTAAACTTTTCAAGAACTTGTGGGTTAGGGAGAATAATTGGAGGAGGTGAATGAAGTATGATTTCCATGGAACATTATCTTCATTTAGGAAAGTTTGTTTCAAGAGATTTGGGAAGATCATATATGTCTAAACCAGACATCTTTTGGGAGATATTCAAGATAGTTGATCTAAAGTCCTTAATATGACACCCACTATGAAATATTAAGGCTAGGACCCAACAAACTATTTTATAACTTAGAAGAGGGATGCCGTAATCCAAGCTATAAAATATTTGAAGGTAGGTGAATGACGATTCACCAATTTCCACCAAGATAAACGAAATGAATAATTAGGTTTTAATTGGTTTTGAAACTCCTAGATCTTTGAGATTCATTGAACTGTTCAATGGCATGTTTCAATCTCGAGTGTGCCCTTTAGGTTTTGTGACTGGGATGCCGAGGATCACAAAACAAGGTGTGAAGTAACCATGCAAATTACTTGGTACCCTTAAGTGTTTATCCCTCAATCGATGTGCCAGTTAACCACACACACTCCATCGATACTATGATAAACATTAAGTTACCCTTTGCCTACCTTGTTAAATACGAGTTAGTGTGCCGGTTAACCACACACACTCCACTAACCGACTTAAACAAAGTGCAAAGTGTAATTTCATGGATTAGCACCTTATTCACATTTTCCTAAGTAACTAAGATTGGGTATTATTAAGAGTTTAGTTACTTAGTATTTATCATTAATACTTTAAATGAAGGGAGAATTCTAGTCCTGTCAAACTCGTTCGGCTAACGACCCTCCACCGGTCAAGGAAGCGGTGGGTGAGAGTGGATACCCATTAAACTGCCATTTTATAGGCAGTAACCTTATACCCCCCTTATAGACCGACTTCGTGAATGAGGCTTACTAACGGTAAGACTGACTTTACTCTTATACATATATATATATATATATATATATATATATATATATATATATATATATATATATTATTAACTTATAATATTATAAAGTATAAGGGTTGAATTTTAACTTTTAAAATTCTAAGGGCAAACTTGGAATTAAAGTATTCATAAATGAAAACTATTCAAATTCCAAAACTTGAGGGCAAGTTTTGAAACTATTCAAAACTAATTAATTCCATAACTTATGTGTTTAAAGTAGTTTTAATCCAAAAACTCTTCAAGTTCCATAACGTGAGGACAAGTTATGGAAGACTTTAAACTAATAAAAGAATTAACTTTTCTTTATTTTATAACTTATGGAATTAATTAAGGTTACACTTTTTTTTATTTATTATTTAATGAAGAGACTCTTGGTCCTCCATAACTTGAGGACAAGTTATGAAGTCATAAAACCATTTAATTAGAACTATACTCTTCATTTTTTAACCTTTGCCAACTTTTATGAGTTTTATGAAACTTAATGTGACTTTTCATATAACTTGAGGACAAGTTACAAAAAAACATTTTAGAATCAACTCTTAGATTAATTTGGATTGAAAACAACTACTTCACTCAACTTTTTTTATTAATCTATGCAACTCATAAGAACAAGATAATTCACATCAAACTTTTTCATGTAATTAGTCTAAACCTTAAACTAATACAAAACATGAATCTATTGACAATTATCTTTGAAATTGGATTAGCATGAACATTACCACGCCAAAAATAAGTTTATAAGTTCAAAAACATCTTAGGGTAATGTTCCTAGTCCAATTCCAGCCAAAAAAGTCGAATTTATGCTGTCTGGGGCTCCTACTCGTCGAGTGCATGAACCTACTCAGCGAGTAGGATGATTTTACTCATGGACTCGGTGAGTTCATCAGTGGACTCGGCGAGTCTAGTGCCCAGAATGCCCGAAATTTGACTTTTTCAGCATTTTTCATCAATTTGCATCAAGTATAATTGAAAACAAGCCTAGGCTCTGATACCACTGTTGGATTTTGAGCATTCTAACACTCCTAAGTGTACATGCAACCCTAAATACCTTGGATCTATGTTTTCTCTATTATACATACAAATATGAACATCCATGGTATTATCCTAATCTAGCATACAAAACAATGAATATAACAAGATAGAATACAAACCTCTTTGATGTAGAAAGTCTTCATGAAGCTTGAGAGCCTAGTGCCCCAAGTGTGACACCTCAAATGGTTCAAACAACACCAAATACACTTGGATTAACTTGAGAGAATTCTACACTTCATGAAAATCGACTTGCCCTTCTATTACCCACAGTAGTCGCCGATTTTGGTCAAGAATAAGATGCATATATAGTTATTGTAACACTCGTGTTTCTAGGCTAGGCATTAATATTGACATAATGGTCTAGGTTAACCTTTGTAACTCATTTAGAAGAAATGAAAAGTAATTATGTGAATTTTATGTGAATTATGTGTTTTATGCTTAATTATTAGGATTTAATTAATTAAGAATAAAAATAAAATTAAATTCTGAGATAAGTCCGACATCTTTACATAAAGTTGTAGTGGTCGAAATAAGGATTTCGGGGATATAAAGAATGTCGAAATCCGAGTTATAACGAAGAAGTTATGACCTGTCGAAGTTTCGCGACAAAACCGGCACGGTGCCGAATGTCGTAAAAAGTGAGTTTTCGATAAAATACTTTTTAGCCTTAGTAATCTAAACAAAGGTCATAGTATTCGTTAAACCGAGAAGTTCGATAAAAAGAACGCCCAAATCTGACTTCGTATGAGGAAGTTATGATTTTTCGAAGTTTCAGCTTAACAGTAGACAGCTAAAAAATCAAATTTTAGATCGAGCGATTTTTAGCCGAAACAACCTAAACGAGAATTGAAGGTCTCGTCATTAGGAGCACAACGGTAAAAAGTCTGACGAAAACGGACGTCGGATGAAGAAGTTATGAATTTTTAACGGATTTCCTGTCCCGGTCCATTAAAAATAATAATATAAAATTTAAATTCAAAATTAGCCGACGAAGTCTAAACGGAAGTTGTAGAGTGTAATTTTAGCTACGCGTGCATATAAAGAACGTCAAAAACGGAGCTCGTATGCGAAAGTTATGGCTTTTACAAGATTTTGCACAAAAACCGAGAAAATTCACATAGTCACAATTGCCACGTCACACTCAATTAGAGTGTGACACGTGTCCAAAATCAGTGAGTCATGCAAAGCCACGTGGCGAAATCTGCTGAGTCACCCTCGCATGAACAGTAACTGCGGTCCACTAGCAGTCCGACGCATGTACTATCCTCGTGTGCGAGCCTCGCATATGGGTCACGAGTCCGCGGTCCAATCAGAGGCTGCCACCGAGTCCCTCGCACCTGTGCACCCTCGCCTGCGGACCCCACCACCAAGCCGACTTCGGACCAGTAGACTTTGGTCCAATCACAGGAAGCCAGCAAGCCTTCGCACGTGCAGCCCTCGTGCGAGCCTTCGCCTGTGAGCCCTCGGATCTGCGACGTGTACTTCCTTCTCTGCCGTCCGATCAGAAGCTCCACCCTATAAATAGAAGGGTGCGAGACCTCCCGGGGGTATTTTGAAAACTTGTCATTTTTAGCCCCTTTCTCCATATTTCTTTCATATTATCATCCCCGAAGCCCCGATATCGATTATAAGCCCCGAAATACGCCACGAAGTGCCCGTGAAGCCCGGAAAATTTATCTTTTCGGTTTCAAAGCCCGACCTTTCGCAGAGCCCAGTTTCTCAATAAAACTCCCGATTTTATTAGAAACGATCGTTTTAGGAAACGAATTGCTGCCCGGTTTTCATTAAATCATGTGAGTGTGTAGTTACTTTCAATTTACACATAGATATGAAGTATTTACCTTGAAATACGTGTTATGTGTAAATATATTAATTGTTTAATTGAGGTGACTGTTGAATTGATGTTTTATACAAGTTTTAAACTGTATATGCTTTTTATCTACGAAAAATATTGGGTAAAAACATGGGTAGATGAAATAGTGGGTATGATAAAAGGTGAGTTGGATAAAGGAGATGATCAATAATATTGATCATGAGTTGAGGGTGAGTGGTGAAAATTTGAGAGAATCACTTACCCAAATTGTTGGCCCCCGTCATTCAGTAGAGTATGGATGACAACCATGGACTATTCTAGACAGTCTATGGAACACTAGCAGGCCCGCAACCTGTAGGTGTAATGAACTATATGTTCATTTGTTGTACTCTAAAACCCATTGACATGTATTGCAGGAGAGAACACCTGTAAATAATATTGTCGATAAATGAGAGCTATGGACTTATCACATGATGAATAAACTTTGGCAGCTATGGAATTAGTGCCTGTTGTATAAACCCCGGTCACGAGGTGACTTTGTGTCTATTACTTAGGATGAATCCTTAGGAAGGAGTGATAGTTGATTCTTAGGGTAAACCCTTAAGAAATAAATAAAATAATGGGGTTTGGGGTAGTTAGGTTGATTGATTGATGTTTAAACATAATAAATTTATGTATTGTGGGTTGAAAACCCTATATGATCACCAGGCTTCCAAGCCTGACCCACTTAGCTGTTTATATTACAGGTAGAGGACCCCGAGCATAGTCGGATGATGATGATGAGTGAATTTTGGATTATAGGCCAGTAGTTACACATAATTGTCGTAAGGCTTATAATGTCTTGTTTATGCTTTTGATCTGTATTAGAACATGACATCCCGAGGTTTTGATATAAAAGGAAATGATATATTTCTTAAAGAAAGGTTTTGACAAACTTTTATCATATTTTGTTTTGGGGACCAACTCCGCAACATCTTTTATAAAGATTTCTCTGATTTGATTTTAAAAAGCATAAATTAAATCAGTCTTTTCTGGCCGAGAAATTAGGGGATGTCACAATTGGTATCAGAGCATTAGTTTAAGCGAACTAAGAAATTGTAGAATTTCTAGACTTGAACTTAGAATGCTAAGTGATGATTGTGATATGAGTGTCTACCATAATTTAGACACGAGCACTAGTTTATTTTAGGAAGGATGCCTAAAATGCTTTTATGTGGTAAATGTTTTGTGTTATAGCTATAATGATGCTATTATTTGTTCGGATCTGGAAACCTTATGTGTGTAGGATTCTAAACGTATGACTACGATATTGGAACTAACATATAAACGTTTCGAAGACTTAACATCTAACAAAAATGAGGATCTAAATTCACCTACGATTGGTGTATAGATCGAAATACCGAGTACTCAAAGTGGGTTCGAAAGTGATAATCCACAGCCTGAGTCAATCACGATGACTGTAGTGCAGGCAATGGTACGTACGATGTTACGTGAACAGATGGAAGAAACAAAACGTTTACTTCAACAAAGTAAGGATGAACTTATTGTGCCAGTACTTCAGGCATCTGTTCTTGAGGCCACTATTAGGGTTGCTAAGTCTATTGAGGAAATGATCGATGACACAACCGCCAACAAAGTTGAAGTTGGCAAGAAGAGGAAATTTGAAGGGTCTTCAAGGCCCAACAAGAGCAACATATCCATAAAGTTTGGCAAAAGAAGAGATAAAGGAAAATGGTGCGGGAAGTGCAAAAATAAACACTCTGGGAATTGTGACGGGAAGGTGAAGTGCTTTAAGTGTGGAGAAATAGGGCATTACGCCAATAAGTGTACGATTCCCAAGGAGGTGTGCTACGGATGTAAAGAAGAAGGCCATATTTCTAAGAATTGTCAGAAGAACAATGAAGTAACAAGGCCAAGTGCCCCATCAACGCCAAAGGAATTTCAGGATATCCTTGAAGAAGCGATTAATAACACTAGGAAGTAGAAGTCAAGACTTGATACCCTAAGATCAAGTTACGAAGTAGTAATGTGAATAGTAACAAGTAGTTTAGCCTATGAGAGGCATAGTATAGGGTAAACTTGAACCTTTGTGTAATCGTTTCAAGGAAATAAAATAAACCCTGGTTTTGTCGTCTGATGAATAGAATGGCTGGTGTAATTTTTGAAGTTTTCCCAATCATCTGGAATTTCCATCACCAACCAAGTTGAAGTAGAGTTGATCATTGAAGATACGCATGAAAGAAGTCCTAGTAGAGTCTAGGAAAATTTTATGATTAATTGGACACATTTGTATGTGTTAAATTGTTTTGTGATTTTAGGACTTGGGGACTACGAGACAGTACTTGGGACGAGTATGAGTAGGTGTGAATAGTAGTAGAGATATATACTACTGGAAGAAGAGGACTCGCACTTGGATCAGGGAAAGTCACAAGGTTACCAAGAAGCTATTATTTGAATCCGTCTTGTTCTAATCTGTTGTTACCATCGTTTCGGTAATGACTAAGAAGATGATTGTTATTCCGACCTTTGAGGTCATATTGAATCGAGTCCAACTAAGATGAGTATGTTACGTGGTTCAGAGAACCAAGTTCGATGTAACATTTGACTTAAGCCAGAAGATTGAAGTAAAAGATGATTAAAGCGATCAATAGAAGTATCGCACTCAGTGTTAAAGAAGTTGATATTTAGGAATCATACATGTTGAACTGTGATTGTATTACATTAGAACATGAAGGAAGGTGTAGTTTGTTCTGAAAATTGTCCCAAGGAGATCTGAGTCTAAGTAGTGTAGTATACAATGAGAGATCATTAGAACATGACCCATTGGTCTGTTACAATAAATGGAGGAAAGTACTTATTCCAAGAAGAAGAAGGAGTCCTCAATAAGGAATTATTTTGTAACTCGAAGGTTACGATCGAAGGTCCTATAAAGATCTGAAGCTTTTTAGGATTACCTGGATATTATTACTGAATTATCCAAGGCTTTTCTTCGATCGCGATTCCATTGACAGCTTTGACCCACAAAGGAGTTGTCTATACTTGGAATGAGAAGCATAGGAAGCTTTGAGAAGTTAAAGAAGAAGTTGTGTGAAGCACCGATTCTTTCGTTACCTAAAGGAGTTGATGACTTCACAGTTTATAGTAATGCCTCTGGAGTTGGGTTAGGATGTGTTCTGACCCAAAGGGAGAAGGTGATAGCGTATTCATCGAGGCAATTGAAAGAGCATGAAAAGAACTACCCCACTCACGATTTGGAGTTGGCAACGGTAGTATTCACCCTAAAGGTATGGAGGCATTATCTTTATGGCACAAAGTGTAAAATTTTCACTGATCATAAGAGTCTCCAATATCTCTTTGATCAGAAGGAATTGAACATCAGGCAACGACGCTGGCTAGTATTACTCAAGGACTACGACTGTGAGATACATTACCACCCTGGTAAAGCAAATGTTGTTGCTGATACTCTCAGTCGGAAGGTAAGTCTTGAAAAGAAAAGGGCCAAGAGCGTTAAGAATTAAAGTTTTCTTGACAATTGTGAAAAGTATAAAGAAAGCTCAAGAGGAAGCTTTAGAGAAAAACGACCGAAAGGAGGAACGTTTGAGTAAAACGTTGGTGTTTGGTACAAACGGTCAAGGAATGGAGGTATTCAAAGATAGGATTTGGGTACCTAGGATGGGAGGAATAAGAGGTCTTCTGATGGAAGAAGCTCACAAGACCATGTACTCGATTCATCCTGACAGTACGAAAATGTATAGGGATCTAAAACCCTATTACTAGTAGCTGACGATGAAGCTCGAGGTTGCTAAAGTATGTGGCTAAGTGTGTAACTTGTGCCAGGGTTAAGGCACAACATCATGAACCGTATGGGAGTTTAGAACCTTTACCCGTACCCATGGGTAAATAGGAAGACATCACCATGGATTTTGTGACTAAACTGCCCAGAACAAGAAACGGTCACGACATGATTTGGGTGGTCGTTGATCGCTTCACTAAGAGTGTGCATTTCATAGAAGCCAAAGAGAAATGGTCTATGGATAAACTTGTGAATTCTTACGTGAAGGAAATTATGAGGCTTCACGGTGTTTCGTTAACGATTGTATCCGATCGTGACAGCCGTTTTACCTCAAGGTTTTGGAGGAGTCAATAAAAGGAAATTGGGTACCAAGTTGTGTTTGAATACAGCTTACCATCTGCAAACCGATGGTCACAGCGAATGGACGATTCAAACGTTGGAGGATATGCTGAGAGCATGTACCCTAGAATTTCAAGGTAACTGGGATGAACACTTGAGTTTCCAATCAAGTGTCAAGATGGTACCTTATCACGCTTTGCATGGGAAAAAGTGTCGGATGCCATCATGTTGGCTAGAAGCTGAGGAAAAGCAGTTTTTGGGACTTGAAATAGTCCATTAGATTGCTGAAAAGTTGTAAGTGATTAGGAAAAAAAAGATGTTAGCTGCTCAAAAGAGCTATGCTCACAAGAAAAGACAACCGATATCATTCGAAGTTGGAGATTCGGTTTCACTTAAAGTCTCGTCGTGGAAGGGACTTATAAGATTTGGTAGAAGGGGAAATTTGAGTCCAAGGTTTATTGGACCATTTAAAGTTCTTCAGAGAATCCGGAATCAAGCTTACAAGCTAGAATTACCGGAAGAACTAGAGAGTATTCATAACACCTTTCATGTGTGTTATTTGAAAAAGTACACGGGAGGTGTGCCTGACATAATTCCCATTTCTGAATTAAGGTTGGACGAGAACATGAGGTTAATTAGAGAACCTAAGGCAATCGTTAACCGTAAGACTAAGAAGTTGTAACGTAAGATAGTCGATTTAGTGTCTGTACATTGGAAACATATAAATGGGCCAGATCCCATTTGGGAAACGGAGAGTGACATAGTGAGTCGCTACCCGTAGTTGTTTGTCGTTGTGTGATTCCGGGGACGGAATCATCCTAAGGGGGAGAGAGTTGTAACGCTCGTGTTTCTAGGCTAGGCATTAATATTGACATAATGGTCTAGGTTAACCTTTGTAACTCATTTAGAAGAAATGAAAATGAATTATGTGAATTTTATGTGAATTATGTGTTTTATGCTTAATTATTAGGATTTAATTAATTAAGAATAAAAATAAGCGTCAAAATTAAAGTGTGAGATAACTCCGATATCTTTACATAAAGTTGTAGTGGTCGAAACAAGGATTTTGGGGATATAAAGAATGCCGAAATCCGAGTTATAACGAAGAAGTTATGACCTATCGAAGTTTCGCGACAAAACGCGCACGGTGCCGAATGTCGTAAAAAGTGAGTTTTCGATAAACTACTTTTTAGCCTTAGTAATCTAAACAAAAGTCGTAGTATTCGTTAAACTGAGAAGTTCGATATAAAGAACGCCCAAATCTAACATCGTATGAGGAAGTTATGATTTTTCGAAGTTTCAGCTTAACAGTAGACAGCTAAAAACTCGAATTTTAGATCGAGCGGTTTTTAGCCGAAACAACCTAAACGAGAATTGAAGGTCTCGTCATTAGGAGCACAACGGTAAAAAGTCTGACGAAAACGGACGTCGAATGAAGAAGTTATGAATTTTTAACGGATTTCCTGTCCCGGTCTGTTAAAAATAATAATATAAAATTTAAAGTCAAAACTAGCCGACAAAGTCTAAACGGGAGTTGTAGAGCGTAATTTTAGCTACACGTGCATATAAAGAACGTCAAAAATGGAGCTCGTATGCGAAAGTTATGACTTTTACAAGATTTTGCACAAAAACCGAGAAAATTCGCATAGTCACAATTGCCACGTCACCCTCACTTAGAGTGTGACACGTGGACAAAATCAGTGAGTCATGCGAAGCCACGTGGCGAAATCTGCTGAGTCACCCTCGCATGAACAGTAACTGCGGTCCACTAGCAGTCCAACGCATGTACTATCCTCGTGTGCGAGCCTCGCATATGGGTCACGAGTCCGCGGTCCAATCAGAGGCTGCCACCGAGTCCCTCGCACCTGCGCACCCTCGCCTGCGGACCCCACCACCAAGCCGACTTCGGACCAGTAGACTTTGGTCCAATCACAGGAAGCCAGCAAGCCTTCGCACGTGCAGCCCTCGTGCGAGCCTTCGCCTGTGAGCCCTCGGATCTGCGACGTGTACTTCCTTCTCTGCCGTCCGATCAGAAGCTCCACCCTATAAATAGAAGGGTGCGAGACCTCCCGGGGGTATTTTGAAAACTTGTCATTTTTAGCCCCTTTCTCCATATTTCTTTCATATTATCATCCCTGAAGCCCCGGTATCGATTATAAGCCCCGAAATACGCCACGAAGTGCCCGTGAAGCCCAGAAAATTTATCTTTTCGGTTTCAAAGCCCGACCTTTCGCAGAGCCCAGTTTCTCAATAAAACTCCCGATTTTATTAGAAACGATCGTTTTAGGAAATGAATTGCTGCCCGGTTTTCATTAAATCATGTGACTGTGTAGTTACTTTCAATTTACACATAGATATGAAGTATTTACCTTGAAATACGTGTTATGTGTAAATATATTAATTGTTTAATTGAGGTGACTGTTGAATTGATGTTTTATACAAGTTTTAAACTGTATATGCTTTTTATTTACGAAAAATGTTGGGTAAAACATGGGTAGATGAAATAGTGGGTATGATGAAAGGTGAGTTGGATAAAGGAGATGATCAATAATATTGATCATGAGTTGAGGGTGAGTGGTGAAAATTTGAGAGAATCACTTACCCAAATTGTTGGCCCCCGTCATTCAGCAGAGTATGGATAACAAACATGGACTATTCTAGACAGTCTATGGAACACTAGCAGGCCCGAAACATGTAGGTGTAATGAACTATATGTTCATTTGCTGTACTCTAAAACCCATTGACATGTATTACAGGAGAGAACACCTGTAAATAATACTGTCGATAAATGAGAGCTATGGACTTAGCATATGTTGAATAAACTTTGGCAGCTATGGAATTAGTGCCCGTTGTATAAACCCCGGTCACGAGGTGACTTTGTGTCTATTCCTTAGGATGAATCCTTAGGAAGGAGTGATAGTTGATTCTTAGGGTAAACCCTTAAGAAATAAATAAAATAATGGGGTTTGGGGTAGTTAGGTTGATTGATTGATGTTTAAACATAATAAATTTATGTATTGTGGGTTGAAAACCCTATATGCTCACCAGGCTTTCAAGCCTGACCCACTCAGCTGTTTATATTACAGGTAGAGGACCCCGAGCATAGTCGGATGATGATGATGAGTGAATTTTGGATTATAGGCCAGTAGTTACAAATAATTGTCGTAAGGCTTATAATGGCTTGTTTATGCTTTTGATCTGTATTGGAACATGACATCCCGAGGTTTTGATATAAAAGGAAATGATATATATCTTAAAGAAAGGTTTTGACAAACTTTTATCATATTTTGTTTTGGGGACCAACTCCGCAACATCTTTTATAAAGATTTCTCTGATTTGATTTTAAAAAGCATAAATTAAATCGGTCTTTTCTGGCCGAGAAATTAGGGGATGTCACAGTTAGGGTTACACCATGTAAACTCTAATTGACATGGCCTTTCATTTCCATGATCCATGGGTACAAAAACACCATGGAGCATCCATGGAGCATCATATGGGTTTTAGCCCAACTAGATAATCCATGGAGCATTAGCCCACTATATAAGTATGGATGACATATATTTAATTTGTCTTCTTTTGATCACTTAATTAATCCTAGATTAATTATTGATCAATACTAATTAAATAATCTTATTATTCTTATTATTAATATACTAGAACTTATAATATATTAATAACCATAAGTGTCTTCGTTCTCTCATTATAGTCTATCCAAGTGCATGATGCCATACAACCCAAATGGACCATGCCGGGTCGGGTCATGTCTTACCAATTATAGTTATGGACTTAGACATTAATCCAACAATAACATGAATTCAGAGTATTAATTTCCAAAACATCTATTCATTATCAGAGTAAAACATCCCGGGCTGTCTAATCTATGGTGTGTGCCATGCGATCACCCCAAGCTCATTCCATCACTTCCGGAAGTACGTGAAACCAAAACTGAAAACTGTAAGCATGAAGCTTAGTGAGTTCCCCAACCTACCACATACCCTGCATAAACATATACAGTATATACTGGGCCACACCCGCTTCTTCGTGCCTCGCCCGCTACTTCGGGTCTCACCCACTACAACGGCCCCGCCGCTCCAGGCCCCGCTTGGCTTCGAGCCCCGCTCGGATACAGATCTGTTTCACTTAGGCCTCGCCTGTCACTGGGCCTCGCCCGCTAGCATATACTAACACATAAGCATATCAAAACACATAAGCTAACATATACTAATAAATCCTGTCCTAAGGCCTCGCCTATCTTGGGCCTCGCCCTTGTCCTGCTACTGATGAGTCATGGAACCCTGTTCACGCTCCTACAGATAATGAGATACGGGCCTAGCCCACACTCACTCTTTCCCTAACTAGGGCCTCACCCCTGTTTTGCTGCTAATGAGATGTGGAACACCGTCCACACTTTGCTATTCGTGATATACGGGACCTCGCCCACACTCACCTCCCTACCAGGCACACACATGTATCACACAGACAACAAGTATAAACTATAATATGAACCATTCCTTGGGCACCCGCCCGCTATCATTGGACCTTGGTCCTGAATATCATTCTAGCATATTGTACCTAGGGCTAACCCCAAGATCTTCCTACTCATAACTACATGGGCCGGCATTGTGGCCGTAGACCCATTCACACAAAGGGAAACTCACCTGGTACTGCTGAACTTGCTGGTAACCCCTCTGGATGTTGACCGACAAATCCCTGAACCGCTGCTCCACTAGCTCCCCAAGCTACCAATACCAAAACATATAACACTTAGCTTAACTGTTCTCCAAAAGTCAACTAAATCAACTCTGGTCAAAGTCAACCTTCCAGGTCAACCCTACTCGCCGAGTCGGCCTACCGACTCGCCTAGTTCATTAGCTCAGAATCCTTTCATTTGCGATTTGACTTGCCGAGTCAGCCCCTGACTCGCCGAGTCTACCGATTTCCGAGTCCGGACTTGTCAAACTCACTGAGTCCCCACTCAACTCACTGATCTGAGTCCTAACTTGAAGGGTTTGGGGTTTTGCGACTTGACTCGCCGAGTCCAAGAATAGACTCGCCGAGTCCTAGGCAATCTTCAACAGACTTGCCGAGTTGTTCTTCCAACTCTCCAAGTTCCTGCCCAACTTCATCCAACTCGTTGAGTCCACCAATGTGACTCGCCGAGTCTCTCCAGTTCTTAATCCATATAGTGGCTTTTTGAACCATGTTGGGGCTCCAAATTGTAGATCCACTTTTCCCAAGTCTATTCCTCATGTAAAGTTGTGAACTTTACGTGAAACCAACGAGATATGAGCTTAAAACACTTTAGGACTAGGGCTTGGGGCAAAGATGCTTTACCAACACACCAAGAACTGATACTTTAAGACTCTTTAGGCCATAATACACTTAGATCTAAAGGTATCCATCTTGAGGACGTCCAAATCCCGAAATGCATCATACTTGGTCCAAAATCTCATAAAAAAGGGACATGAAGAGATCTAACAATTAACAAGACAAGGAAGGAACTTGGTTACCAAAATAAGCAGAAAAGAGATGAGTCTCCTGGATACACAACCTTCCTCTTGAAGCCTCAACTCCTTCTTCTTCTTCTAAGCTTCAAGAACACTCAAAATCCTCCAATATTGGCTCACACACTCAAAGAGAGCACTAGGGTTTCATGGGATAACTTCTGGACAATGGGGGCTACAAATGAGGCTGATAGAAGGAGAATTAGATGTTTAAATAGTGCACAAAGTCCCAGATTTAGGTTTTCCCAATACAGAGCGGACTCGCCGAGTCCCTTTTTCCGACTCGCCGAGTCAGTTACTTAATCGATCCCCCGGATCCCGCTCCGACTCGCCGAGTTCCTACTTGGACTCGACGAGTTGACCCTTTAACTTAGGGTTTTCCTTTCCTTTCTTGGTCTTTCTGATTATGGGTGTTACAACTCTCCCCCACTTAAACTAAACTTCGTCCTCGAAGTTTCTCGACGGCTAATCGCACTGCAACTTGCTTTCAACACTCTGCCTGGTAGACCTAACATCCGATGACTATCTTCATAGGCCTTCCGCCCGGTCATTTTGACTAACATTAATCCTTGCGGATAATAACCTCGGGTCAACCTTGACCCTGAACATTCTGGAAACACAACTTACTTAACTGACAATCCTTCTGGTACTCCCCGAGTACTGAAACTAAACCCATAGGGGTTCACCCCTTCTTTTCTTGTGCGTTTTCTGGCCTTCCCAAGGCAACGTTCCAATTACCTCCCTCTGCCAATGTGAAGGTCCTAACCTTCACCTATTCCATTACTCCCGCTACATTCAGTGCGGGTCGTACTGCCAGTACCCACATGATACTTCCTACAACTATAACTTAGTGCTGAGTATCCATCGCAACGAATGTTTCAGATAATCCTTCGAGTAAAGGATTCATCCCTGCAACGGTTAGACTCAAACGAGAGTTGCGCAACAGGGTCAAACCCTTCCCTCTGAGATTATCCAACCCTACTGTGAGATGCATAGCACCCCCGATCAACTAGCTACCATATACCATAGCTTCTTACCAACACTACCACTGACTGAAAATTTCTGCTGTCCCTTATCTGCCTTTCGGATGAACCGAGACCACCCTGGTCCCTACTGATATATCAATATCTGGATTACCGGCTCCCACCGGTCGCTAGCTCCAACACAAACTTCTTGTTGATCCCAGCGACTTCAGAGGAAACTTAGGCTACCCCTGACCACCCCCTCTACTCTACCATTCTGGCACTACAAGTCCTAGGATCCTCGATCCCCTAACTTGAACCTAAGGTCCTTACCAGGTCCCACCTATGCTACTAAAACTCACGGGCCTCGCCCACGGGTCTCACCCGACGATACTACTGAGAAACCCTGCTCTCAGGTCTCACCTATACTGCTACACTCATACGGGCCTCGCCCATGGGTCTCACCCAAATACATCCTGGAGTGGCCTCTCCCAAGGTCTCACCTCTCTAGGGCTATGCATGCAGCTCTATACTATTCTCATCCACTACCCATTCCTGATCCCTATCTAATCACTAGGAGATAAGGGCCTCGCCCCAACTCCGCTAACGAAGATACTAGGGAACGTTGCGGCTTACCCGCAGTCTCACAAAACTTCCACCACTGACTGCTAGTGAATGCTACGACTGCCCCGTAGTCTTACAACACTCCCACCACTGACTCCTAGAGAATGCTACGGCTGCCCCATAGTCTTACAAAACTTCCACCACTGACTGCTAGTACGAAAGCATCCCATGCTATCAGTTCTCAAGATCCTTTTCCGACTCACTCGAGTCCTACGGGCGATCCTCCAACCTGAATTCCCACCCATATACCAACCATCTTGATTACATGATCTAACTGTTGGGAAGTTTTCTCAAACTCCCAACCCTGAACTCATCAACCCATCCATCGGTGTGCTACCTTTTTTTTCCTTCTCAGAGGTCGTGTACTCATCCTGAATCTGCGCGCTGTTACCATTGTACACTCGGAGGGTTCTCCCCTACTTCTATGCTATCCCAAAATTCATCTGCTGACAACCCAAGCTTGCCACAACTAGGGATCTAACCAATTCGTTACCTGATAACGCCTTCCTGAATCTAGCGGGACACTATTGAGTCCCACACAAGCATGCTATAGCTACTGCATTCTAGGTGACTCGCTCCAATTGGGCACAACCCCTAACTACCATAATATTAACCCAGACATGCAGATGGCATATAACTAAATCAAAAGCAAGCCACACAATTATGAAATACTTATATCCATAATGATGTTGAACCATAACAATGTAATCATGAACAGAGATAGCAGAAAACGGAAGACACATACCTACAACGTCCGGAGCTGATCGTGTCTCCATGGTAGTCATCTGAAAAGCCCTGCCTCCTACCGCAGGCGCCTCTGCTCGGCCCTGACGGCGATCTGTGATCCTTAAAGTTGCAGGGGCAGGTGCTATCACCCGTCCTGCCGAAAACAAGCTAAGGCAATGGGCCTTCTTGTGGCCCCGCTAACTGCAGTGGAAACATATCAAGTCTGATCCATGTGTGGTGCTAGCAGTACAATCGCTGCTAAGATGACCAGTCCGGCTGCACTTTAAGCAGCCTAAACCCCCACCACTACCACTCCTGCATGCACCCTCGTGTGTCCTGCCACACCTCCCGCATCGGTCGCGGCTCTGGTAATCCCTCGATCTCGAATCCGACCCCTTGGGCCTTTTGCCCGAACCCGTGACTGCCTGAACCTCATTCGGCTTCCTCTTCCGGATCTTCTCCAAATCAATCTCCCTCTCTCTAGCTCGTGTGATCATATCCTCCAACGTTGTGCCGCTGGACCTGCTCACAAACTGCCTAATGTCATCCCTCAACATCTCGTGATATTGGGCCTTCTTCTTCTCCTCGTCCGCAACATACTGCGGAACAAGGAGGGCCCTCTCCTTGAACTTGGCAGTGATCTTCGCCACAGTCTTAGTAGTCTGCGTCAAATCCTGAAACTCCCGAGCTAGCTGTTGCACCTCAATAATCGGCAAAAACTCAGCCCTGAACCTGGCCAAGAAATCGCTCCATGTCATCGCGTCCAGCGCGACATCATCACCAATGGCATGACCAAGCTCCTCCCACCAATCCCTCGCTCTGTCCTTCAGAAGACAGGAGGATAGTCTAACCTTGTCCACCTCAGGACATCGACTCCTACGGAACGCGTTGGCAACATCGGCCAACCACCTGCTGCTAGCGATGGGGTCCCTAGCCCCATGATAATTTGGCGCTCCGCAAGCTCTAAACTCTCGGAATGTCATAGTACGCGCTCCCATCAAAGCGAATATCTTGGTACGAAATGCTCCCAGCCTCTCATCCAAGATCTCCGGTATACCCTCCTTGACCGTGCCAAAGATCACAGGAGTCTGATCTAGGATACTGCGCGTAACCTCAGCTGATATTAACTCCCTCATCTGCTCCTTGAGCTGCTCGGCCCCTGAACCCGACCATGTTCCCTCTCCGGCGCCTGGTCCGCCCACTGGTCTCTCTCGGAATGTCACCATGCTGAAAACATATCGCAATATCATTAGAATACTCATCACTGCTGAGGGATCATACGCACACACTACAAGTTTCCTGGTCTCATCTCGGCCTTTCTCGAATCGAGTACGAATCCTTTGCTTTTAGTAGTATGGGCCCATACTACCTTCCACATCTATCCGTACTTTCCTAAAGAAATGCTTCGACTCCACGAGGTCCCTTTTCCTACTACTACTGCTCCTAGCACTATCTCATCCTAGGCTTACCCTAGGGAAACCTCTGACTCCACCCAAACCAGCCCTCAGCTGCTGAAAGCCTCATTGTGATGCCAATTATCCATCACCTGAATACCATCACATGTGACGAGGCTCAGATAATCCTTTAAGTAAAAGAATCGTCCCTACAACGATTGGACTCAAACAAGAGCTGCACAATAGGTCCAAATCCAGTACTCTGAGATTATTCAACCCTGATCACATGTGACCTGACATATTCAGCTAATGGCTAATGCCCATCACTCAGAATCCCACAATGCAGAAAGCAAGTAGCATTCAGACAAGGGGAAAAAATCTAACCATAACATACTCAAGCAATCACAACCTCATATCAAGAATCTACACTAGCATGCGGCATAAGCTCATAAACTCAGGCATGACCTAAACAGGCTATCCTACTACTGTCTAATCAGCACTATCATGCAGCTCAAAACACTTATAATAGGCACATAAGGCATCCTCCCTAGATCCTTAGTCCTAATCTATGTGACAACCCGATATTTCGAGACAATATGATAGATCACAAGTCAAATTTAGGTCAAAATTTAACTTTCCTAAAATCTTATTTGGTTTATATAAAGTGGTAGGAATCGGATCAAGGTTTTCGTACGTATAAAGAACCCAAAAATCCGAGTTATAACGAAGAAGTTATGACCATTCTAAGATTTCCAACAAAACCGGCAACACTGACAAAACGAAAAACGTGAAGTTTCAATAAAATAGTTTTTAGCCTTAAGTATCTAAATGACAAAACGACGTGGCACAAGCTTGCCGCGACCGGGCAAGTGACTGAGGGCGTCCAATCAATGGAAGAGGATAAGATTGACTACCCACGACATGGCCATCCCTTGCCACGACGTGGCACACCCCAAAAATGCCCCTATAAATAGATTTCAAGGGCACCGAGTTCCATTGCTCAGTTCCCTTCTTTCTCGAGCCGAAACTCTACGTTTAAGCCCCGAATCCCTCTCAAACCCCCGGTTTTCACCTTCAAGTCCCAAAGGAAGGTTTTTTGTTCCCGAGATTCCTGAGTATCCCGAGATTTTCCCGCGTTTTCAACTCTTCCTGTCGAAGTTCTGCTCGATTCTTCTCTCGTCTACTTCAAATCAACCATTTCAATCAAGTGAGTTCATACCCCTATAATCTACACTTTCAAATGCGTTATAAATGCTTTTTATACACTTTTAAGGGGGGGGGGGGGAATACAAGTAAACACACGGTTATCCCCACGTGAAAGACATAAATATTTGTTATACTTTTTGGTTATGAAATCAATCACATGTGATTTATAACTTACATACAATTGGACCTACTACACTTTTAGCCGTTTAACCAAACAGAGTACTTCAAATAGCTTTCTCAAACGTTTTTACATGTTAAAACACTTTTAGAAACTGTCTTACAAACTGTAAGTTTCCCTTTTGAATCTGTTATAGTTGTGCAACAAACAAAGGTTTTCTTACACTTAAACTGTCTTGTCAACTGTTTTCGAATCGTTTTATAAACTGACATCAAGTCACAAATTCATATTTATTAAACTTTTCAAAGGTTTTACAAAACTTCTTTTATGCTTTTATATTATAAATTGCATGCCTCTATATGAATAGTTATATAAATAATGTTTAAAAGACTTAGGAAGGCTATCCACCCTGTTTCCTTTTCCTCGATTTGGATGTGGTCTGGTGGGATATCGGGTACCCGTCCGAAGGTCGTTTAAATATTAGTTATATATCATGTGTACATATATAGTCATAAATGTTCCATCAGTTAATTCAGTTCCGACGCTCTTGGGTAGCAAGGGTGTATAAACCTACTTGGACACTCATCAATTACATTCTAGTAAACTATTATAGGAATAGTTTAGGGGATACAAAACATTATCCCTATTACAAGAAATTACACCAGAGTCAGTTCATTCATGAGTCTATATTACATGCTATATGAAGGGATACTCTTACAGAGATTCCTCTTACATGGATATATTTATAGGGATACTCTTACAGAGATTCCGCTTACATGAATACGTTTACAGAGATTCCGCTTACATGAATACGTTTACATAGATACGCTTACATGAATACGTTTACATAGATACGCTTAGATGAGTACGTTTACGTAGATAATATATGATGAGTTACTATTACATATTATATGTGTAGATACTGTTATATAGTTCTCCTTCTTATCTTTACCTTGTGATACAATCACATCATCGACGAGATAGATTGGACTTTATATCCTAGTACCAAAGGATACTTTGTGGGACTAACCATTCCTATCACCACTGTCAGCTACAGAGGTAAATGAACATCTATGGATGTTTTCGGTTGAGAACATTACAGGTATACTTAAGGGACTAACTATTCCTACACCCGGCTGTTAGCAACAGAGGTAAATGCACATCTACGGATGTCTACGGTTGATCCGTTTACGGCGAGTTTCCACGTTGTGAGTATCTTAGTACCAAAGGATACAACATAAGTTATTATATTATTACTTTTATAGTTTTATAATAATAGTTAAACAGGGAAAAACCGTCACATTTTCAAGTGATGCGTACTTTCAAAACAGTCAGGTCTTGGTAAAAGACTACTTTCAAAACTTTCAGGTCTTAGTAGAAGACTACTTTTTATACTAGTAGGAAATATGGGATTTTCTAGGGTTTTCATACTTATACTAAATGTTTCATCAAACATTCACCAGTCTTTCATAACAACTTTTCAAAGCAATAACATTAAAATACTTATGAATTCACCAGCATTATTGCTAATACTCGCTTTCAAAATAACTTGTATTCTCAGGTTACAAATAAACAGGTACCGATGCAAGGTTTAGAGAAGACGGAGCAGTCAAGACTTTTCTTTTATTTTCAGTATTCATTATTTTGTTTTATACTATGAAAGAACACACTTGTAAGTAGAATTGTTCTATTAATGCAATGGAGGATGTTGTTGCTTGTTTACTACTTTACATTGTTGTGATACATACATGACGTCCTCCGCCCCAGAACGTTTCCGCCGTTCTCGGTTTTGGGGTGTGACAGATTGGTATCAGAGCATTGTTTATAGTGAATTGAGTATATCAACCCATAAAAGATATACTAACTATAAATACAATGGGATTAAAAGTACTCTGACTTAGAGTTTATACTTCTAAATAATAAAATATTTAAGTAAGTATACGGGCCTGCATTCATACAAAAATCGGTGTCACAACGACAAGAAAAAAAGTGTCACGATTGTTGAATATCCCAAGTAAGCTTGGGGATGTATAGTAAGTCTTGGGAGTGGCATAGCCTGATCAACTATGCTGGTCCGAGGAGTGATTAGCATATGCCCAAGAATGGTTGTGATGTAGCAACAATTCTAAAAACTTACCAACATTAACACAATGAGAACATTATAATAGAACCTAAGTCTAAAATACCATTGGGGTGTTTCGGGTTACCATAATTACCTACTTGAGAACTAAAAAGGATCTTCATTGCTAAGTTGATAGTTGCTAAGTGGATACACTAAGGCTATATGTACCTAGGATGTTATAGACTTAAAATCGGTGAAATTTTTGCTTTACGCTTATTCCTTGTGAATTTGGAGTTAAGGTCACTTATTCGAAAGCCTATCCTGTGTTGATTACATTTGACTGGTATGCACTTTACAAATAGCGGTGTAACTAATGAAGATTTTCTAATAATTATCTAGATAGTTCGTCTAATAATTATTTCCTTACCCCAATTCTCACGTAGATAACATGACTGGACTCCATCCCCACAGCAACCCGTACCTTCCGAACGAAGGCAATGTTGGATGGTTTGAAGAAGAACCCGAGAGTGATCATCCAATCCCTTTGAATGATCACCATGCTGAAAACCTTTCGGATATTGATAACTCCGAACCCGAGGTTGAGAACCTACCCCGGTAGCTCCATTTCTAAATCCTAACCCTCGTCCCGCTTTTCATGGCCCAATGCCTCCTTGGGTAGAATGCTTGTAAACATAGAGCGAAGAGCAAGATCAACCTATGCTTGTTAATGGAGATCGAAGCTTCTACAACGTAAACGAAGGGAGCTCAGCAGACAGAGTTCTACCAACCCTAATCCGTAGAGTTGCCCGAAACGAAATTCAGGGCAGGACGGCTCTCCAACGTATCGAAGATGTTAATACCAATGCACGAATGCATACCATTCACACCAATCGCCTTGATCACAAGTGAGAGATCTGAGAGAAACCATGAGACCCTGCTGCAAGCACTAGCTGAAAACCCGAGCCGAAGACATAGAGCTCCAAGTACGCCAGAGGGTGTACGAGAGATACCTGCTGGATATGGAACGTCAACTAACCGAACTAAGAGTTCACCATAGGGGTGACCCTCGCCAGTAGGAGATACCTTACTTCATTCTTTGTTTTAAAGAACCGTGTTCCTGTCTATGTTCTGTGTAGTATTTTCTATGAAACTATCTTGTACTGTAAGTACATTTGGTTAGGTCTTTATGATGTCAAGAACTATCTCCTATGGATATGATGTAAGACCTTTTATAAGGTCATTTTCCCGAACTTTTACGTCGTGAATATCAAAGATATTGATAGTCGGCTAACTTCTGTGTCATTCTTTATTCAAGTACTCTTATCATACTTTCATTGGAGTCTCTCTGAAACATGCTTTAGTCAAGTCATTGGACTATAGTAATTTAGCTCTGGAAACATTTCCAAGTCTCTTTTAGTGGTTGTATCATGTTATTCACCAACCAACGATACCTCGGCTTGAACGACAAGCGTCTTGAGACCATTCTACAAACACACTTCCACTCAGTACTAGGACTGCATCATAAGGATGTAGGTCAAACCTCCGCAAACATACTTCTAATCCGTACTAGGACAGCATCATAGGGATGTAGGTCAAACTTTCGAGGATATAGTGTAACAACCCGATATTTCAACTCTTTGTAATAACCTAAAAAGTCAAGTATTGTAACCACCTTGGAGTTTATAAAATTAACTTTGATAATAAAATGCCCAAAAAGTATCTATTTAAATTCCTACTATGTTTAATATCAATAAACCGGGATCGTACGTAAAAACGGATGCCCAAATCCGGCTTCGTTTATTGAAATTAAGATTTTTCCAAGTTCGGCTTAGCAGCAGACAGCTAAAAACTCGAATCGGAAATCGAGCGACTTTTGGCCGGAATGACCTAAACAAGAATCGAAGGTCTCGACAATGGTATTTCAGCGGTAAAAAGTCTAGCAAAAACTGACGTCAGATAAAGAAGTTATGAATTTTTAAAGAAATTCCTTAATCACGTCATTTTAATAAATAAATAATAAAAATAATTTCATAATTTGCCAACGGAGTCTAAACGAAAGTTGTAGATCTTAGTCTCACCTACGCGTGGATATAAAGACCATCGAAAACAGAGTTCGTATGAGGAAGATATGAATTTTTGAAGTTTATTAAATAAATTATAATTATATTTAAATCAAAAATGCTAGTAATATCCGAAGAGGAGTCAGCGTCCTCATCCGAGGTACGCGCCGCGTAACCCCGTACGCCCTGCGTACCCGAGGGCCTTGGCCTCGGACCATCCACGTCGCCCCTCTACGAACCTACCGACCCGTCCCATTCGAGCTCCGGGGCAGTCGAGGACTCGCTCATGCGTGACGCACGGGTACGCGCTGCGTACGCCCGTACACCCCGCGTACCGAGGCCTCTCAGCCCCTATAAAAGGGGTGCGAAGGTTTCCGAAAAACTTGCTCATTTCTTCTCATTTCCCCTTGCGTTTTGCCTCGTTTTCCGTGCCCGTTCAAAACCCGAAGCCCTGGTCATTTTTACTCAAGTCCCGAGAGTCGATTTTACTCCCGAGATTCCCAAGAATCCCGAGAAAGATCCGCTTCCCGAGACGAAACTATTACTATAATACATACTTAGTTGAGAATCCATGAGATACGTACATCTTCAACTACTGCCTTTTTATTAGAAGGTATCGCTACAAGTCCTGTCTATAACCAGAGTCTCCCGTTCGGAGAACGTGTCAAATGTGTATAGATCTATACGGGAAGTCATGATCCCGCGCCCTGACTGTTAAGCTACAGTCCTTCCTTTGGGGTGACAGTTTGTCATAACGCTACGACGCCTGAAGAACGTCGCTACAGGCATATTATGTTTAGTATGGTTATAAAACTCATCGGATATACAATTATTATAGTACTTCTGATTGATGAATGAGTAGCTATTAAAACTATTCTTTATCTAACAAACTGAAATCTTCTGATGGGTTTATTATATAAATCCATGTTCAAAATAGCCTAAAACATGTGGATTGCTTTCAACTTTTTTTGTCTTGGACATTAAACAAACTATTACTTTAGGAAAATAAGGGATTTTCCTGTATACAAACCAAACAACTATTAGGAAAATAAGGGATTTTCTTGGTTCAACTAGCTACATTTTTCAACACAAATACTCTCATGCATTTCATATTTTTATTAGAAAATAAGGGATTTTCCTGGAAAATATACACTCATTTTTGGAATGGCATTCAATGTTTCTAAATCACTTATGAACTCACCAACTTAATTGTTGACACTTTTTCTATGAAATAACTTGTATTCTCAGGGAACCGTTAAGCAGGTTTGGAACTCAACTTTTGGAGATTAACGCGCTGGCGTTAATTATTTCTTTTGAAAGATGTTTATGCATTTATCTTTTGAGTATGTAATGAATACAATGATGTAAACATTTTTAAAACCTTTATATATGTATGGTGGTGTGTACTTTCCTTTCTATGAACTGTTATGATACTGAATATGATGTCCTCCGCCCCTGAACGTTTCCGCCGTTCTGGTTTGGGGGTGTGACAGATTGGTATCAGAGCTTTGTTTATAGGGAATTAAGTATATCAAAACCATTTCTTTTTGATATACAACTATAAACTCAACTGGGCAAAAACACTCTGGGAAGATTCATACTTTTGAAATTAAATTTAATTAGTTTTTAAAGTAGGCATGCACTCATTTCATACTAATAACAGTTTCATATCGAATAATTTTAGAAGTATTATAAATAAGTTGTGCATTACAGGTACGCCTTGGGACATGTAATCGGAACTGGGAAGAATATAGCTTGATCAACTATATTTGTCCGAGAGTCGACTAACAGGTACCAAGGAGTGTCTGTAGTGGACAACAATTTTAAAACTTACCGAAAGGACAACATTACATAATACTAAGGGAGTTTTTGTGTTGTCGTCAACCATTAAATTTAAGGGTAAATTTCATGTACTCTAACTTATAGTAAGTCCTTAACCCTATTCTCGTACAGACTCAATGGCTGGATTCCACCACTCCAATGACCCCTACTTCCCCAACCAAGGTAATGGAGGATGGATCGAAGAAGATCCCGAAGAAGACGAAGAGCCGATAGAATTGGATGGGGGAGATGACTCTGGCACAGATTCAGAACCAGAGGTTATCAATCCACCGGCCCCACAACCTCCTGTCCATGTGAGGAACTTCCAAGGATCCACTCCTGTGTGGGGAAGTCACCTCCACCATTGGAGCCGACAGCAAAGCTTACGCCCTCCCTACGGCATGTGCCGAGACTTCTATGATGTTAGAGGCGGGGGATCAACAGACCGAGCACTTCCAGGCATGGTTGGAAAACTAGCCAACCAGTGCTACCAATCCGGAGTTCAAGCCAACCGGATCCGCGAGGTCAATGTGGAAGTGCAAGTGCAAACTTCCGACATCCGCCGGTTGGACAAGTTGCAAGGGTATGGCCTAGACCGCACTAATGCCATCCAAGAACAAATGAATGCAGCAATCGCAGCAATAGCGGAGATAAGGGAACGACAAGCCGCGTTTGATAGGCGCCCCATGGAGTCAAAGCAGTCTGACACGGAGTCAAGTTCCAAGCGCAAACCATGCCGCAAGTAGTACTTGCCCGGTTCTCAAATTTTGTTATAAATTAGGACTTCGGATAAAAGTATTATTTTCTTTGAAATTTTCTGTAATCGGAAACCTTTAGAAAGGTCAAAAACTTTTGCCTATGACTCAGATGTAACACAACTATATGTTTAATATATATAGGGCATATCTCTTTCTTGTTTTAATTATGTGTAGTCCGTTCAATCCATCAGTACATCTATTCAAACGATATTTGCGAATCAAGCTCAAAGCCCTGTGTTGGCCAAACCAAATACTTAAAAAGATTAAGGAGAGTTAAATCATTATAATTCAACTCTGAACTACCAAAACTTTAAATCTTCCATTTTCTTTTTGGCAGCGCGATGCCTCCTCGCCCAAACCTAAGGCCCAGACCGGGCACGGCACCACCTCCACCGCTAACTTATGACCCAGCGATGGTCCAGGCTGCTATCACAGCAACAGTAACTGCAGCCCTCTCGCAAATTAACTCCAACGGAAATGGAGGGGCAGGAAGCAGCACGAATCATTCCAATCATGGCACTGGTCGTGGTCAAGTAAGAGAATGTACTTACAAGGAGTTCTCTAACGCTAAGCCAAGATCTTTTGATGGAATTGGGGGAGTCATTGCACTAATGCAATGGTTCAACAAGACCAAAACGGTCTTCGAGATCTGCTCATGCCAAGAAACAAGCAAATTCAAGTTTGTTTCTTGCACCTTCATTGACTGAGGCCTCACCTGGTGGAAAAGCCATGTCAATTCTGTGACTCTTACTGTCGCCAACGCCATGAGTTGGGAAGATCTGAAGGTTCTACTGCTGTAAGAATACTGCCCAAGGGGCGAGATACAGAAACTTGAGCAAGAGCTTTGGAATCTGAAGATGACTAGGTCTGATCTAGTCGCCTACACAGCTAGGTTTACCGACCTCGCTGCTTGTGCCCTACCATGGTCAACCCAGAATCAAAGAAGGTCAAAAGGTACATTTGGGGGTTGTCACCCCAGATTCAAGGGCAAGTCCTAGCTTCCAACCCTATTACCTACAACAGCGCTAAACGCCTGGCTCAGCAACTTATCGATCACGGAGTAAAACAGGGTACCATTGCAGCTACCGCCAATCCATCTAAAGAGGCACAGGGCCAGGGAAGGCCTTGGAACAAAAGAAGGGGGCAAACCATACAGGAGAACCCCAAGAAACAACAAGTGGTAGCGACCCACGCTATTACTGTACCTACCACCACTGCTCCCACAAGTTCATACAATGGAAAACTTCTGAAATGTAACCAGTGCAACTTCCACCACCCCGGTCTCTGCCGTAACCTTTAATGCACCAGGTGCAATAGGAAGGGTCATACAGCCCGCTACTGCAAAGAGCCAACCCAACAATCCGCCCCCACTGCTAATACCGGAGTAAGCCGCGCCTGCTTTGAGTGCGGAGACACGGGGCACTACCGCAGGGACTGCCCGAAGGCAAACAACAGGAATTCCGGCGGAAGGGGCCGAGTTTTCGCAATGGGGCAAGATGAACTCGTTGCGGACGCTACTGTTGTTACGGGTACGTTTCTTCTTGATAACTCGTATGCATGCATTTTGTTTGATAGTGGAGCGGAAAGGAGTTTTGTGAGTCACGAATTTAAAGGCATGCTAAAACCAATACCACAATCATTAAGTGAACCGTTCATAGTAGAAATGGCCAACGGGAAAACCGAAGGCACTAAGGAGATATATTTAAACTGCACCCTAACTCTAAATGATAATCCCTTTCCAATCAATCTCATGCCAGTCTCGATTAAGAGTTTCGATGTCATCATTGGCATGGATTGGCTGAGTTCTCATCATGCGGACATTTTATGTTACGATAAGGCCGTTTGCCTTAATCTGCCAACCGACGAAACTTTCATTGTCTTGGGCGACAAACCCAGTACCACTCTTCGTATCATCTCAAGTATCCAAGAACAGAAGTGCCTACGCAAGGAGTGTCACACGTTTCTGGCACATGTTGTAGATATGAAACGCGAAGTCCAGGGTGTCAAGGATGTGCCCGGCGTATGCGATTTTCCCGACGTTTTTCCCGAGGACCTCCCAGGAATACCACCCGTAAGACAAGTCGAGTTCAGAATCGATCTGGTTCCCGGAGCTACCCCAGTAGCCAAAGCACCCTATCGATTAGCCCCGACAGAGATGCAGGAGCTATCCAGCCAACTGAATGAACTACTTGGAAAAGGATTCATCAGGCCGAGCTTCTCGCCATGGGGAGCACCCGTGTTGTTCGTGAAGAAGAAGGATGGATCGTTTAGGATGTGCATCGACTACCGAGAACTCAACAAACTTACCATCAAGAACCGATACCTCCTACCCCAAATTGACGACTTATTCGATCAACTCCAAGGAGCCAACTACTTCTCCAAGATCGATCTGAGGTCAGGATATCACTAGCTGCGAGTCCTAGAGAGTGATGTTCCCAAGACAGCCTTCCGGACGAGATACGGACATTACGAGTTTGTAGTGATGCCGTTCGGTCTAACCAATGCCCCGGCCGTATTCATGGATCTAATGAATCGGGTATGTCGTCCATTCTTGGATAAATTTGTGATAGTATTCATAGACGACATACTCATTTATTCAAAGAATAAAGAAGAACATAGTCAGCACCTGAGGCAAGTCTTAGAGACGTTACGGACTGAGAGACTTTATGCAAAATTCTCAAAATGTGAGTTTTGGATTAGAAAGGTGGACTTCCTCGGTCACGTGGTCAGCAAGGAAGGAATCCACGTGGACCCCTCAAAAATCAAGGCTATCGAAAACTGGTCTGCACCAACTACACCAACAGAAATTCACCAATTTTTAGGTCTTGCTGGTTATTATCGAAGGTTCATCCAGAATTTCTCCAGCATCGCAAACCCTCTTACCGCTTTAACCCAGAAAGGTGTGACCTACAATTGGGGAGAAAAGCAAGATGCTGCATTTCAAACCTTGAAACAAGCCCTTTGCAGTGCACCTATCCTTTCTCTTCCGGAAGGGACCGAAGATTTTGTGGTGTATTGCGACGCTTCGAAGCAAGGGTTGGGCTGTGTGCTAATGCAGAGGGGAAAGGTTATTGCATATGCCTCACGACAACTAAAAACGCATGAGGTCAATTACACCACTCATGACTTAGAACTTGGAGCGGTGGTCTTCGCTCTTAAAATCTGGAGGCACTACCTATACGGTACCAAGTGCACTATCTTTACAGACCACAAGAGCCTCCAACACATCTTCGACCAGAAGGAGTTAAACATGAGACAACGACTTTGGGTCGAATTACTCAACGACTACAAATGTGAGATTCACTATCATCCAGGAAAGGCGAACGTCGTGGCCGATGCCCTTAGTCGAAAGGAGTACTCTGGCCGGAGAGTGAAGTCATTAGCCATGTCAATCCATTCGCACCTATCAACGCAAGTCAAGGAAGCTCAAATAGAGGCCTTGAAATCCGACAACATGACAGGTGAGGCCCTTAGGGGAATGGACAAGAACTTAGAAATCAAGAGTGACGGAGCATGCTACCTCATGAACCGGATCTGGACACCCAAGTTTGGTGGATTTAGAGAGGTAGTTATGAGTGAGGCACCAAGGACTCCATACTCCGTACACCCAGGGTCAGACAAGATGTATCTAGATCTCAAGCAACTCTACTGGTGGCCAAACATGAAAGCGGAGATTGCTACTTATGTGAGCAAGTGTTTGACTTGCGCCAAAATAAAAATAGAACACCAGAAACCTTCAGGCCTACTCCAACAACCTGAAATACCTGAGTGGAAATGGGAGCAGATTTCCATGGACTTCATAACCAAACTGCCTAAAACTCAGAGTGGCCAAGATACTATTTAGGTAATCGTCGACAGATTAACCAAGTCAGCCCATTTCTTACTGATCAAGGAAACTGATAGGATGGAAAAAGTATCAAGAACCTACATCCGGGAGATCGTACGACTTCATGGCGTACCGATGTCCATCATCTTAGATAGAGACAGCAGATTCACTTCCAGATTTTGGCAATCACTGCAAAAATCCATGGGAACAAGGTTGGATATGAGTACGGCATACCACCCACAAACTGAGGGACATAGTGAGAGGACGATCCAAACCTTGGAAGACATGTTGCAAGCATGTGTAATCGACTTTGGTAAGGCATGGGATGTCCACTTACCTTTGGTCGAGTTCTCTTATAACAATAGTTATCATACTAGTATCAAGACTGCTCCATTTGAAGCCCTTTACGGCCGTAAGTGCAGATCACCCCTGTGCTGGACGGAAGTGGGCGACACGCAATTAGCAAAGGGGCTAGTCCCTAATAGCACCCTCACTGGTCATGAGATCATCAGAGAAACGACTGAAAAGATCGTGCAAATACGAGAACGACTGAAGTCCTTAAGAGATAGGCAAAAGAGCTATGCCGACAAAAGACGTAAGCCCTTGGAATTCCATATTGGCGACCGTGCACTACTGGAAGGGCATGATACGTTTTGGAAAGCGTGGAAAGCTAAATCCTAGGTACATTGGACCCTTCGAAATATTTCAAGAATTAGTGCAGTGGCCTACAAACTCCGACTTCCAATCGAGCTTAACAAAGTCCATCCAGTATTCCACGTATCGAACCTGAAAAAGTATTTGTCCGACGAAACACTTGTAATTCCACTCGATGAAATCAAACTAAATGAAAATCTTAACTTTGTGGAAGAACCCATCGAGATCATGGATAGAGAAGTTAAACGAACTAAACAGAGTCGCATTCCAATAGTTAAGGTTCGATGGAATGCTAAGAGAGGACCCGAGTTCACATGGGAACGGGAAGACCAAATGCAACAGAAGTATCTGCATCTCTTCCCCAGCCCCTAAGACCTCTCTTTTGTATTAAAATTTCGGGACGAAATTCCCTCTAACGGGGGGATGATGTAACAACCCGATATTTCAACTCTTTGTAATGACCTAAAAAGTCAAGTATTGTAACCACCTTGGAGTTTATAAAATTAACTTTGATAATAAAATGCCCAAAAAGTATCTATTTAAATTCCTACTATGTTTAATATCAATAAACCGGGATCGTACGTAAAACGGATGCCCAAATCCGGCTTCGTTTATTGAAATTAAGATTTTTCCAAGTTCGGCTTAGCAGCTGACAGCTAAAAACTCGAATCGGAAATCGAGCGACTTTTGGCCGGAATGACCTAAATGAGAATCGAAGGTCTCGACAATGGTATTTCAGCGGTAAAAAGTCTGGCAAAGACCGACGTCAGATAAAGAAGTTATGAACTTTTAAAGAAATTCCTTAATCACATCATTTTAATAAATAAATAATAAAAATAATTTCATAATTTGCCAACGGAGTCTAAACGAAAGTTGTAGATCTTAGTCTCACCTACGTGTGGATATAAAGACCATCGAAAACGGAGTTCGTATGAGGAATATATGAATTTTTGAAGTTTATTAAATAAATTATAATTATATTTAAATCAAAAATGCTAGTAATATCCGAAGAGGAGTCAGCGTCCTCATCCGAGGTACTCGCCGTGTAACCCCATACGCCCCGCATACCCGAGGGCCTTGGCCTCGGACCGTCCACGTCGCCCCTCTACGAACCTACCGACCCGTCCCATCCGAGCTCCGGGGTAGTCGAGGACTCGCTCATGCGTGACGCACGGGTACGCGCTGCGTACGCCCGTACGCCCCGCGTACCGAGGCCTCTCAGCCCCTATAAAAGGGGTGCGAGGGTTTCCGAAAAACTTGCTCATTTCTTCTCATTTCCCCTTGCGTTTTTCCTCATTTTCCGTGCCCGTTCAAAACCCGAAGCCCTGGTCATTTTTACTCAAGTCCCGAGAGTCTATTTTACTCCCGAGATTCCCGAGAATCCCGAGAAAGATCCGCTTCCCGAGACGAAACTCTGCCCGGTTTTTCATCTCGCTATCTTCAAACTTCCAAGTGAGTTCATACCCCCTTCAAACACACTTTAAATATATTTTAAATGCTTTTATACTCTTTTAGGGGGGGGGGGGGGAATACAAGTAAACATACGGTTATTATCGTGTATTTCATAATATTTCACTTGCTTATTTTTATCAAATGAATCACTTGTGATTTAGTACTGCTATGTGAAAACTCTTGTCATACTTTACATGCATTAAATTCATACAAAGTATTTAGTAATTCCAAAGTATCCTTCATTACTAAACCGTTTTATACATTCTAAAAACTTATGATTTATGCTTTGTCAAACATTGTGAAAAAGGATAAACATTGCACACAAAACTATTACTATAATACATACTTAGTTGAGAATCCATGAGATACGTACATCTTCAACTACTGCCTTTTTATTAGAAGGTATCGCTACAAGTCCTGTCTATAACCTGAGTCTCCCGTTCGGAGAATGTGTCAAATGTGTATAGATCTATACGGGAAGTCATGATCCCGCGCCCTGATTGTTAAGCTACAGTCCTTCCTTTGGGGTGACAGTTTGTCATAACGCTACGACGCCTGAAGAACGTCGCTACAGGCATATTATGTTTAGTATGGTTATAAAACTCATCGGATATACAATTATTATAGTACTTCTGATTGATGAACGAGTAGCTATTAAAACTATTCTTTATCTAACAAACTGAAATCTTCTGATAGGTTTATTATATAAATCTATGTTCAAAATAGCCTAAAACATGTGGATTGCTTTCAACTTTTTTTTTTGTCTTGGACATTAAACAAACTATTACCTTAGGAAAATAAGGGTTTTTCCTGTATACAAACCAAACAACTATTAGGAAAATAAGGGATTTTCTTGGTTCAACTAGCTACATTATTCAACACAAATACTCTCATGCATTTCATACTTTTATTAGAAAATAAGGGATTTTCCTGGAAAATATACACTCATTTTTGGAATGGCATTCAATGTTTCTAAATCACTTATGAACTCACCAACTTAATTGTTGACACTTTTTCTTTGAAATAACTTGTATTCTCAGGGAACCGTTAAGCAGGTTTGGAACTCAACTTTTGGAGATTAACGCGCTGGTGTTAGTTATTTCATTTGAAAGATGTTTATGCATTTATCTTTTGAGTATGTAATGAATACAATGATGTAAACATTTTTAAAACCTTTATATATGTATGGTGGTGTGTACTTTCCTTTCTATGAACTGTTATGATACTGAATATGACGTCCTCCGCCCCCGAACGTTTCCGCCGTTCTGGTTTGGGGGTGTGACATATAGTCTTACTCTTTACTTGAACAATCGAAGTACATCTAGAGTCAACCATAATCGCTCACAAAATCTTTATCTTTCGTGTTACTGTCACACCCCCGAACCAGACGGCGGAAACGTCCGAGGGCTATTGTGACTCAATTTAATACCATCACAATGAATATACATGAAACATAACATCATACAATACCAAGCATTGGAATATTACAACTGGTAGCGTTTACATTCAGTACATTGATCCATAATATTACATGCTCAAAAGTAAATTGTTCGGTACTAATTAAGACAACAGCAAGACGTTACTGAGTACATTTTTCCTTTTAGATTTACCTGTTACCTGAGAATACAAGTATTTTGAAAAACGTCAACATATGAAATGCTGGTGAGTTCATAAGTAATGTTTGAAATATAGTGGTTTGTATTGCTTTGAAAATCACCAGAAAATCCGATATTTTCTGAAAAGAACCTAGTATAAAAAGTGTGAAGATCCGTAAGTGTGCTTGTTTGTTTCTATAAATGTAAAAGTATGATTTGTAAAACTCGGTATGTAACGCGTAGGTGTATTAATTGAAAACCCTAGGAAAACCCGATGTTTTCCTAATACTTTGCATCAAATGATTTATGTCTTGTTATTTAGCTACGACAGGTGTATTCGTTGAGTCCCGGTGACGTTGGATTAATTATGGATTGTGAATTTTTATAAACACACATTAATGAAAATGAGTAGTTTACAACCATACAAACGATCCCTTAGGCGTCGCTCGCACTATTCACTTAATCCAAACACCCGGACTTCATGTAGCCCCACAACCGAGGAGGAAAAGAGGGTGTGAAGCCCTGATATTTTCCGTAAGTCGTTCAAGGCTATCGTGAATGCGAAGGGCCCTTAGCCCGACTCGCATTTGGTGAATTCTCGACTTTACTAGCAGCACCAGAGGGCCCTTGGGGTCCAACAGCACAAAGCCTGTAAAAGTCCTTTTACACGAAATTAGGTCATATAAGACCCAACTACATGTAAGCGAGTTTCTTTCGGGCCTAAAGATCATGTCATTGGGCTAGCTAGGCCCAACAAACACGATTTGAAACTTTTGGGCCCAAAGACGGTGTATCGACGTCTGGTGTATTCTCACGTGTGTATTGACTTCCCGAAATTTCCGCGTGTGTATTGAAGTTTCACCGTGTTAGTAATTTCGGATTCATTATTGATTCGAGACCGAATCAATTCGTTTGAATACGATTTTTGGTGTTGAAGGTGTATTATAATTTGTCGATAGTCGAGGTGCTAGTATTTCATCATGACGGATTTATTGTTTAAAACATTAGGATGTTTCATTATTGCAGCCCCTTTCTTTTGGATAATTTACACATTTAACCCTTTGTATAAAATAAATTTCTATTTTAGTCCTCAAACCATTTTTCTTGACACTTTAGTATCAAAACTTGTAGAAAAGTTATTTTTCAGCTCAAAGTTATTTGAAAAATAGTTTTAGTCCACCAAATGAAATTTTTCTCGGCTGAAACCCTTATGTTCGCAGTTTTTACACTTTTGGCCCAAAATAGAAAATTTTTGCATTTTTGGTCCCTTTTAAGTATGAAAAGCATTTTTAACCCTTGAAATGGACTTGGAGCATTAGTATTCCCCTGTTTTACAGAAAATCACAGTTTCAGCCCCTCTAATTTGAAAATCTCGCGTATTGGGCTTTATTGGGCCGAAAAATTCATTTTTGGCCCATTATGCTTAAAAATTTCACATTTAATCCTTCAAAGAGAATATTTCCAGAAAAATACCTTATTGAAACTGTTTTGACTCATTTCATCCATCAAAATTTGTATTTTGTCATTTTGGGCCCTTCAACCTTATATTTTCAACATTTTGAGTCCAAAAATGGGATTTTTAGCCCAATGAGTTCATATTAACTAACCTGGTTATTTTTCTAGAAATGATTTGTGTGTAATAATATGTTTAATACTTGTTTCATACATCCTAATGCAAATCTCGATTTTAAGGACTTTTTGACTAGTTTCAACACCATAATCACATAAGAACATGTAAACAAACATAGAAATCATACATAGCATACATATACTCATAGATCTACACATTTGCTTGTATTCCCCCCCCCCTACAAAACATATAAAAACCGAAAAATAGGGGGTATGAAGCTCACCTTTGGGTGTGGTTTCGGTTTTGGAGGAGAATGGAAGAAGTTTGATGTTGTTTTCGGCCCTAGCAACTTCTTGAGGAGATTTTCGGACTTAGATGGTTCTAGGGAGTTAGACCATAAATTTTTATGAGTTAAGATGAGAGGTTTGATAAATCAAGGAACCTAGATCATAGATACAAGTATAAACTTACCTTGGATGGTAGTCCTTGTGAAAAATCTCCTTGGAATAACCTTAAATCTTGAAAATTTAGAAGAAGGAGGGAGGAGATGTTCTTCAAAACTTAGAGAGGATGAAATGAATTTTTGTGAGTGTATGTGTGTGTTCGGCCGAGAATGAGAGAGAGGGAGAAGAAGAGAGATCTTGAAGTGATGTACGCATGGATATATGGGACAAGATGCATGGAAGACCCTTGAATAATTGTGAGGTGGCAACAAAGGTCAACTCTTCCTTTTCTTTGGGCTTGGGCTGAGATTGGAGAGGGGAGAAGAGATTTTTTTGGGCTTTATTGCCCCTAAGCCCATATAGGAGTTAAGTTGAATGATTGTTGGTCCTGTAAAATATAAGTGTGATTTTTATACTTTGTTGGACTAGTTTAGGTTAATTATGGTTCATAATATTTAATTTATTTCATTCTAGGCCCAATATGGCCCAAAATGTTGAAATAAATGAATGTGGATCCAATTAGAGCCCATTTAAAGGTTCTAATCTCATGATAGTCAAATTGGAAGCTTATTGGTCCATTGAGTCCAATAAGGAAGTCCTAGCCCAAAATGGACCTAACAAGAACTTCTAGGGTTTCCAATTGCTTGTTGACTATTTGTAGTACTTGTATGGTGTATTGGATTGAAGTTTTGTTGTTATAGAGTAAGCTTCATACATGCTCTTAAGTTTTTGATTCTACATTTTACTTGAGTGTAGTGATTACAAGACACAAAATTTCTAGTTGTGATAGTTACAGAATCATGTCGTCATCCGGAAACAATCAGCCGAACAACGAAACCCCTATCCTCCATATCGACATCGCTACATTACAAGCCGCAGTAGCAGCTGCTATGACAACTTTCCTTACACACATCAACTCAGGCAACACAAGCAAGATCGACAAAGGAGTCAAGAGTTCCGATGGTAGTACCAAACCGGGAAACCAACAAATGGAAACAGTCATAGACTTGCGAAGCCGTAAGACCAAAAGGAAGAGACGATATCGTCAAGCCCTAAAGGAGTGCAAGAGATCCCAAAGACTTGCCATGCCACAGCAACAAGTGGCAACTCCTGCAGAACGCTTTAGGAAGCAATTTCCAAGGTGGTGTAATGAGGAAGGCACTCGTGTCCACATAACACTGGCTAAACACCTCACTCCCGCCACCAAGGCTAGTACTAGCCAGTCATGCGACCAATGCGGGGAGATAGGGCACCTTAAGAAGGATTGCCCTATAACAAAGAACTCTGGCGCAGATGGTAGGATTCTCAGGACCACAGTTGCAGGAGAACCTACTCCAAACCCGCGTTAATGTAATTTAGGCGTTTCGTTGTAACAGACTTATAAACCATCCAAAACTAGTGCAACCAGAGTCTTATCTTTTGCGGGATCCCGTCGGTATAGGGATGCTCTTGCTGCGTATACTTGCCTTTTGTAGTATACCTTATTCGCAGCAATAGTCTTGTAGTAGTCTAAAGAACTGTAACTCTATTGATGGTTGCACGGTTGTGTTTTGTCTGTAAACATCTTATGTTCAAATCTAATGTCTTTAACTTTCCTTATGATTCTGACATTATCATACGACTTGATTCAATTTGATCCTCACAAAAACAGCTTCATACGTACATCTCTTTCTTCGAAATCGCCTTTCCAGCGAAGCCGTCATATCAGAACACCAAGTACTCATGAATGGAGTAACTCATAGTTCTTTTCCTTTCCGAAGAAATCCCCGAAGTACCACTCGTCCAGTACGTCAAGTTCAAATCCAAAGATCCATATGGTTGATCTGTCGTTGATGAATGTATACATAGGGGTGATATATAATCAAGATTCTAGAGGTTTAGAATTGACGATTCCACTTTAACTCCTTTTTCCTCGATGGGATGTGAGCTTAAAGAAGAATCAGTTATTCAACTACCTTTTCAATCTTAATTATATACGACTCGTATACACGAGATTGTGATCGTTGAACCATGTATGAATTCTAATATGAACTTCAGGACGGAGACTGCCTAAGACTACGAGTGATCCTGCTGTCATGCGAATAAAATTAGAAGCCCAACACATGCCCTTTCTGTCGATTGGGACAAGAAAGACAGATAGAACAAAAGTACCTATCCGTTTTCCTTAATTCATGAGTAATCATACTTTCTTTTAGATCTTCACGGCATCTAATCATCCACAAGGTTCTGACTTCATAATCAGTATGAATTGGTTTTGTTCTTATGCAAGAGGAAAGGTCACTACCTATACCTCAAGACAGCTTAAGACACAGGAAGTTAACTATACAATACATGATCTTGAGTCAGGAGCAGCGGTAATTGCTTTGAAGATCTGGAGACACTACTTGTAGGGTACAAGATGTACTATTGTCACAATCCATAAAAACATTCAACATACGTTCGACCAAGAAGAGTTATCATGCCAGTGAAGTCAAACGAAAGAAGCAAAGTCGTATCCCGATAGTGAAAGGTTCGCTGGAATGCCAAGCGAGCAACCGAGTTCACTTAAGAACACGAGAAACAAATAAAACTTCTATCCGTAGCATGATTATCAATTCTATTTAAACTCAGATTTCGGGACGAAATTCCCTCTAACGGGGGGATGATGTGACAACCTGATATTTCGAGACAATATGATGGATCACAAGTCAAATTTAGGTCAAAATTTAACTTTCCTAAAATCTTATTTGGGTTAAATAAAGTGGTAGGAATCGGATCAAGGTTTTCGTACGTATAAAGAACCCAAAAATCCGAGTTATAACGAAGAAGTTATGACTATTCTAAGATTTCCAACAAAACCGGCAACACCGACAAAACGAAAAACGTGAAGTTTCAATAAAATAGTTTTTAGCCTTAAGTATCTAATGAAAGTTGTAGATAACATTAAACCGTGAGCGTACAAAAAAAAGAACGTCCAAATCTGACTTCGTATGAGGAAGTTATGATTTTTCCAAGATCCGGATATAGCAGTAAGCAGCTAAAAACTTGAAATAGAGCTCGAGAGACTTTTGGCCAAAACAACCTAAATGAGAATCGAAGGCCTCAATAATTGTAGCGCAACGGTGAAAAGTCTAACGAAAACGGACATCGGATGAAGAAGTTATGGAATTTTAACGGACTTTTCATGTCCCGGCCCATTATAAATAAATAATTAAAAATAAATTCAAAATTTGCCGATGAAGTCTAAACGAGAGTTGTAGACCATATTTTCAGCTACGCGTGCATATAAAGAACGTCGAAAACGGAGCTCGTACGCGAAAATTATGGATTTTACAAGTTCGAGGCCCGAAATCCGAGGCTGTCAGGCTTGCCACGACGTGGCACAAGCTTGCCGCGACCCGGCAAGTGACTGAGGGCGTCCAATCAATGGAAGAGGATAAGTTTGACTCCCCACGACATGGCCATCCCTTGCCACGACGTGGCACACCCCAAAAATGCCCCTATAAATAGATTTCAAGGGCACCGAGTTCCATTGCTCAGTTCCCTTCTTTCTCGAGCCGAAACTCTGCGTTTAAGCCCCGAGACCCTCTCAAACCCCCGGTTTTCACCTTCAAGTCCCAAAGGAAGGTTTTTTGTTCCCGAGATTCCTGAGTATCCCGAGATTTTCCCGCGTTTTCAACTCTTCCTGTCGAAGTTCTGCTCGATTCTTCTCTCGTCTACTTCAAATCAACCATTTCAATCAAGTGAGTTCATACCCCTATAATCTACACTTTCAAATGCGTTATAAATGCTTTTTATACACTTTTAAGGGGGGGGGGGGGGGGGGGGGGAATACAAGTAAACACACGGTTATCCCCACGTGAAAGACATAAATATTTGTTATACTTTTTGGTTATGAAATCAATCACATGTGATTTATAACTTACATACAATTGACTTACTACACTTTTAGCCGTTTAACCAAACAGAGTACTTCAAATAGCTTTCTCAAACGTTTTTACATGTTAAAACACTTTTAGAAACTGTCTTACAAACTGTAAGTTTCCCTTTTGAATCTGTTATAGTTGTGCAACAAACAAAGGTTTTCTTACACTTAAACTGTCTTGTCAACTGTTTTCGAATCGTTTTATAAACTGACATCAAGTCACAAATTCTTATTTATTAAACTTTTCAAAGGTTTTACAAAACTTCTTTTATGCTTTTATATTATAAATTGCATGCCTCTATATGAATAGTTATATAAATAATGTTTAAAAGACTTAGGAAGGCTATCCACCCTGTTTCCTTTTCCTCGATTTGGATGTGGTCTGGTGGGATATAGGGTACCCGTCCGAAGGTCGTTTAAATATTAGTTATATATCATGTGTACATATATAGTCATAAATGTTCCATCAGTTAATTCAGTTCCGACGCTCTTGGGTAGCAAGGGTGTATAAACCTACTTGGACACTCATCAATTACATTCTAGTAAACTATTATAGGAATAGTTTAGGGGATACAAAACATTATCCCTATTACAAGAAATTACACCAGAGTCAGTTCATTCATGAGTCTATACTACATGCTATATGAAGGGATACTCTTACAGAGATTCCTCTTACATGGATATATTTATAGGTTTACTCTTACAGAGATTCCGCTTACATGAATACGTTTACAGAGATTCCGCTTACATGAATACGTTTACATAGATACGCTTACATGAATACGTTTACATAGATACGTTTACATAGATACGCTTAGATGAGTACGTTTACGTAGATAATATATGATGAGTTACTATTACATATTATATGTGTAGATACTGTTATATAGCTCTCCTTCTTATCTTTACCTTGTGATACAACATCATCATTGACGAGATAGATTGGACTTTATATCCTAGTACCAAAGGATACTTTGTGGGACTAACCATTCCTATCACCACTGTCAGCTACAGAGGTAAATGAACATCTATGGATGTTTTCGGTTGAGAACATTACAGGTATACTTAAGGGACTAACTATTCCTACACCCGGCTGTTAGCAACAAAGGTAAATGCACATCTACGGATGTCTACGGTTGATCCGTTTACGACGAGTTTCCACGTTGTGAGTATCTTAGTACCAAAGGATACAACATAAGTTATTATATTATTACTTTTATAGTTTTATAATAATAGTTAAACAGGGAAAAACCGTCACATTTTCAAGTGATGCGTACTTTCAAAACAGTCAGGTCTTGGTAAAAGACTACTTTCAAAACTTTCAGGTCTTAGTAGAAGACTACTTTTTATACTAGTAGGAAATATGGGATTTTCTAGGGTTTTCATACTTATACTAAATGTTTCATCAAACATTCACCAGTCTTTCATAACAACTTTTCAAAGCAATAACATTAAAATACTTATGAATTCACCAGCTTTATTGCTAATACTCGCTTTCAAAATAACTTGTATTCTCAGGTTACAAATAAACAGGTACCGATGCAAGGTTTAGAGAAGACGGAGCAATCAAGACTCGTCTTTTATTTTGAGTAGTCATTATGTTGTTTTATACTATGAAAGAACACACTTGTAAGTAGAATTACTCTATTAATGCAATGGTCCTGTTGTTGCTTGTTTACTACTTTACATTGTTATGATACATACATGACGTCCTCCGCCCTAGAACGTTTCTCCCGTTCTTGGTTTTGGGGTGTGACAGATTGGTATCAGAGCATTGTTTATAGTGAATTGAGTATATCAACCCATAAAAGATATACTAACTATAAATACAATGGGATTAAAAATACTCAGACTTAGAGTTTATACTTCTAAATAATAAAATATTTAAGTAAGTATACGTGCCTGCATTCATACTAAAATTGGTGTCACAACGACAAGAAAAAAAGTATCACGATTGTTGAATATCACAAGTAAGCTTGGGGATGTATAGTCAGTCTTGGGAGTGGCATAGCCTGATCAACTGTGCTGGTCCGAGGAGTGATTAGCATATGCCCAAGAATGGTTGTGATGTAGCAACAATTCTAAAAACTTACCAACATTACCACAATGAGAACATTATAACAGAACCTAAGTCTAAAATACCATAGGGGTGTTTTGGGTTACCATAATTACTTACTTGAGAACTAAAAAGTATCTTCATTGCTAAGTTGATAGTTTGTATAATAATTATTTCCCTTACCCCAATTCTCGCGTAGATAACATGACTGGACTCCATCCCCATAGTAACCCGTACCTTCCGAATGAAGGAAATGTTGGATGGTTTGAAAAAGAACCCGAGAGTGATCATCCAATCCCTTTGAATGATCACCATGCTAAAAACCTTTTGGATATTGATAACTCTGAACCCGAGGTTGAGAACCTACCCCCGGTAGCTCCATTTTTAAATCCTAACCCTCGTCCCGCTTTTCATGGCCCAATGCCTCCGTGGGTAGAATGCTTGTAAACATAGAGCGAAGAGCAAGATCAACCTACGCCGTTTAATGGAGACCGAAGCTTCTACAACGTAAATGAAGGGAGCTCAGCAGACAGAGTTCTACCAATCCTAATCCGTAGAGTTGCCCGAAACGAAATTCTGGGCAGGACGGCTCTCCAACGTATCGAAGATGTTAATACCAATGCACGAATGCATACCATTCACACCAATCGCCTTGATCACAAGTGAGAGATCTGAGAGAAACTATGAGACCCTGTTGCAAGCACTAAATGAAAACCCGAGCCGAAGATATAGAGCTCCAAGTATGCCAGAGGGTGTACGAGAGATACCTGCTGGATATGGAACGTCAACTAACCGAACTAAGGGTTCACCATAGGGGTGACCGTCGCCAGTAGGAGATACCTTACTTCATTCTTTGTTTTAAAGAACCGTGTTCCTGTTTATGTTCTGTGTAGTATTTTCTATGAAACTATCTTGTACTGTAACTACATTTGGTTAGGTCTTTATGATGTCAAGAACTATCTCCTATGGATATGATGTAAGACCTTTTACAAGGTCATTTTCCCGAACTTTTACGTCGTGAATATCAATGATATTGACAGTCGGCTAACTTCTGTGTCATTCTTTATTCAAGTACTCTTATCATACTTTCATTGGAGTCTATGTGAAACATGCTTTAGTCAAGTCATTAGACTATAGTAATTTAGGTCCGGAAACATTTCCATGTCTCTTTTAGTGGTTGTATCATGTTATTCACCAACCAACGATACCTCGGCTTGAATGACAAGCGTCTTGAGACCATTCTACGAACACACTTCCACTCAGTACTAGGACTGCATCATAGGGATGTAGGTCAAACCTCCGCAAACATACTTCCAATCCGTACTAGGACTGCATCATAGGGATGTAGATCAAACTTCCGTGGACATAGTCTTACTCTTTACTTGAACAATCAAAGTACATCTAGAGTGAACCATAATCGCTCACAAAATCTTTATCTTTCGTGTTACATAATCATGTCGTCATCCGGAAACAATCAGCCGAGCAACGAAACCCCTATCCTCCATCTCGACACCGCTACATTACAAGCCACAGTAGCAGCTGCTGTGACAACTTTCCTTCCACACATCAACTTAGGCAACACAAGCAATACCGACAAAGGACTCGAGAGCCGATGGTAGTACCAAACCGGGAAACCAACAAATGGCAACAGTCGTAAACTTGCGAAGCCGTAAGACCGAAAGGAAGAGACGATATCGTCAAGCCCTAAAGGAGCGCAAGAGATCCCAAAGACTTTCCATGCCACAGCAACAAGTGGCAACTCCTACAGAACACTTTAGGAAGCAATTTCCAAGGTGGTGTAATGAGGAAGGCACTCGAGTCCACATAACACTGGCTAAACACCTCACTCCCGCCACCAAGGCTAGTACTAGCTAGTCATGCCACCAATGCGGGGAGATAGGGCACCTCAAGAAGACAAGAAGGATTGCCCCTATAACAAAGAACTCTGGCACAGACGGTAGGATTCTCAGGATCACAGTTGTAGGAGAACCTACTCCAAACCCACGTTAATGCAATTTAGGCGTTTCGTTGTAACAGACTTATAAACCATCCAAAACTAGTGCAACCAGAGTCTTATCTTTTGCGGGATCCCGTCGGTATAGGGATGCTCTTGCAGCGTATACTTGCCTTTTGTAGTATACCTTATTCGCAGCAATAGTCTTGTAGTAGTCTAAAGTACTGTAACTCTATTGATGGTTGCACGGTTGTGTTTTGTCTGTAACATCTTATGTTCAAATCTAATGTCTTTAACTTTCCTTATGATTCCGACATTATCATACGACTTGATTCAATTTGATCCTCACAAAAACAGCTTCATACGTACATCTCTTTCTTCGAAATCGCCTTTCCAGCGAAGCCGTCATATCAGAACACCAAGTACTCATGAATGGAGTACCTCATAGTTCTTTTCCTTTCCGAAGAAATCCCCGAAGTACCACTCGTCCAGTACGTCAAGTTCAAATCCAAAGATCCATATGGTTGATCTGTCGCTGATGAATGTATACATAGGAGTGATATATAATCAAGGTTCTAGAGGTTTAGAATTGACGATTCCACTTTAACTCCTTTTTCCTTGATGGGATGTGAGTTTAAAGAAGAATCAGTTATTCAACTACCTTTTCAATCTTAATTATATACGACTCGTATACACGAGATTGTGATCGTTGAACCATGTATGAATTCTAATATGAACTTCAGGACGGAGACTGCCTAAGACTATGAGTGATCGTGCTGCCATGCGAATAAACTTAGAAGCCCAACACATGCCCTTTCTGTCGATTGGGACAAGAAAGACAGATAGAACAAAAGTACCTATCTGTTTTCCTTAATTCATGAGTAATCATACTTTCTTTTAGATCTTCATGGCATCTAATCAACCACAAGGTTCTGACTTCATAATCAGTATGAATTGGTTTTGTTCTTACGCAAGAGGAATGGTCACTACCTATACCTCAAGACAGCTTAAGACACAGGAAGTTAACTATACAACACATGATCTTGAGTCAGGAGCAGCGGTAATTGCTTTGAAGATCTGGAGACACTACTTGTAGGGTAAAAGATGTACTATTCTCACAATCCACAAAAACATTCAACATACGTTCGACCAAGAAAAGTTATCATGCCAGTGAAGTCAAACGAAAGAAGCAAAGTCGAATCCCGATAGTGAAAGGTTCGCTGGAATGCCAAGCGAGCAACCGAGTTCACTTAAGAACATGAAAGAACCAAAGTCATATCCCGATAGTGAAAGAAGCAAAGTCGTATCCCGATAGTGAAAGGTTCGCTGGAACACGAATATAAACCATTCCTTGGGCACCTGCCCGCTATCATTGGACCTTGGTCCTGAATATCATTCTAGCATACTGCGCCTAGGGCTAACCCTCGAGTCTTCCTACTCATAACTACATGGGTCGGCATTCTGGCCGTAGACCCATTCACACAAAGGGAAACTCACCTGGTACTGCTGAACTTGCTGGTAACCCCTCTGGATGCTGACCGACAAATCCCTGAACCGCTGCTCCATTAGCTCCCCGAGCTACTAACACCAAAACATATAACACTTAGCTTAACTGTTCTCCAAAAGTCAACTAAGTCAACTTTGGTCAAAGTCAACCTTCCAGGTCAACCCTACTCGCCGAGTCTGCCTACTGACTCGGCGAGTTCATTAGCTCAGAATCCTTTCATTCGTGACTCAACTCGCCGAGTCAGCCCCTGACTCGCCGAGTCTACCGATTCCCGAGTCCTGACCTGTCCAGCTCACTGAGTCCCCACTCAACTCACTGATCCGAGTCCTAACTTGAAGGGTTTGGGGTTTCGTGACTTGACTCGCCGAGTCCAAGAACAGACTTGCCGAGTCCCATGCAATCTTCAATAGACTCGTCGAGTTGTTCTTCCAACTCGCTGAGTTCCTGTCCAACTTCATCCAACTCGCCGAGTCCACCCATGTGACTCGCCGAGTCTCTCCAGTTCTTAATCCATACAGTGGCTTTTCGAGCCATGTTGGGGCTCCAAACTGTAGATCCACTCTTCCCAAGTCTATTCCTCATGCAAATTTGCGAACTTTACGTGAAACCAAAGAGATATGAGCTTAAAACACTTTAGGACTAGGGCATGGGGCAAAGATGCTTTACCAACACACCAAGAACTGATAGTTTAAGACTTTCTAGGCTAGAATACACTTAGGTCTGAAGGGATCCATCTTGAGTACGTCCAAATCCTGAAATGCATCATACTTGGTCCAGAATCTCATAAAAAGGGACATGAAGAGATCTAACAATTAACAAGACAAGGAAGGAACTTGGTTACCAAAATGAGCAGAAAAGAGATGAGTCTTCTGGATCCACAACCTTCCTCTTGAACCCTCAACTCCTTCTTCTCCTTCTAAGCTTCAAGAACACTCAAAATCCGCCAATATTGGCTCACACACTCAAAGAGAGCACTAGGTTTTCGTGGGATAACTTCTAGACAATGGGGGCTACAAATGATGCTAATAGAAGCAGAATGAGATGTTTAAATAGTGCACAAAGTCTCAGATTTAGGGTTTCCCAATACAGCCCGGACTCGCCGAGTCCCCTTTTTTGACTCGCCGAGTCGGTTACTTAATAGATCCCCCGGATCCCGCTCCGACTCGCCGAGTTCCTCCTTGGACTCGACGAATTGACCCTTTAACTTTGGGTTTTCCTTTCCTTTCTTGGTCTTTCTGATTATGGGTGTTACAATTTTACTTGTATTCTCCCCCCATAAAACTTGTGAAGACCAAAAATAGATGGGTATGAACTCACCTTTGCTTGTTGTTGTCGGTTTTGAAGAAAGAAATGGAAGAGTTTGATCCTAGCAAGCCTTCTTGGGTGGATTTCGAACTTAGAGTTTTCTAGGTTGATGATCATGAGTTTGTGTGAGTTTAGAAGAGATTCTTGATGAAATAAAGAGACTAGGTTATGGATCCAAGAGAAGACTTACCTAGAATGATGATATTCTCTTTAAAATCATCTTGATACATAAGCAAAACCTCGAGTTTTTTGGAGTGAGAAGGAAGAGAATGCTTGAGAGAGTTTGGAAGAAGTTTGAAGGGGTGTGTGTGTGCTTCCCTTGTGTTCTCGGTCGAAGAAGAAAAGAGAGTGGGAGACAGAAAGGAGTGAAATGACCATTATGGAGATATGTTGGATTATACATGGAAATATGAAGGGTAATAAGGAGGTGCCACATAAAAGTCAACCCTCCTTATTCTTTCTTTCTTTTTATTTGGGCCGAGATAGAGAGAGGAGAGGCAAGATTTGGGCCTTTAGTGCTTGAGTCCATAATATGGGTCCAATTTGATGGTTTTTGGCCCATTAGGCCTTTTAGAGTAATTCATGGCCCAACATACCTCAAGAGATGAGTTTTATGGCCCATTAGGGCTAATTATATTTGTTTTGGCCCAATAAGACCCATTGAGATAAACTAGCCCATTTTAGGCTTATAAGGCCCAAAAAGGTTAAGTTTCATGAAATTGGGTCCGATTAGGGCCCATTTAAGAGTTCTTAGCCCAACATAATCAAATTGGAAGTTTATTGATCCATTAGGCCCAATAAGAAAATCCTAGTCCAAAATGGACTTGAACCGGGATTTTTAGGGTTTCCAACCTTTTGTTGACTATTTGAATGTTTGTTTAGAGTATTTGATGGAATTTTGTTGTCATTGAATAAGTACCATACATGTTTTCAAGTTTTAGTTATAATGTTATCATTGTTAAGGGTTTTACAAAGCATCATAATTCCTAGTTATGACATCATCCCCCCGTTAGAGGGAATTTCGTCCCGAAATTCTTTTCAAAGCATTGATTTAAGAATGCGAGAATAGGTGTGAGTACTTCTGCTTCATCTGGTCTTCGCGTTCCCATGTGAATTCTGGTCCACGTTTCGCGTTCCACCGAACTTTCACGATCGGAATGCGACTTTGCTTAATACGCATTACTTTCCTGTCCATGATTTCGACTGGTTCTTCGACAAACAAGAGATTCTCATTGATTTCAATTTCTTCTAATGGAATGATGAGGGTTTCGTCAGATAAGCACTTCTTCAAATTGGAAACATGGAACACGGGGTGTACACTGCTGAGCTCAGCGGGTAGCTGCAGTCTATAAGCCACAGGACCGATTCAGGAAAGAATCTCAAAGGGTCCAATGTATAGTGGATTTTGTTTTCCCCATTTCCCGAAACGAATCACCCCTTTCCAGGGAGAGACTTTCAACAACACCCGATCCCCGACTCGAAATTCCAAGGGCTTTCGTCGTTTATCAGCGTAACTCTTCTATTGGTCTCGTCATGCTTGAAGTCAATCCCTGATTTGAACTATCTTCTCTGTCGTTTCGCGTATGATTTCTGGTCCTGTTAATGAATTTCTTGGTGTCTGTCCTCTTGCTAGCTGAGTGTCACCTATCTTAGCCCAACACAACGGTGATCTACATTTACGCCCATACAATGCCTCGAATGGAGCAACTTTGATGCTTGAGTATAACTGTTGTTATACGAGAACCCGATTAAAGGCAAGTGGGTATCCCACGACCTTCCAAAGTCTATCACACGGGCGCGAAGCATATCTTCAAGTGTTTGAATGGTTCGCTCGCTTTGACCATCCGTGTGTGGGTGGTGGGCAGTGCTCATGTCAAGTTGTAATCCCATAGCTTTTTTGAAGCGATTGCCAAAACCTACTATCTCTATCTGAGATGATAGATATTGGCACTCCATAGAGTCTCACGATTTCCTTGATATAGGTCCTTGTCAATCGTTCCATCTTGTATGACTCTTTTATTGGCAGGAAATGAGCGGATTTTGTCAATCTGTCAACTATTACCCATATAGTATCCAAACCATCAGTTGTCTTGGGTAGTTTGGTCACAAAGTCCATAGTAATCCTTTCCCATTTCCACGCGGGAATTACTGGTTGTTGTAATAATCCTGAGGGCTTCTGATATTCTACCTTTACTTTAGCATAAGTGAGGCACTTGCTAATGTAAGTGGCAATTTCTGCCCTCATGTTAGGCCACCAATAATGCTGCTTGATATCCAAGTACATTTTTTTGAACCCGGATGGATGGAGTATCATGTCTTGTGGGCTTCATTCATGATTACTTCTCTGAATTTTCCAAGTTTAGGGATCCAAATTCAGTTCATGAAATAGTATGCCTTGTCTTCCTTCACATCGAAATTCTTTTCCATTCCACGTAACACTTTGCTTATTCTGTTTTCTATCTTCATAGCATCGAACTGGGCTACTTTGATTTGCGTGGACAGATGGGATTGAATGGTTATCGAAAGAGTTTTTACCCGACGATTTGAGTATTCTTTCCTACTCAAGGCATCGGCTACCATGTTAGCCTTACCTGGGTGGTACTTGATTTCGCACTCATAATCATTTAGCAGTTCAACCCATCTTCGTTGCCTCATGTTTAACTCCTTTTGATTTAAAAGATGTAGGAGACTCTTGTGGTCCGTGAAAATTGTGCACTTTGTACCATAAAAGGTAGTGCCTCCAAATCTTCAAGGCGAAGATCACAGCTCCCAATTCGAGATCATGGGTGGTATAATTCACCTCATGTGTCTTTAGTTGTTAGGACGCATAAGCTATCACCTTCCCACGTTGCATGAGTACATATCCTAAACCTTGATTCGATGCATCATAGTAAACTACGAAGTCCTCTGAACCCTCTGGTAGTGATAGTACCGGTGCACTGCAGATTGCTTGCTAAAAAGTTCGGAATGCAAATTCTTGCTTATCCGTCCATTCAAAGGGTACACCCTTTTTCGTAAGCATGGTAAGTGGCTTGGCTGTTTTGGAGAAGTTCTTAATGACCCTCTTGTAATAGCCTGCGAGACCTAAAAACTGACGAATTTCTGTGGGTGTCGTTGGGATCGCCCATCCTTCAATGGATTTGACCTTAGAAGGATCCATATGGATCCCTTCTTGACTAACAACATGACCCAAAAAGTTAACACTACGGAGCCAGAACTCACACTTAGAGAGTTTTGCGTATAAATTTTCAGTTCGTAGGGTTTCCAAGATTTGTCGGAGATGTCGGCCATGATCCTCTTCGCTTTGAGAATAGACTATGATATCGTCAATGAAAACAATGACAGAATTGTCGAGGAATGGTCGGCAGATTCGATTCATTAGGTCCATGAATGCGGCAGGGGCATTCGTTATACCGAACGACATTACAACAAATTTGTAATGTCCATAACGAGTTCGGAAAGCGGTTTTAGGGATATCTTCTTCCCGGACTTTGAGTTGGTGGTATCCGGATCGCAGATCTATCTTAGAAAAGTAACTTGCTCCATGGAGCTGGTCAAATAGATCGTCGATCCATGAAAGTAGATAATGATTTTTGATAGTGAGCTTATTTAGTTCCCTGTAGTCAATATACATCCTAAAGGAACCGTCCTTCTTAACAAAGAGAACCGGAGCTCCCCAAGGTGAGAAACTGGGTCGGTTGAATCCTTTGTCCACAAGTTCGCTGAGTTGGCATGGACAGTTCTTGCATCTCTGCAGGAGCCAACCTATAGGGCGATTTGGCGATGGGTGTAGCTCCTGGCACAAGGTCAATTCGGAACTCGACTTGTCTTTCTGGGGGTATCACCGGAAGATCTTGAGGAAAGACATCCGGGAAATCGCAAGCCATTGGGATGTCTCGAATATTGACCTCTTCCTTGGACTTATCCACTATATGAGCCAGAAACGCCAAGTCTTTCTTTCGTAGACACTTTTGTGCCTTAGTGCATGAGATAAGACAAAGGTTCGTGTTGGGTTTATCTCCGTATATAATTAGGGTTTTGTGATTTGGGAGGTGAAGGTGAACAACCTTCTCGTGACACATAATTTCAGCATGGTGGGGGCTTAACCAGTCCATGCCGATAATCACATCGAAACTCCTAATAGTTACAGGCATCAAGTTTATTTGAAAGACGTGATCATTTAGGGTTAGGGTACATCCCATGTAGATTTCCCCAGTTGATTCTGTTTTCCCATTAGCCATTTCTACCGTAAAGGTTTTATTAAGCTTCTGGGGTTGTTGTTTTAACAAGTGTTTGAATTTATTACTCACAAAGCCTCGTTCTGCGCGCCCTGGTATCAAATAGGATGCTTGCATATGTGTGGTTTTGGAGAAACGTACCGGTGACGACAGCGGGATCCTGAATCGCTTCTCCTTGACCCATGGCCAGCACTCTCCCTGCTCCTCCATTCCCAGGGTTGTTGACATTGGGGCAATTTCGACGGAAATGCCCAGTCTTTCCACATCCATAACAGGTGTGGATTGGCCCCGCGTTGTTGTCGTTTTTGTTGGTGTTGTTGTTGTTGTTGTTGTTGTTGTTGTTTCCCTGCTGCTGGTTCTGGGGAGGATAGGTCCTACAGTATTTCGCCGTGTGACCCTTTCGATTGCAATTCGTATAATGCATCTCCCTGCATTCGCCATTATGATGGAGACTACACTTGTTGCACTTTGGAAGATTCCCGGAGTACTGCCTGGGGGCACTTGGAGTAGTCATGACTGGAGCATGTGGTGTGGAGGGAACTTGGGTGGTTGCAGCGTTGACTATCACTATTTGTTGTTTCTTTGACGACTCTGAGCCTTGTCGCCCTTTTCTCTTGTTATTCTTTCCTTTCTTGTTGTCACTCTCCTTTTTGCCTTCAGTTTCCCCTGAGTTCTCGCCCTTCTTGTTGTTGTGGTCGTACAGTTTCTTGGCCAACCTCTTGGCACTGTCGAAGGTTTCGGGATTTGCAGCTATCACATTTTCTTAAATTGGGGAGGTTAATCCTCAGATGAATCATTCGATTTTCTTTCCCTCTGAAGTAATCATGCCAGGGCACAACAGTGACAGTTCGCTAAACCTTGATATGTATGCATCAATGTCGGAGTTTCGGACGGTGAGATTCCATAACTCTTGCTCCATTTTCTGAATTTCTCCACACAGGCAGTATTCAGCCATCAGCATTTCTTTCAACCCCGCCCACGGCATGGCGTTGGCTACGGGGAGAGTCATAGCCTCTATATGTCCATTCCACCGGGTGAGAGCTTGGTCAACGAATGTGCATGCGGCAAATTTCACTTTCATCTCCTCGGGACATTCACATATCTCAAATACCGATTCCCCTTTTCAATCCATTTCTTTAGGGTTATCATTCCCCCTGTGCCATTAAAGGTTCGTGGCTTAGCGTTGGTGAAATCTTTGTAGGAGAATGTCTTGATAGGCCCTTGATTTATTTCGTTGTTCGAACTTCCAGCCCCTTGTCCATTGCCTCCACCATTGTTCCCTTGGTGGATTTGTGCCATGGTTTCAGTGACCGCAACAGATACAACTGCTTGAAATGAAGCTGAGTTGATTTATGGTGGGATTGGCTCAGGGTTTCCATGGGTTGGTCGTTGAGTTATCTTTCTGTCATGGAAGGAAAGATGTTGAGTGCCTAAAATTTTTGTGAGTTTGTGATCCTATAAACTAGGTGTATTGCATGTGCTTAAGTAGTTTCACATATTAACATACAATCATGAAAACATAACAAATAACAACATCATAATAGAACACATATATTTTCCACTAATAATATCTGTAATTTGATACATGAAAATTTGCTCGAAAGATCATACATAAAGGGTGCAAGTCCGGCAGCGTAAAGACTCTATGAGTAGTGTAATCACTTAAACATAGAGTCTATGGTACATAAGAGAACATAGTACTAGTAGGGTAAAGCTGGTCCTAACACTCTCTAAGTGTTGTGCCAACAACTGGGCCATCTCAGTCATTTCTCCAATGACTTCATCTCTTTCGTGTCACACCCCAAAACCGGAACGGTGGAAACGTTCGGGGGTGGAGGATGTCATGTCTAGTATCACGAGATATGTATATGGTAGGCAAGTAATGAACAACCATTTCATTTAGAAAGAAAGTGTTTACAATGTATGTGTTCACAAAACATAGAAGTCATAAACAAATAACAAAACAAGACTTGAAGCTATAATGCTCCATCTTCTTAAGTCCCAGCACGAGCACCTGTCTAACAGTCTCCTGAGAATACAAGTTATTTGAAAGAGTTGATCAGCAATTAAGTTGGTGAGTTCATAAGATTTTAGTGATGTGAGTAAGCTGTAAAAATGTGGTTAAAAATGTATATGCACAGGTGATGTAAGCTGTAAGTTCTGTTTTGAAAAGTTTGTTTGTTCCTCTAGAAAATCATATATTTTCTACTTTAATGGAAGTTAAGTAAAATGACACTACAAGCCTTTCTATGCGTACTAAGTGGGTACAAGTTATATATACTTGGAGTAAACAAACAATCGATTGTGCGCATCTGCCCTCAACTCACAACCCAACGGGGAAACAGTAAGTAAGGCGGATAGCACACATTCCATTGGTTGTTAGATCATTGTCATATATAACCTTGGTGTATTCACTTGTTACTCATGGACTTATATGTAATGGTCCCTTTATATCTAATGGATAGTTCTTTTAAGAAAACCTATATTTCTTATAGTAAAATATTGACTACGGTGATTACTTTTATAATAGCTTTGTTTATACTGCTATATATAACCTGATATCGGGTAGATAGTTAATTGGGGGAATCTGCTCCAAGCCCACATCCAACGGGAACAGGACGTCGGGGGAAAACACACATTTAGCTATCTATCGGATACTAGTTTTATATATAAACATGGTGTATAAACTAAGGTGTTATAGAGTTAACTCACTTAAAGTCTTTAAAACTGTACTGGCTTAATAAAATGGATTAAGCCCTTAGCTGGGAAATCGCTAGTTTTGTATACCAAAAGTACTGACTTTGAAAAGTAAGTTTTGTACTAGAATAACTGTGCATTGACTCTGTGTCATATGACCTGATCCATACCTGGTACCCTTATGATGACTTAATGTATACTAAGCATAGATATATATTGATCCGGGTAGATAATAGATTGGGTGATCTCGGTGGAAGTCCACATCCAACGGGAACAGGACTTACAGCGAAGAACACACATCCTATTAGCTTTTGGAATCTACTAGCATATATGTATCCTATATCGTATACATTAAGGAATCATAAAGCTAGCATCATGGTCCTAACTTGTTAAAAGTAGCCTTCTACCAAGACTCGACTACTTTGAAAGTAGCCCTTTTACCAAGACTCGAATGTTTTGAAAGTAGCTTTCTACCAAGACTCGACTGTTCCTTTGTCAAATGTTGTCACACCCCAAAACCGGAACGGCGGAAACGTTCTGGGGTGGATGACGTCATGTCAAGTATCACAACATATGCAGTATAGTAATCAAAGTACAACAACCATTGCATTAATAGTAATAGTTTTACATAATTTACATTTCATAGAAACATCAAAGTAATACAAGTAATAATATAGGTGCAACTTGGTACAAAACTGTCTTCACCAAAAGCTCCTGGAATGTACCTGTCTATTGCTGAGCTGAGAATACAAGTTATTTGAAAGCGAGTATCAGGATTTCTACAAATGCTGGTGAGTTCATAAGTATTTAGTGTCATTTTATTCAAATAACTTTATAAAAATTAGTAGTTTAGAATCAACAGTGTATTAGAGTCCTTTCCAGAAAATCCTATATTTTCTAAATAAAAGTAGTCTTCTACCAAGACCCGACAGTTTTATGTTTTAAAGAGAACTTTCCCTGAGATATTATCATTACTAAATTATGGTATTTGACTTTAAAGAAAGTAGGAGAATATTACTAGTTAAGGTACTAAGGGAAAATAACATATGCCTCAGCAGAAGATACTGCTGACTAAGGCAAGGAAATCATAGACTCCAGGAGAGTATCGGATGAATGACACGCCTGGCTCAGTCTAACAAAAGGAGACACAGACCCCAGACGGTATCAAATGTACGATACGACTAGCAAGGTCTAAAACAAAGGAACACAGACCCCAGACAGTATCAAATGAAAGATACAACTAGCAAGGTCTAAAATAGTGAATACAGACCCCAGACAGTATCAAATGAAAGATACAGCTAGCAAGGTCTAAAACAATGTAATTCTAAGAATGTGTTTCCAGCATACAGTGTTAAACATCGTTACCTTAAGGCCATGAATTATAAGGTAAACATGAAGATACTCGTAACCATACTAATCGACACTAGAGTACTTGACGCCCTGCAAGCGTCGGTGTAAGTATGACAATTGTCACCCCTTGGCTTGGTAGGCCGTGGACTGTAGCTAGCAATCAGGGTGTGGGGGTGTCAATCCCATATAGATCTATACACATAATGCCCTCTCTTCCTACAGGAGACTTTGGTTACCAACTCGACAACGGGGAGATCTGTGTCTTGAAGATGTATCTCGGATTCTGAATTCTATTAGAGGCGCTGGAGAAATGGTATAGACTTGCGTGTGAACTGACTCCTGTGGAATTCTCATACTAGAAAGAGTGAATAGAACTTCCTAACTATTCCTACAATAGTTACTAGTGTCTCTGATCTATGAGTGACGAGTGGGAGGCTGCCCTTGCTACCCAAGGCAACATGAACTGGCCGATGTAAACCTTTATGTCTACACATGTATACATGATATATAATTAATGTTTAAACGACCTTCAGACGGATATCCGATACCCACCAGACCACATCCCAATGAGGAAAAGGAAATAGGGCGAACTAGCCTTCCTAAGTGCTTTAAACATTATTTATATAACTATACGAGTACAAGCATGCATTTAACGAAGTAGAAGCGTTTAACGAAGTAGAAGCATTTAACGAAGTAGAAGTATTTAAGCGAAGCAAAAGTATTTAACGAAGAAGAAGTATAGAAGCATAAAAGAAAACTTTAACGAAAACCTTGGAAAACCTTTACACTTAAAAAATTGTGACTTGTTACCCTTTTGTAAAATAAGCTTGAAGACCTCTGGAAATCCTTTGAAAACCTTTCATAAACAAGTTTTGAATGTAGTTTTGATAAAACAATATAGGCAGAGAAAACCTTTCTTTAAAATACTGTTGTAACTGGTTTTGAAATAAAACATACAGCACGAGAGATAATTTTGAGAAAAGATTTAAACAAGTAAAAACGTTTTGGAAAACCATTTATAGTATCATACTAGGTAAAACAGCTGACAGTGTAATAAATCCTTGTGCATGCGGGTCTTCAATCACATGTGATTGATATGATATCTAGCATGTTTTAACTTGTATTCCCCCCCTAAAACATGTAAAAACATTTAAAAATGTTCATTAAGGGGTATGAACTCACATGTTGCAAGCGTATCGAACGAAAGTGCTGGTTGGGTGCTCGGTGTCAAGTAAAGACTTGAACACACTTAGTGACCTATTAACATATGATGACATATGTTTACATACAATTAGTAAATATAATACTAATTAAACAAGTATACGCATCCTAAAATGCGGAAAACACTTTGGTCAAGTGCTAGGAGTGTCCCGGGTAACATCTAAGGGTGTGTACGGCCTAGTAAGGGAGTTTACTCTTCAAGAGTAAAATCTTTATAGAGTTTATGGCCCTAAGACCTTATTCCCATGAGCTTACGGTAGTAAACTCATGGATGGTGTGTTCTTTGATGCATTAAGGTCTTATAATGCTTGTGGAATTAGGCTAGGTTCAATTCTAGGGCTTATGAAGGGTTTAAGGCTTCAAAATGGGCCATTTAAGGAGTTTATGGCCTAAGACTTCTCCTTGAGGAGTTTACGACCATAAACACATGAGTTTATGGTAGTAAACTCATGTTGGTCCATTTCTTTTGTTGTGTGGTGGTTCTAACTCATGCATGTAAGGTTCTAGTCACTTTTAGGAGCTTAGGAAGGTGTTTAGGGCACTTGAACACCTTGGAAAGGTGTTTATGGTCTAAGGAGATGTTCTTGGGGAGTTTACTACCTTAAACACATGAGTTTATGATAGTAAAATCATTTTGTCCATGAATCCTATGTTTTGGTGGTTGTAGGTTAAGCATACGAAGTTCTAAGTCCAATTCCAAGCCATACAAAGTGTTAAGGGCACTTTAACACCCTTTGGGGGTGTTTATGGTCTAAGAATAGGTGTTTATGGTCTAACAACCTTCTTGGACTGTAAACTCAAGTGTGACATGATTTTGTATGCTTTGGTGCATCAAACAAAGGATTACAAGGCTCTAAGCACCCATGGAAGCTTTTAGATGTGTTTGAGGGTTGGTTTAACACCTTAAACAAGTGTTTATGGTCCATGCATATAGGTTTACGGTCTAAGGATATTCTTAGACCGTAAACTCATGTTTACTCCCCTTTTGGTCCGATTTTGGTACTCAAATTCCTTTCGGGTATGCCTCTAAGCCATTGCTAAGCATGAGAAGTGGTTTGGAAGGGTTTTTGAGCATTAAAACCCCATTATGAGTGTTTACAGTCCATGAAGGTGTTCTTGGACTGTAAACTCATGATCTTGAGGTTTTTGGATGATTAAGTCACGAATTTGCAAGCTAGATAAGTTAGATAACAAGCTAGGAAGGTTTACTTACCGATTTATGGCACGGAAGGGTGATTTTTTACCAAAACCCGTTTGTAGAGAGAGAGTCTAAGGTGGGTAAAAGGTGGGAATGAAACCCACTCAGCCCTTATATAGGGTGGAGTTTATGGCCTGGCTGGGGTTCACCTGACACCAACCGCGAACGGGTTTTTTCGCAACTATTATTAATCACGGCAAATTTTAAAATTATACTGCCTTAATTTTTGTTCGCTTGACGAATGTTATTTAAAATATTCCAACAGGTTTAAATCCGGTCAAAAATATTTTCGGGATAAATTTGGCTAATTTTTGACGTAATTAATTTCGACGTTAAAACTAACGGAAATTTTTGGGTTGCCACAAATGTAAAGTATATTCTCCCTAGTTTATAACTATCTCGAATAGAAAATAGATTAACCTTCAAGTGTTACCGACACTTTATGAAAGTATTGGGAGAAGTGAGTACGCTGATGTCGTTTATAATGACATGCAGAGGTACTATTAACCTAAAAACATATTTGTTTTATTACAGTCATAATGTGAAAGCTAGAACCCCTACTAAACGCTCTCAATGTAAAGAGATTGAGGGAACCCAACGCGGCCTCAGCAAATCCATGCAGGCCGTGTAATTCACATTAAAGTTATATGATCATGTATACCTAATATAACTATCACTAATGCGTTAGTGATTCATTGGTATAATTAGATCATGTCTGTGTGTTATCATGCTATAGCAACTTACTTGTTTGTTATGTTCTGTTCTGGTATTGTTTGAATCTCTTCACTGTTTCTTCTGTTCTGGTATTGTTTGATTCTCTTCACTATTTGTTCTGTTCTGGTATTGTTTCTTTGTGCGCTTCATTGTACTAGAAGTAATGAATAGCATTCTCCTAAACTATACCTATAATAGTTTACTAATGCTCTACTTGGACTGTTACTGAAATGACTCCTTTCTCTACTAAGTTATGCTTTAACTTTAATAAAGGAGTTTTGAAACGTGTTGAAAACTTATAATTTACATAAGTAACATTTTGAAGAATGTTTAACAACAAATATTTACACAATTATCATTGTGTTCAACCTGTATTCCCCCCCTTAAAACAGTTTAAAATAGTTAAATGATTCATTACGGGGTATGACCTCACCTGATGTGGGTGATTCAAACGGGTATGCGTGTAAGGATGAGAAGTTCCACGAATGAAGTCCCAAGACACAATAAGTCCTAAATGACATATAAGGACATATATTGACATGAATATAGTGTTTACAACAACTATATGAAAGGAAACACCCTCCGGGACTAGGAAACACCTTGACCAAGTGTTGGAATCACATGTGATTCAACATAGGAAGGTATAAAAGCACCCACATGAGTTTACTACCATGAGTTCATGTCCCAAGGGAGTTTACAGCCATAAACTCATGGCTACTCATGTGTGAATGCAAGTTTGAAGGCTAGGGAATGATTTAGGGACATTAGCTATAACCTAGGATGAGAAAAAGCACCTTCTTTGGAGTTTTTGAGGAGCTCACGGCCCAAATGAGTTTACTACCATAAACTCATGGCCATTTATGCTTATGAGGGTCCTAAAGGTTATAAGGAAGCATCTTAAATTAATGCCTAAGCCTTAGGAAGTGTTTGTGGCATCAAAACACCCCTAACTTGAGTTTTCGGCCGATGGACCATTTGGTCATAAGCTTGCGGCCGTAAACACCTATGGGTGTTGGTATTTTGGTTGCTTTGAGTCCTAAACACATCATGGTAAAGTTCTAGGCTAGTCTCTTGGCTTATGGAAGGCATTTAGGGCATTTTGGCACCCTAAATGGAGTTCACGGCCCAAGAACATCCTTGGCCGTGAACTCACTTCTAGCCTTGATTCTTAATGTTTTTGAGGTCTAAACAAGTTTTGGGTAGTCTAAACAAGTTATGGGTAATCTCTAGGTTCATTTCCAAGGTTTGGAGGGGCATTGGGCACACTTTGGCCCTCAAAATTAGTGTTCACGGTCCAAGAAGATCTTGGGTCGTGACACCATTTCCTTGGTGCTTTGGCTGATTTTCCATGTTATCTATGCATATAATACACTTATATACACTGTAGATTGAAATACTTACAATCTGGGGTGATCGGGCGAAGATCTATGAGAGAGAAATCGGCTTTTATCTAGCTGGAAATGCAACTAATGAATAAATATGGTCAAGAACCATATATATACCCCTAGGGTTTTTGGCAGAAAATATTTTATTCAAGGATTGAATTCTAATATCAATGAGCTTTGAGAAAAACAGAGTTGCACAATACCCTAGTGCAACCTCTCTCCTGATATCTCCTTAAGTGTAAATCCTGAAATGCTCAAACTTATCTCAAAAGTTTGAAAGTTAGCAGAACAGATTTGACTTCACTTGCTGTGGATGGTTTTACAGAATAGAAACTCTTGGGTTGTCACATTTCGTGGCGAATAACTATTGCCACAGAGCGGTAATCTCAGCTTCCGAAGAATGATTCTTTCTCCCGGGATTCCCTGGTGGGGCAGGGTGGTTCTGCTACGTCTCGATGGTAGGTGGTGTGACGAAGGCCTCGTCTGTATCTCGTTCTTCCTCCATGTCGTCATCGGTCCCAACAAACTCGTAGTCTGTGTCCGTGTACTCGTCGGGCCCAACACCGTGTGCTCCCTCCTGATCTCCCTCGGGTTCGTCCTCAATCATTTTATGGGTCACTAAGACCTCATGAAACTGAATGCCCTGGTGCTCCCCTTCCATGGTGACTAAGAGGAGGTATATGAATAAACTATTATTACTCCTAAGGTTTATTATTCATATATACATACATATATATATATATATATATATATATATATATATATATATAGAGAGAGAGAGAGAGAGAGAGTGAGGTTCAAATGTTTTCACTATCTATTGTGTGCATGTATGACTGATTCTGGACCAATCATTTTAGTTATTTTAAGAAAGTAATTAATGCATATTAAATGCTGAAGATGTAATTAATATTCATTATATCTTCGAGATGTAATATGCATTAATTACTTTCTTAAAATAACTAAAATCATTGGTCCAGAATCAGTCATACATGCACATAATAGATAGTAAAAACAAAATAACCTAACCCGATATATATATAGATATATATATATATATATATATATATATATATATATATATATATATATATATATATATATGTATATATAAGGTTAAGTTGATGCGTTCTTCTGGGTAACAAATGGGTATGTTTTTAAGTTTACCGACCATCGCGATTTCCCCAGGGCCTGTGATAGTTGTACTCTGGAGGAAAAATAGTTGATCAGGCTACATCCACCCCTTAATACAACTATGAACAGTCCCGGCTTAACCGAGATGCCAGTATCATCTTATTTGATTTGGTATTATGTTCTTTTTCCTATATCGCATAAGTAAAGGTGTTTTATCGTATATTTTATTTGTCTTGTTCAGAGTTGATTAGTCCCTCTTTGGTTTATAGTTGCATATCAATGTGTGGTTAGATATGCCAGTTCACTATAAACATAACTCTGATACCAACCTATCACACCCCCGAACCAGACGGCGGAAACGTCTGAGGGCTCGCATGACTTAAATTGAATATCATCACAATAAATATACATGAAACATAACATAAACATCACCATGCATTAATACATTAGAACTGACCTTGTTCATAGCAAGTACATTGTCAAAATATTACATATCCATAACATAGATTTTTTGAGAGTTTTCAAAATATAACATCCTAACACACCTGGTATTATTCTTCAGCTTATCTGTTACATGAGAATACAATTCAGTTTTCAAAAATGTCAACATTATTGGGTTTTGAGCATTCTAACACTCCTAAGTGTACATGCAACCCTAAATACCTTGGATCTATGTTTTCTCTATTATACATGCAAATATGAACTTTCCAAGGTATTCATCCTAACTAGCATAATAACATTGATTCATATGAATATCTCAAGTTAGAATTACATACCTCTTTGATGTAGAATGCTTTCATGAAGCTTGAGTGCCTAGTGCCCCAAGTGTGACACCTCAAATGGTTCATACAACACCAAATACACTTGTAATAACTTGAGAGAATATACACACTTCATGAAAATCGGCTAGCCCTTTCACATATACTCTAGTGGCCAATTTTGTCAACAATAAGATGCTTATATAGTTAGTGACAATTAGGGTAAACCCTAATTGTCATGGCTTTCCATTTCCTTAGATCCACGGGTTCAAATATACCATGGAGCATCCATGGAGCAACTTATGGGTTTTATCCCAACTTGATAATCCATGGAGTCTTAGCCCACTATACAAGTATGGATGATTTACACAATCAACCCATATATTTAATTACTCTTCGTTTGATCACTTAATTAATTCTAGATTAATTCTTGGTCTAGACTAATTAAATAATCTTATTAATATATTAGAACTTATAATATATTAACCAACCTTAAGTGTTATTTCTCTCATTTTAGTCTATCCAAATGCATGATGCTATGTAACCCAAATGGACCATGCCTGGTCGGGTCAAGTCTTACCAATTATAGTTATGGACATAGACATTAATCCAACAGTCTCCCACTTGGATAAGTCTAAAACTATTATTGCAAGTATGACTTCAAGAACCGACTGGAAATCGTAGCTCTAAAAGCTTCTGTCGAACTCTGACCTTGCTGATGATCTCTGACCTTTGTCAATGACTTGTCCATTAGATAAGGGATCATATATTCCTCCATTCTAGATATCATATGGACTGAGACATGGATTATAACCATTCTCTCTGTCCATTTGTTGTTTCCTGATTTCCGATTTATGAAGACTGACTAATAGAACAAATGAAATCAGTCCAGGCCCGGCCGAACACTTACATTTGTCATCACCAAATCATCGAGGGGCCCACAAATATCGATTTTATCCCGAAGGTAAAAGGAATGGATAAACTTCGACTCATATGGCTTGTCCTACTACTTGTTGAATCATACACAAAGGCGCGTTTTATAACATCGAGTTACTAATGCGTTTTCGTGCAATCAATGTATAACCAACTCATAGTAACAACTCATATCTCTAGGTTTGAAGAATATAAGATATTATCGTCTCATGATCACTCGTGATAAAATCCATGAAGTGATTCTAATGAGCGCGGGTTGAATCTAATACTCAGAACTTATGAGCACTCATGAGTGTTGTAGCACCACCTTGTCCAACATCTTAGACCTCTACAAGCCCAACCCATGACAGTCTTGATTCATATCTACTTCCAACATATGACCGACTGTGGATGGTTTGAATAACTTAATCATTCAGGAAGAACAACCTAGTTATTCTGGAAGTCAAAACATGCAAAATGAAACACAAGAATAACTGAATCCAATATGGTCTCAGAACTTATAAATATAAATAAAACACCTTTTATTTATCACCATATGATTACACATTATTCATTGTATAATGTTTCAGCTATCAACTTTATTCTTGAATTAAAACACTAGTTGTCCCATGCTCCAAGCATGTACACTATGTTTTCTAAACACTAGTCATGCCACACACCAAGTTTGCATACTATGTTTGTCTATGATCTTTACTTTATGAAATAGATCAATTGAACATAATTCCAATGATCCTCTTTTCACAGTCCCAAATCCTTACTGCAAATGCAAGAATTCCAAATTCCTGCCACTTACCAAAATCTGTTAGCTTTTAAATTAAGGTTTTCTAATCTTACACAGATTGAATAATTTCTAACTTTGAAACATTTCCATATTCCATTTTAACTATCACTTCTAAGCAAGAGTTGCCTCCTTACAGATTATGTCAATATGGTCCTTCCATAATTAACATTATACTTCCAACTGTCCTTGAGCAACCAATCTTTGGTAAACCTTAGATTGTCCTCGACAATTGTTTAATCATTTTAGTCATATCCAATTCTAGACTTTTCCCTCTTAATGCTCTGAGCATTTGGAAAATTTTAGAAAGGATGAATATAGCACATGTAATCGATCCTCGATCCGAAGCATATGGGACACGATTCATGATGTCTCACATAAAGACTAAACCAATCTTTTGCTATAATATTTCCATTTCAATTTTCCAAGTTCTCATAATTCAGATTATGAAAAGGGATGTCGTAATCATAATCGAATTTTAGAACACAAATAATGGACCCATATATAGAATTTCATTATGTTGAGCCATTCCAACATGAAATTCATATATATATATATATATATATATATATATATATATATATATATATATATCCTGGACAAAATACGATTAAAACCTCAATCTAAGCTTTTAGATTTGAGATGAAGTATAATTTCCTCTCCCTTAATTATAGCAAAACAACTTTTTCCCAATTGAGACCTTTTGTTTTCTATAATCAACATTGCTAACTTGCAACCTTTATCATAATTATCATGCTCCCACTAACATGATGATTATTAGCATAACACTCATGCTCCCACTAGCTTTGATATGTACTCAGAAATCAGTTGAACTTCTAGAAAAACAATACTTTATTGACTTTCTTACCAAAGTTCAGACTTCTGATACTAGATTGCTTTGATAAAACTTTATCAAAATCACACACCTTATCTTAGATAGCTCACAGGTGTGTCTAAACAATTTTAAGAACTATGAAAAGGGATGTCGTAATCATAGTCTCGATTGTTTAGACCTTTTCCACTACTCACAAGTCCATGTTAGTGTGTCGGTTAACCACACATGCTCTACTAACGACTTTGAGAATGCAAATATCACAATTGTTATCTAGCTAAAATCTACTTAGTGAAAGTGTTTCCTCACCATCATTTTCATGAATCGGAGAGAACCCTTATGAAACTTAGATTTAATGGTGTATGTGTTCTTATCCATGTGAATTGTCAAAACCATAGTCACAAGACAAGGATAATGACAAATCCAAACTCATATGACAAATCCACAACCATAGCAAACTTTCTTTGTGAGGGTACACTTATTGGCATAGTGCCCTGGCTTTCCACACTTGTAACATGTGTTCGCCACCTCACATTTTCCATGATGCTTCTTCTTACATTTGTCGCACCATTTCGCTTCACTTCCACCTCCCCTCAAAACAGACTTCGAGAATTTGTTTTTCTTGTTGGACCCTGAAGTTCCATCGAACTTCCTCTTTTCGCCAACATCAATTATTTCCAGACCCTTTTCCTTCTGCTGGGCCTCCACATTCTTAGCTGTACAAACAGTCGTTTTCAGAGTGGTTGCCATCTTGACTGTCAGACCAAAGTCGGCAGGCAGTCCGTTAGCAAACCTCTCAATTTTGGAGAGTTCTGTTGGCACTAGGTACGGAAACAACTTCATCTTCTCAGTAAATGCAGTAGCATAGTCATCTATGCTCATCTTCCCCTTCTTTAAGTTTTGAAACTCATTGTTCAGATCAATCAGATCTATCTCTGAACAATATTGTACCCTTAACTGTTCCAAGAACTCCTCCCATGACATTTTTTCAGGGCTTCTCCTCGTGGCATAGTATCTGCCAACAACTTCCACCAACTCAAGACTCCAGTCTTCAGTTGTCTAACCGCAAAGACGGACTTCTGTTTGTTGTTAAAGTTGCAACTTTCAAATACCATCTCCATCTCGGAGATTCAATCCATTATCTCAATAGGCTTTGGGCTCCCAGAAAGACTTGGCGGTTTGGCGCCCAAGAAGTTCTTGTACATACGCCCATCCTTGTTGTTTCTCCTTTCTGGATCGTTCCTTCGTTCCTCTTGAGTCCCAACTTGACTCATCATGTGACTATTGTTCCCTTCCTCCGATTTCTCGGGAATTAATTCAGGTTCCTCAATAGGTATGATAGGTTCATCCCTATTATTATGCAACATCTGTCGCATCTCCTCCCTTTGTTCGGCTAGCATAGCCCGAATCATGGCTTGCACCGCATCCATTGTTATTGGTTGTGGTGCTGTTGCTACAACAGGTATTTGCTCAATAACTGGCGGTTGATTCCTGTTTTCATCCGCGTTTCCAACGCCACTCCTTGTTCTCACCATTTTTGATCTACACACCGAATAATTTCACCTTATTACTCCAAACGATTACATGCTAGTTCTAATACCGTATACATACGCTTAGAATCCTAAACACATAAACCTTCAGATCTGGTTGGCAACAAATCGTAGATCGGAACAAATAATATCATATATGGCAACATATAACATTTAGCACATAAAAGCATTTTAGGCAACTTTCCTAAAATAAACTAGTGCTCGTGTCTAAAATCCAACAGACACACATCTTAAAATTCCACATAGCATTCTAAGTTTAAGTCTAGAAATCCTACAAATTCCTAGTTCGCTTAAACTAATGCTCTGATACCAACTGTGACATCCCCAAAATCTCGGCCAGAAAAGACCGATTTTCATTTATGCTTTTAAATAATTTCAGAGTAAATCCTTTTGATTTGAAAGAGTTGCGGAATTTCTTCCCAAAACAAAACATGATAAAATAATATTTATTAAAGCATTTCATCAAGAGATGCATTTTCATTATATAATCAAAACTCGGGATGTCATGTTCCGATACAGACCATAAAGCATAAACGATAAACATTACAAGTCATTCAACAAATATATACATATATAGACTTGTAAACAAAACAACAAGATGATCCATCCATCTTACGCCCTTGTGCCACTTCCTGTAATACAAATAAAACTGACTGGGTCAGGCTTGGGAGCCTGGTGATCATATAGGGTTTTCAACCCACAATAAATAAGTTATATTTAATTTCACCAACCAATCACTATCCCGATTACCCATTCCCGTTATCCTCACTTTACGTCCCTAAAACAACAACTATCTCAAGGGACCTAATCTAGGATTTTTCATCGGGACGGACATCACTGCGAAGGGGTTTCCTCAACAATAGATATCCTAAAGGCAACCATGAGGGGGATAGAGTACACCGGTGAACACATCGTTCACAACACCTACAGGTTATGAACTTGCTAGCGTTCCACTGGACTGTCTAGAAAGAGTCTGTGGTCGTTATCCATACAACACTGAATAAGTAGATCAACAACAACAACAACATCGAGGCCTCTCATATGTTTATTACACACCAACTATCTACCCATGTTCTACCCAACATATTAGTAGATAAAAATATATATTTTCATACATAGTTTAAAACCTGTATATCATTTTCATTCAATATATATTCCACATAACATATGAGGCATACCATATAGCACGTATTCCATAGAAAACAATTCAGATCTATGAGATAGAATAAAGTGAATATCCATTCACGCATACAATTACAAAATATACACATAACAAGTATATCATATAAAATACTTCATAGTTACTCGTTAGAAGAAAGTAACTATACCCTCACACATATAAACCACAATTTACTTAATACACTCAAACCGCACTTGTATTATTATCGTGTTTATGAAAGGTAGTATACACTCACTTGATCAGAAGATGATCGGACAGCACTACGACTTGCAGAAGTAGTAATCCACAGCAGATCCGGAAGATCTCCACAAAAATCGAACTTCTCGCGGGCAGAGCTTCGGCTCGGGAACCACACTTCTCGGGATCTTCGGGATCTCGGGACTTGCCTCGGGTCTAGAGAATAATATCGGGGCTTCGGGGTATTTCTGGCATGCAAAACGATGCAAAACGAGAGAGAGAAGAGAAGAAATGGGCAAAATAGTCGGCTGCCTTCGGATCCCTTTTATAGAGGCTGGAACCTCAGAGTACGCGGGGCGTACTGCTTCCGAAATCATCACTGCATGCGTCATCCGAAGTGTCGACACTCTCGGAGTACGCGGGACGTACTCGCGTACGCGGGGTGTACGTCAGATCGGACTGGTGATTCCCCCTTCGGATAATGCCGGATTTTTGATTTAAAAATAAATACAATTTATTTATCAAACTTCGGAAATTCATATCTTCTTCATACGAACTCCGTTTTCGACGTTCTTTATATCCACGGAAAGGTGAGACTACGCTCTACAACTTTCGTTTAGACTCCATCGGCTAATTTTGAGTTTATTTTTATTATTTATTTTTAATAGGTCGCGACAGAAAAACTTCGTTATAAATTCATAACATCTTCGTTTGACGTCCGTTCTCGCCTAACTTTTTATCGCTTCGATACCAACAATGAGATCTTCGATTCTCATTTAGATTGCTTCGGTTAAAAACCGCTCGATCTCAATTCGAGTATTTTCAGGCTGCACACCGCTAAGTCGAAACTTCGATAAATCATAACTTCCTCATACGAAGTCAGATTTGGGCGTTCTATATATATTCGAAAACCTCGTTTCAACTACTACAACATTAACCAAAGATATTAAGTTTATTTTACACTTAAATTTTGACGCTTATTTTTATTCTTAATTAATCAGACCAGATAATTAAGCAATTAAGCACAAAACACATAATACTCAAATAATACATTCTTATTATTTCAAAATGGGTTACAAAGGTTAACCTAGACTATTACATTGCTAAATATGGCAAGCCCGGAAACACAGGCGTTACAATTCTCTCCACCTTAGAATGATATTCTCCCCGGAATCACACATCAACAAACAAATGCGGATAGCAACCCATCATGTCACTCTCCGTCTCCCAGGTGAGATTCGGCCCATTCGTGTGTTTCCATCGGACAAGCACTAACCCAACCATCTTGCGTCGCAATTTCTTAGTCTTTCGGTCAACAATTGCCTCTGGTTCTTCAATCAACCTTTTGTTCTCATCAATTCTCAATTCAGAGATTGGAATTATGTCGGGAACTTCTCCCGTGAACTTCCTCAAATAACACACATGAAAAGTGTTATGAATTCCATTCAGTTCTTCTGGTAATTCGAGCTTGTAAGCTTGGTTCCCAATCCTCTGAAGAACTTTAAATGGTCCAATAAACCTTGGACTCAACTTTTACCAAATCTTATAAGTCCCTTCCAGGGCGAGACTTTAAGCAAAACCAAATCCCCAACCTCAAAAGTTATCGGTCTTCGCTTCTTGTCAGCATAGCTCTTTTGACGATCCTGAGCTGCTAACATTCTTTCCCTAATTATTTTCAACTTTTCAGCAGTTTGATGAACCATCTCCGGTCCCATAAACTGCTTTTCCCCAGCCTCAAGCCAACAAGACGGCGTACGACACTTCTGTACATATAAAGCTTGGTAAGGTGCCATCTTAATGCTCTAGTGGAAACTATTATTATAGGAAAATTCTACCAACGGTAAATGTTCATCCCAATTACCTAGGAATTCCAGAGTACATGCTCTTAGCATATCATCAAGTGTTTGTATCGTTCCTTTTGCTCTGACCATCAGTGTGCGGATGGTAAGCTGTACTTAAACACAACTTGGTACCCAATTCCTCTTGTAGACTTTTCCAAAATCGTGAGGTGAAACGGCTATCACGATCCGACACAATCGTTAACGGAACACCGTGAAGCCTCACAATTTCCTTCACGTAAGAATTCGCAAGCTTTTCCATAGACCATTTCTCCTTGGGTGCTATGAAATGCGCACTCTTAGTGAATCGATCAACGACCACCCAAATCATGTCGTGACCATTCTTTGTTCTGGGCAGTTTAGTGACAAAATCCATAGCAATGTCTTCCCACTTACCCATAGGCATAGGCAAAGGATCTAAACTCCCGTACGGTTTCTGATGTTGTCTCTTGACTCTCGCGCAAGTCACACACTCGGCCACATACTTTGCAACATCAAGCTTCATCGTCGGCCACCAGTAGTAGGGTTTCAGGTCCCTATACATTTTAGTGCTACCCGGATGAATCGAGTACATGGTCTTGTGAGCTTCTTCCATCAGATGATCTCTGACTCCTCCTGTCTTAGGTATCCAAATCCGATCTTGGAACACCTTCAGTCCATGACTGTTTACACCGAACACCAACGTTTTGCCCAAACGTTCCTCCTTTCTGTCATTCTTCTCAGCAGCTTCGCTCTGAGCTGTCTTTATACTTTCCAAAATAGTCCAGACAACTTCAATTCTCAACGCTCTTGGCCTTTTCCTTTCAAGATTGACTTTCCGACTGAGAGCATCAGCAACAACATTAGCTTTACCGGGGTGGTAAAGTATCTCGCAGTCGTAGTCCTTAAGTAATTCTAGCCAGCGTCGTTGCCTCATATTCAATTCTTTCTGATTAAAGAGATATTGGAGACTCTTATGATCAGTGAAAAGTTTGCACTTCGTGCCATAGAGGTAATGCCTCCATATTTTCAGAGCAAAAACTACCGCTGCCAACTCCAAATCATGAGTCGGGTAGTTCTTTTCATGCTCTTTCAGCTGTCGAGACGCATATGCTATCACCTTTTATCTTTGGGTCAAAACACAACCCAATCCAACCCCAGACGCATCGCTATAAACAGCAAAGTCTTCAACTCCATCGGGTAGAGAAAGTATCGGTGCCTCGCATAGCTTCTTCTTTAGCTTCTCGAATGCTTCTTTATGCTTCTCACTCCAAGCATAAGTAGCTCCTTTGTGGGTCAAAGCTGTTAATGGAGTAGCGATCGAAGAAAAGCCTTGGATAAACCTTCGGTAATATCCGGCTAATCCTAAAAAGCTTCGAATCTCCGTGGGACTTTTCGGTTGTTCCCACTTCGTTACAGCTTCAATCTTTGCTGGATCAACCATTATCCCTTCTTGGTTGACCATGTGACCCAAGAATTGCACTTCACGAATCCAAAAATCACATTTGGAGAACTTAGCATAAAGGTTCTCCTTCTTCAAAACTTCTAACACTTCACGCAAGTGTCTACCATTCTCCTCCAGGCTTTTCGAGTAAATCAGAATGTCGTCTATGAACACTATCACGGATTTATCAAGGAAAGGATTACAAACCCTATTCATCAAATCCATGAATGCTGCCGGAGCATTGGTCATTTGGTCAGTCCAAACAACATAACCAAGAACTCGTAGTGTCCATATCTAGTTCTAAACGCAGTCTTCTCTATATCCTGCTCTCTTACTTTCAGCTGATGATATCCTGACCTTAGGTCGATCTTCGAGAAATAGCTCGAACCCTGTAGTTGATCGAATAGGTCATCAATCCTCGGCAACGGATATCTATGCTTTATTGTTGCCTTATTCAGCTCTCGGTAATCAATGCACATTCTCATACTTCCATCTTTCTTCTTCACAAATAACACCGGAGCTCCCCAGGGTGATGAACTAGGTCTAATGAAACCTTTGTCCAATAACTCCTGAAGTTGCATCATTAGCTCCTTCATCTCCGTCGGTGCTAATCGATAAGGTGCTTTTGCAATTGGCGTCGTTCCTGGCAACAAGTCAATACGGAATTCCACTTGTCGATCTGGTGGTAATCCAGGAAGATCTTCGGGAAATACTTCCGGATAATCACACACCACTGGAATATTCTGCATCACCTTCTTTTCCTTCTTAGCATCAATCACGAATGCTAAATATGATGTACACCCCTTGGTCAAACACTTTCTGGCTTTCATCAATGAAATGATTCCAGAATTCACTCTGCGTTTATCTCCATACACCATAAACGAATCTTTCCCAGGCGGGTTTACTTTGACTATTTTCTTCTTGCATAAAATTTCGGCGTCGTTGGCGCTAAGCCAATCCATTCCCAATACGATGTCGAAACCATTTAGTTCGATAGGCAATAATTCCTCGTGGAACTTATTCCCATTCAAATCAATTAAGATGTTTTTCATGCGATAGCTAACAGGTACAAACTTGCCTCTAGCAACTTCGACTAATAAGGCATTATCTAGTCTAACAACAGGCAAAGCTAGCTTTCTACCAAATTCATGCGATATAAAGGAGTAATTGGCTCCAGAATCAAATAAAATTTGGGCAGGCAATTCGTTAACGAGAAAGGTACCTGAAGCGACATCAGCTTCATCTTTAGCAGCTTGCAGTGTCATCTGGAATGCTCTCGCCTTTGGCTTTGGTGGAATGTTGGGTCTAGCTGCCTCCTTCTTCTTCGGGGTGTCCCTCGACATATGACCCTCCTCACCACAACCATAGCAAACTTTCTTTGTGAGGGTACACTCATTGGCATAGTGCCCTGGCTTTCCACACTTGTAACATGTGTTCGCCACCTCACATTTTCCATGATGCTTCTTCTTACATTTGTCGCACCATTTCGCTTCACTTCCACCTCCCCTCGAACCAGACTTCGAGAATTTGTTTTTCTTGTTGGACCCTGAAGTTCCATCGAACTTCCTCTTTTCGCCAACATCAATTATTTCCAGACCCTTTTCCTTCTGTTGGGCCTTCACATTCTTAGTTGCACGAACAGCCGTTTTCAGAGTGGTTGCCATCTTGACTGTCGGACCAAAGTCGGCAGGCAGTCCGTTAGCAAACCTCTCAATTTTGGAGAGTTCCGTTGGCACTAGGTACGGAAACAACTTCATCTTCTCAGTAAATGCAGTAGCATAGTCATCTATTCTCATCTTCCCCTTCTTTAAGTTTTGAAACTCATTGTTCAGATCAATCAGATCTATCTCTGAACAATACTGTACCCTTAACTGTTCCAAGAACTCCTCCCATGACATTTTCAGGGCTTCTCCTCATGGCATAGTATTTGCCAACAACTTCCACCAACTCAAGACTCCAGTCTTCAGTTGTCTAACCGCAAAGACGGTCTTCTGTTTGTTGCTACAGTCGCAACTTTCAAATACCATCTCCATCTCGGAGATCCAATCCATTATCTCAATAGGCTTTGGGCTCCCAGAAAGACTTGGCGGTTTGGCGCCCAAGAAGTTCTTGTACATACGCCCATCCTTGTTGTTTCTCCTTTCTAGATCCTTCCTTCGTTCCTCTTGAGTCCCAACTTGACTCATCATGTGACTATTGTTCCCTTCCTCCGATTGCTCGGGAATTAATTCAGGTTCCTCAACAGGTATGATAGGTTCATCCCTATTATTATGCAACATCTGTCGCATCTCCTCCCTTTGTTCGGCTAGCATAGCCCGAATCATGGCTTGCACCGCAGCCATTGTTATTGGTTCTGGTGCTGCTGCTACAACAGGTATTTGCTCAATAACTGGCGGTTGATTCCTGTTTTCATCCGCGTTTCCAACGCCACTCCTTGTTCTCACCATTTTTGATCTACACACCGAATAATTTCACCTTATTACTCCAAACGATTACATGCTAGTTCTAATATCGTATACATACGCTTAGAATCCTAAACACATAAACCTTCAGATCAGGTTGGCAACAAACCGTAGATCCGAACAAATAATATCATATATGGCAACATATAACATTTAGCACATAAAAGCATTTTAGGCAACTTTCCTAAAATAAACTAGTGCTCGTGTCTAAAATCCAACAGACACACATCTTAAAATTCCACATAGCATTCTAAGTTTAAGTCTAGAAATCCTACAAATTCCTAGTTCGCTTAAACTAATGCTCTGATACCAACTGTGACATCCCCAAAATCTCGGCCAGAAAAGACCGATTTTCATTTATGCTTTTAAATAATTTCAGAGTAAATCCTTTTGATTTGAAAGAGTTGCGGAATTTCTTCCCAAAACAAAACATGATAAAATAATATTTATCAAAGCATTTCATCAAGAGATGCATTTTCATTATATAATCAAAACTCGGGATGTCATGTTCCGATACAGACCATAAAGCATAAACGATAAACATTACAAGTCATTCAACAAATATATACATATACAGACTTGTAAACAAAACAACAAGATGATCCATCCATCTTACGCCCTTGTGCCACTTCCTGTAATACAAATAAAACTGAGTGGGTCAGGCTTGGGAGCCTGGTGAGCATATAGGGTTTTCAACCCACAATAAATAAGTTATATTTAATTTCACCAACCAATCACTATCCCGATTACCCATTCCCGTTATCCTCACTTTACGTCCCTAAAACAACAACTATCTCAAGGGACCTAATCTAGGATTTTTCATCGGGACGGACATCACTGCGAAGGGGTTTCCTCAACAATAGATATCCTAAAGGCAACCATGAGGGGGATAGAGTACACCGGTGAACACATCGTTTACAACACCTACAGGTTATGAACCTACTAGCGTTCCACTGGACTATCTAGAAAGAGTCTGTGGTCGTTATCCATACTCCGCTGAATAACTAGATCAACAACAACAACAACATCGAGGCCTCTCATATGTTTATTACACACCAACTATCTACCCATGTTCTACCCAACATATTAGTAGATAAAAATATATATTTTCATACATAGTTTAAAACCTATATATCATTTTCATTCAATATATATTCCACATAACATATGAGGCATACCACATAACACGTATTCCATAGAAAACAATTCAGATCGATGAGATAGAATAAAGTGAATATCCATTCACGCATACAATCACAAAATATACACATAACAAGTATATCATATAAAATACTTCATAGTTACTCATTAGAAGAAAGTAACTATACCCTTGCACATATAAACCACTATTTACTTAATACACTCAAACCGCACTTGTATTATTATCGTGTTTATGAAAGGTAGTATACACTCACTTGATCAGAAGATGATCGGACAGCACTACGACTTGCAGAAGTAGTAATCCACAGCAGATCCGGAAGATCTCCACAAAAATCGAACTTCTCGCGGGCAGAGCTTCGGCTCGGGAACCGCACTTCTCGGGATCTTCGGGATCTCGGGACTTGCCTCGGGTCTAGAGAATAATATCGGGGCTTCGGGGTATTTCTGGCACGCAAAACGATGCAAAACGGGAAAGAGAAGAGAAGAAATGGGCAAAATAGTCGGCTGCCTTCGGATCCCTTTTATAGAGGCTGGAACCTCGGAGTATGCGGGGCGTACTGCAGTACGCAGCGCGTACTGCTTCCGAAATCGTCACTGCATGCGTCATCCGAAGTGTCGACACTCTCGGAGTACGCGGGACATACTCGCGTACGCGGGGTGTACGTCAGATCGGACTGGTGACTCCCCCTTCGAATAATGCCGGATTTTTGATTTAAAAATAAATACAATTTATTTATCAAACTTCGGAAATTCATATCTTCTTCATACGAACTCCGTTTTCGACGTTCTTTATATCCACGGAAAGGTGAGACTACGCTCTACAACTTTCGTTTAGACTCCATCGGCTAATTTTGAGTTTATTTTTATTATTTATTTTTAATAGGTCGCGACAGAAAAACTTCGTTATAAATTCATAACATCTTCGTTTGACGTCCGTTCTCGCCTAACTTTTTATCGCTTCGATACCAACAATGAGATCTTCGATTCTCATTTAGATTGCTTCGGTTAAAAACCGCTCGATCTCAATTCGAGTATTTTCAGGCTGCACACCGCTAAGTCGAAACTTCGATAAATCATAACTTCTTCATACGAAGTCAGATATGGGCGTTCTATATATATTCGAAAACCTCGTTTCAACTACTACAACATTAACCAAAGATATTAAGTTTATTTTACACCTAAATTTTGATGCTTATTTTTATTCTTAATTAATCAGACCACATAATTAAGCAATTAAGCACAAAACACATAATACTCAAATAATACATTCTTATTATTTCAAAATGGGTTACAAAGGTTAACCTAGACTATTACATTGCTAAATATGGCAAGCCCGGAAACACAGGCGTTAGAATTCTCTCCACCTTAGAATGATACTGTCCCCGGAATCACACATCAACAAACAAATGCGGATAGCAACCCATCATGTCACTCTCCGTCTCCCAGGTGAGATTCGGCCCATTCGTGTGTTTCCATCGGACAAGCACTAACCCAACCATCTTGCGTCGCAATTTCTTAGTCTTTCGGTCAAAAATTGCCTCTGGTTCTTCAATCAACCTTTTGTTCTCATCAATTCTCAATTCAGAGATTGGAATTATTTCGGGAACTTCTCTCGTGAACTTCCTCAAATAACACACATGAAAAGTGTTATGAATTCCATTCAGTTCTTCTGGTAATTCGAGCTTGTAAGCTTGGTTCCCAATCCTCTAAAGAACTTTAAACGGTCCAATAAACCTTGGACTCAACTTTCCCCTTTTACCAAATCTTATAAGTCCCTTCCACGGCGAGACTTTAAGCAAAACCGAATCCCCAACCTCAAAAGTTATCGGTCTTCGCTTCTTGTCAGCATAGCTCTTTTGACGATCCTGAGCAGCTAACATTCTTTCCCTAATTATTTTCAACTTTTCAGCAGTTTGATGAACCATCTCCGGTCCCATAAACTGCTTTTCCCCAGCCTCAAGCCAATAAGACGGCGTACGACACTTCTGTCTATACAAAGCTTGGTAAGGTGTCATCTTAATGCTCGAGTGGAAACTATTATTATAGGAAAATTCTACCAACGGTAAATGTTCATCCCAATTACCTAGGAATTCCAGAGTACATGCTCTCAGCATATCTTCAAGTGTTTGTATCGTTCGTTCGCTCTGACCATCAGTCTGCGGATGGTAAGTTGTACTTAAACACAACTTGGTACCCAATTCCTCTTGTAGACTTTCCCAAAATCGTGAGGTGAAACGGCTATCACGATCCGACACAATCGTTAACGGAACACCGTGAAGCCTCACAACTTCCTTCACGTAAGAATTCGCAAGCTTTTCCATAGACCATTTCTCCTTGGGTTCTATGAAATGCGCACTCTTAGTGAATCGATCAACGACCACCCAAATCATGTCGTGACCATTCTTTGTTCTGGGCAGTTTAGTGACAAAATCCATAGCAATGTCTTCCCACTTACCCATAGGCACAGGCAAAGGTTCTAAACTCCCGTACGTTTTCTGATGTTGTGTCTTGACTCTCGCGCAAGTCACACACTCGGCCACATACTTTGCAACATCAAGCTTCATCGTCGGCCACCAGTAGTAGGGTTTCAGGTCCCTATACATTTTAGTGCTACCCGGATGAATCGAGTACATGGTCTTGTGAGCTTCTTCCATCAAAAGATCTCTGACTCCTCCTGTCTTAGGTATCCAAATCCGATCTTGGAACACCTTCAGTCCATGACTGTTTACACCGAACACCAACGTTTTGCCCAAACGTTCCTCCTTTCTGTCATTCTTCTCAGAAGCTTCGCTCTGAGCTGTCTTTATACTTTCCAAAATAGTCGAGACAACTTCAATTCTCAACGCTCTTGGCCTTTTTCTTTCAAGATTGACTTTCCGACTGAGAGCATCAGCAACAACATTAGCTTTACCGGGGTGGTAAAGTATCTCGCAGTCGTAGTCCTTAAGTAATTCTAGCCAGCGTCGTTGCCTCATATTCAATTCTTTCTGATTAAAGAGATATTGGAGACTCTTATGATCAGTGAAAAGTTTGCACTTCGTGCCATAGAGGTAATGCCTCCATATTTTCAGAGCGAAAACTATCGCTGCCAACTCCAAATCATGAGTCGGGTAGTTCTTTTCATGCTCTTTCAGCTGTCGAGACGCATATGCTATCACCTTTTCTCTTTGGGTCAAAACACAACCCAATCCAACCCCAGACGCATCACTATAAACAGCGAAGTCTTCAACTCCATCGGGTAGAGAAAGTATCGGTGCCTCGCATAGCTTCTTCTTTAGCTTCTCGAATGCTTCTTTATGCTTCTCACTCCAAGCATAAGTAGCTCCTTTGTGGGTCAAAGCTGTTAATGGAGTAGCGATCGAAGAAAAGCCTTGGATAAACCTTCGGTAATATCCGGCTAATCCTAAAAAGCTTCGAATCTCCGTGGGACTTTTCGGTTGTTCCCACTTCGTTACAGCTTCAATCTTTGCTGGATCAACCATTATCCCTTCTTGGTTGACCATGTAACCCAAGAATTGGACTTCACGAATCCAAAAATCACATTTGGAGAACTTAGCATAAAGCTTCTCCTTCTTCAAAACTTCTAACACTTCCCGCAAGTGTCTGCCATGCTCCTCCAGGCTTTTCGAGTAAATCAGAATGTCGTCTATGAACACTATCACGGATTTATCAAGGAAAGGATTACAAACCCTATTCATCAAATCCATGAATGCTGTCAGAGCATTGGTCATTTGGTCAGTCCAAACAACATAACCAAGAACTCGTAGTGTCCATATCTAGTTCTAAACGCAGTCTTCTCTATATCCTGCTCTCTTACTTTCAGCTGATGATATCCTGACCTTAGGTCGATCTTCGAGAAATAGCTCGAACCCTGTAGTTGATCGAATAGGTCATCAATCCTCGGCAACGGATATCTATGCTTTATTGTTGCCTTATTCAGCTCTCGGTAATCAATGCACATTCTCATACTTCCATCTTTCTTCTTCACAAATAACACCGGAGCTCCCCAGGGTGATGAACTAGGTCTAATGAAACCTTTGTCCAATAACTCCTGAAGTTGCATCATTAGCTCCTTCATCTCCGTCGGTGCTCTCGATAAGGTGCTTTTGCAATTGGCGTCGTTCCTGGCAACAAGTCAATACGGAATTCCACTTGTCGATCTGGTGGTAATCCAGGAAGATCTTCGGGAAATACTTTCGGATAATCACACACCACTGGAATATTCTGCATCACCTTCTTTTCCTTCTTAGCATCAATCACGAATGCTAAATATGATGTACACCCCTTGGTCAAACACTTTCTGGCTTTCATCAATGAAATGATTCCAGAATTCACTCTGCGTTTATCTCCATACACCATAAACGAATCTTTCCCAGGCGGGTTTACTTTGACTATTTTCTTCTTGCATAAAATTCTGGCGTCGTTGGCGCTAAGCCAATCCATTCCCAATACGATGTCGAAACCATTTAGTTCGATAGGCAATAATTCCTCGTGGAACTTATTCCCATTCAAATCAATTAAGATGTTTTTCATGCGATAGCTAACAGGTACAAACTTGCCACTAGCAACTTCGACTAATAAGGCATTATCTAGTCTAACAACAGGCAAAGCTAGCTTTCTACCAAATTCATGCGATATAAAGGAGTAATTGGCTCCAGAATCAAATAAAATTTGGGCAGGCAATTCGTTAACGAGAAAGGTACCTGAAGCGACATCAGCTTCATCTTTAGCAGCTTCCAGTGTCATCTGGAATGCTCTCGCCTTTGGCTTTCGTGGAATGTTGGGTCTAGCTGCCTCCTTCTTCTTAGGGCAGTCCCTCGACATATGACCCTCCTTACCACAACCATAGCAAACTTTCTTTGTGAGGGTACACTCATTGGCATAGTGCCCTGGCTTTCCACACTTGTAACATGTGTTCGCCGCCTCACATTTTCCATGATGCTTCTTCTTACATTTGTCGCACCATTTCGCTTCACTTCCACCTCCCCTCGAACCAGACTTCGCGAATTTGTTTTTCTTGTTGGACCCTGAAGTTCCATCGAACTTCCTCTTTTCGCCAACATCAATTATTTCCAGACCCTTTTCCTTCTGCTTGGCCTCCACATTCTTAGCTGCACGAACAGCCGTTTTCAGAGTGGTTGCCATCTTGACTGTCGGACCAAAGTCGGAAGGCAGTCTGTTAGCAAACCTCTCAATTTTGGAGAGTTCTGTTGGCACTAGGTACGGAAACAACTTCATCTTCTCAGTAAATGCAGTAGCATAGTCATCTATGCTCATCTTCCCCTTCTTTAAGTTTTGAAACTCATTGTTCAGATCAATCAGATCTATCTCTGAACAATACTGTACCCCTAACTGTTCCAAGAACTCCTCCCATGACATTTTCAGGGCTTCTCCTCGTGGCATAGTATCTGCCAACAACTTCCACCAACTCAAGACTCCAGTCTTCAGTTGTCTAACCGCAAAGACGGTCTTCTGTTTGTTGCTACAGTCGCAACTTTCAAATACCATCTCCATCTCGGAGATCCAATCCATTATCTCAATAGGCTTTGGGCTCCCAGAAAGACTTGGCGGTTTGGCGCCCAAGAAGTTCTTGTACATACGCCCATCCTTGTTGTTTCTCCTTTCTGGATCGTTCCTTCGTTCCTCTTGACTCCCAACTTGAATCATCATGCGACTATTGTTCCCTTCCTCCGATTGCTCAGGAATTAATTCAGGTTCCTCAATAGGTATGATAGGTTCATCCCTATTATTATGCAACATCTGTCGCATCTCCCCCCTTTGTTCGGCTAGCATAGCCCGAATCATGGCTTGCACCGCAGCCATTGTTATTGGTTCTGGTGCTGCTGCTACAACAGGTATTTGCTCAATAACTGGCGGTTGATTCCTGTTTTCATCCGCGTTTCCAACGCCACTCCTTGTTCTCACCATTTTTGATCTACACACCGAATAATTTCACCTTATTACTCCAAACGATTACATGCTAGTTCTAATATCGTATACATACGCTTAGAATCCTAAACACATAAACCTTCAGATCCGGTTGGCAACAAACCGTAGATCCGAACAAATAATATCATATATGGCAACATATAACATTTAGCACATAAAAGCATTTTAGGCAACTTTCCTAAAATAAACTAGTGCTCGTGTCTAAAATCCAACAGACACACATCTTAAAATTCCACATAGCATTCTAAGTTTAAGTCTAGAAATCCTACAAATTCCTAGTTCGCTTAAACTAATGCTCTGATACCAACTGTGACATTCCCAAAATCTCGGCCAGAAAAGACCGATTTTCATTTATGCTTTTAAATAATTTCAGAGTAAATCCTTTTGATTTGAAAGAGTTGCGGAATTTGTTCCCAAAACAAAACATGATAAAATAATATTTATCAAAGCATTTCATCAAGAGATGCATTTTCATTATATAATTAAAACTCGGGATGTCATGTTCCGATACAGACCATAAAGCATAAACGATAAACATTACAAGTCATTCAACAAATATATACATATACAGACTTGTAAACAAAACAACAAGATGATCCATCCATCTTACGCCCTTGTGCCACTTCCTGTAATACAAATAAAACTGACTGGGTCAGGCTTGGGAGCCTGGTGAGCATATAGGGTTTTCAACCCACAATAAATAAGTTATATTTAATTTCACCAACCAATCACTATCCCGATTACCCATTCCCGTTATCCTCACTTTACGTCCCTAAAACAACAACTATCTCAAGGGACCTAATCTAGGATTTTTCATCGGGACGGACATCACTGTGAAGGGGTTTCCTCAACAATAGATATCCTAAAGGCAACCATGAGGGGGATAGAGTACACCGGTGAACACATCGTTCACAACACCTACAGGTTATGAACCTGCTAGCGTTCCACTGGACTGTCTAGAAAGAGTCTGTGGTCGTTATCCATACTCCGCTGAATAACTAGATCAACAACAACAACAACATCGAGGCCTCTCATATGTTTATTACACACCAACTATCTACCCATGTTCTACCCAACATATTAGTAGATAAAAATATATATTTTCATACATAGTTTAAAACCTGTATATCATTTTCATTCAATATATATTCCACATAACATATGAGGCATACCATATAGCACGTATTCCATAGAAAACAATTCAGATCTATGAGATAGAATAAAGTGAATATCCATTCACGCATACAATTACAAAATATACACATAACAAGTATATCATATAAAATACTTCATAGTTACTCGTTAGAAGAAAGTAACTATACCCTCACACATATAAACCACAATTTACTTAATACACTCAAACCGCACTTGTATTATTATCGTGTTTATGAAAGGTAGTATACACTCACTTGATCAGAAGATGATCGGACAGCACTACGACTTGCAGAAGTAGTAATCCACAGCAGATCCGGAAGATCTCCACAAAAATCGAACTTCTCGCGGGCAGAGCTTCGGCTCGGGAACCACACTTCTCGGGATCTTCGGGATCTCGGGACTTGCCTCGGGTCTAGAGAATAATACCGGGGCTTCGGGGTATTTCTGGCACGCAAAACGATGCAAAACGGGAGAGAGAAGAGAAGAAATGGGCAAAATAGCCGGCTGCCTTCGGATCCCTTTTATAGAGGCTGGAACATCGGAGTACGCGGGGCGTACTGCAGTACGCAGCACGTACTGCTTCCGAAATCGTCACTGCATGCGTCATCCGAAGTGTCGACACTCTCGGAGTACGCGGGACGTACTCGCGTACTTGGGGCGTACGTCGGATCGGACTGGTGACTCCCCCTTCGGATAATGCCGGATTTTTGATTTAAAAATAAATACAATTTATTTATCAAACTTTGGAAATTCATATCTTCTTCATACGAACTCCGTTTTCGACGTTCTTTATATCCACGGAAAGGTGAGACTACGCTCTACAACTTTCGTTTAGACTCCGTCGGCTAATTTTTACTTTATTTTTATTATTTATTTTTAATAGGCCGCGACAGAAAAACTTCGTTATAAATTCATAACATCTTCGTTTGACGTCCGTTCTCGCCTAACTTTTTATCGCTTCGATACCAACAATGAGATCTTCGATTCTCATTTAGATTGCTTCGGTTAAAAACCGCTCGATCTCAATTCGAGTATTTTCAGTAGGGGTGAGCGCGGTGCGGTTCGGTGCGGTTATTAGTCAAAACCTCACCACTAACCGCAAATGCGGTTAATCCATTTTCAAAACCGCATGGTGCGGTTATTTTTTTGGTGCGGTTAGGCGGTTATTTTTGCGGTGCGGTTTTATTTTTTTTGTGTTGCGGTTTTTAACCGCATGGATTTGGTGCGGTTATTTTATGTGGTTTTTAACCTCAATTTAGAGCTCAAATAGTTTTAAGACTTCAAACATATTACTTGTAATAAAAAAAAAAACATAAGGTATAAGACAATTAACTATTTAACTTAAACCACAAACAACTAATATCTTAAAAACGTCAAATCAATAATAACTAACAATAAATGTCTTAAAATTGTCTAGTTTCATCATTTTTCAAAGTTAAACATAAGAAAAAAACTAACACGTTTGTTTTCTACTATTTTATCCGTCTTTCATTCATGAAATTTGTCTTATTTTTAATATTTAATAAACTAATAATTGATAAAAAAAAATTGTATATAATATATGTGGTGCGGTGCGGTTTTTTTTGCGGTTTTTGAAAACAAATAACCGCACCGCACCGCAAATTTGCAGTTTTTGAAAAACAGAAAACCTCACCATCGGTTTTTATTGCTGTTGCGGTTTTTCGGTTGCGGTTTATCTGGTTTTTGCGGTTAATTTTAGTTGTGGTGCGGTTTTTGCTCACCCCTAATTTTCAGGCTGCACACCGCTAAGTCGAAACTTCGATAAATCATAACTTCCTCATACGAAGTCAGATTTGGGCGTTCTATATATATTCGAAAACCTCGTTTCAACTACTACAACATTAACCAAAGATATTAAGTTTATTTTACACTTAAATTTTGACGCTTATTTTTATTTTTAATTAATCAGACCACATAATTAAGCAATTAAGCACAAAACACATAATACTCAAATAATACATTCTTATTATTTCAAAATGGGTTACAAAGGTTAACCTAGACTATTACATTGCTAAAAATGGCAAGCCCAGAAACACAGGCGTTACAATATGACAGCACGATAGGTTATAAACCTCAAGTCGTGCGCTAGTGAAGAACTTCAGGTTTTATTCTTGATTAGTTCTTGAGACTTTCAAGATCTTTAAGACTCCCACTGTCGTCTTGACATATAAGACCTTCTTGTCAGATATTCAAGAGATAGTGTGGATTCTAATCAAGACAAAAACTTCACACAATTGGCCTTAGTTGGTCTTTGTTTTATCCAAAACATCACAACTTACCAATTTCAAATGTACAAGAGTAGAAAACTTTTACTCTTACACTTGACAAGTGTTTTAAACCTTCTTTAAGACATGTCACTTAAGTTACAATCTTAGAGTATAACTCTAAGAATTGTTTTTGGAACGAAGTATGAATCATCCTCTTGATTTAACCACTTCAACAATTCATAACTCCTCTTCTTAACTATCAAAATCCACTTAGAGGATGAATTGTGATAAGGTCTCAAAATCATTAAGATGGTCTTAAAACATGATACTAAAGTACTATCCCATATTCTCAGATTTGAGAAACTTTTATCTTTCTGTCTAAGTTGATTTTTCTTATTCGTTCTGCCATACATTGGAACCTTTTCCAATGTCTCAGAATTACACTTAAGCTTGTAAGTATGACCATATTTACTGAGCTATAGTAAATTATGACGAATAGTCTTATCGATCTTTGTGGTGGAATTAACCAGTGCACAAGAATGTGTACTCGATCCCTTAGTCCTTTACTTGACTGACATATCCATCTACGCGATTAGAGTCAGCATATTCTTTCTTTAAGTTTCTTCACTTCTCTTTGATTCTTAAAACATCAACATGTGACCCAGTCACATCATGTATCAAGAATCTCAGAATAGAAACTAAGCAGAGTTACATAGTGGACTTTACCTGAAGTAGAGTCAAACTTATTGACTTTAACATCCTTAGGTAAAATTGGCAGCTTCGCAACTAATGCCCCTTCCTTTGGAAATATAAACATATGGACCCTTTGGTAATGGTATGCAGGACTATCGCAGACTTAGCTTTTCTCATTACCATTTGGTCAACTGAGTAGACTATGGTCGATCCCTTTCCATTGGGAAGCGAATGCTTTTTCTGGATTTCTAGTGTCATCATTGTCAATGTCCATAAAGTTTTAGGAAGTTGATCTTAGCAAATAGATAAGATCATTAAGGGTCTTGTCATATTATGTTTCATAGGAGTCCCAAAGGAACTCACAATGTGACTTAGAAAGTAGTTGAGCCACCAACTTTCTCAAGACTTTGACACCCAACTCTCCCGGCTTGTCAATATGTGACTACATCTCCAAGATGTGATCACACATAGACCTTTGCTTGCCAATAGGGATTGAGTGACCTTAAACTTTCCAAGAACTTGTGGGTTAGGGAGAATAATTAGAGGAGGTGAAAGAAGTATGATTTCCATGGGACATCATCTTCATTTAGGAAAGCTTGTTTCAAGAGATTTGGGAAGATCATAAATGTCTAAACCAGACATCTTTTGGGAGATATTCAAGATAGTTGATTTCAAGTCCTTAATATAACACCCAATATGAAATATTAAGGCTAGGACCCAACACAATACTTTATAACTTGGAAGAGGGATGCCGTAATCCAAGCTATAAAATATTTGAAGGTAGGTGAATGACGATTCACCAATTTCCTCCAAGATAAACGAAATGTATTATTAGGTTTTAATTGGTTTTGAAAATCCTAGATTCTTTTGAGATTCATTGAACTTTTCAATGGCATGTTTCAATCTCGATTGTGCCCTTCAGGTTTTGTGATTGGGATGCCGAGGATCACAAAACAAGGTGTGAAGTAACCATGCAAATTACTTGGTACTTTTAAGTGTATACCCCTCAATCGATGTGCCGGTTAACCATACACGCTCCATCGATACTATGATAAACATTAAGTTACCCTTTGCCTGCCTTGTTAAATACGAGTTAGTGTGCCGGTTAACCACACATGCTCCACTAACTGACTTAAACAAAGTGCAAAGTGTAATTTCATGGATTAGCACCTTATTCAAATTTTCCTAAGTAACTAAGATTGGGTATTTATAAAAGGTTTAGTTACTTAGTATTTATCATTAATACTTTTAATGAAGGGAGAATTCTAGTCCTTGTCCTACCCGTTCGGCTAACGACCCTCCACAAGTCAAGGAAGCGGTGGGTGAGAGTGGACACCCATTAAACTGCCATTTTCGTGAATGAGGCCTACTAACGGTAAGACTGACTTGCTCTTATATATATATATATATATATATATATATATATATATATATATATATATATATATTATTAACTTATAATATTATAAAGTATAAGGGTTGAATTTTAACTTTTAAAATTCTAAGGGCTAACTTGGAATTAAAGTATTCATATGTGTAAACATTTCAAATTCAAAACTTGAGGGCAAGTTTTGAAACTATTCAAAACTAATTAATTCCATAACCTATGCGTTTAAACTAGTTTTAATTAAAAAAAACTCTTCAAGTTCCATAACTTAAGGACAAGCTATGGAAGACTTTAAACTATTAAAGAATGTAACTCTTCTTCTTTGTAACTTATGAAACTAATTAAGGTTACACATTCTTATTATTTAGTGAAGTGACTCTTGAACCTCCATAACTTGAGGACAAGTTATGGAGTCATAAAACCAAATAATGAGAACAAGACTCTTCATCTTTTAACCTTTGCCAACTTTTATGAGTCTTAAGAAACTTAAATGTGACCTTTCATGTAACTTGAGGACAAGTTTCACAAACACATTTTATAATCATCTCTTAGATTAAAATGGATTGAAAACACATAATCAATTAACTTATCTATTAATCTAAGAAACTCATATGAACAAAGATAATTCACATCAAACTTTTTCATGTAATTAGCATAACTTTTAAACTAATACACAACATGAATCTATTGATAGTTATCTTTGAAATTGGATTAGCATGAACATTACCACATCAAAAACAAGTTTATAAGTCCAAAAACATCTTAGGGTAATGTTCCTAGTCCAATTCTAGCCAAAACAGTCGAATATATGTTGTCTAGGGGTCTAACTCGTCGAGTGCGCGAACCAACTCGGCAAGTTGGATGATTTTTGCCTTGGACTCAGCGAGTCCATCAGTGGACTCGACGAGTCTGCTTTGCGGACAGCACCAAAATTCGATTTTTCAGCTAATTTTGCAAGTATAACAAGAAAACAAGCCTAGGCTTTAATACCATTGTTGGGTTTTGAGCATTCTAACACTCCTAAGTGTACATGCAACCCTAAATACTTTGGATCTATGTTTTCTCTATTATACATGCAAATATGAACTTTCAAGTTCCATAACTTGATCTAAGTCCATAATTATAATTGGTAAGACTTGACCCGACCCGGCATGGTCCATTTGGGTTGCATGGCATCATGCATTTGGATAGACTAAAATGAGAGAAATAACACTTAAGGTTGGTTAATATATTATAAGTTCTAATATATTAATAAGATTGTTTAATTAGTATTGATCAAAAATTAATCTAGAATGAATTAAGTGATCAAACGAAGACTAATTAAATATATGGGTTGATTGTGTAAATCATCCATACTTGTATAGTGGGCTAAGACTCAATTGATTATCAAGTTGGGCTAAAACCCATAAGATGCTCCATGGATGCTCCATGGTATATTTGAACCCATGGATCCAAGGAAATGAAAAGCCATGACAATTAGGGTTTCCCTAATTGTCACTAACTATATAAGCATCTTATTGTTGACAAAATCGGCCACTAGAGTATATGTGAAAGGGCTAGCCGATTTTCATGAAGTGTGTATATTCTCTCAAGTTATTCCAAGTATATTTGGTGTTGTGTGAACCATTTTAGGTGTCACACTTGGGGCACTAGGCACTCAAGCTTCATGAAGATATTCTACATCAAAGAGGTATGTAATTCTAACTTGAGATATTCATATTAATCAATGTTATTATGCTAGTTAGGATGAATACCTTGGAAAGTTCATATTTGCATGTATAATAGAGAAAACATAGATCCAAGGTATTTAGGGTTGCATGTACACTTAGGAGTGTTAGAATGCTCAAAACCCAACAAACATGTGGAATGTTGGTGAGTTCATAAGCAGGGTTGTTATGAAAATGTTTTGTGCATTTTATAGAAGCTAGAAAACCTGATATTTTCTAAAAAGACAATTGTTTATACTAGAGTGTGAAGATCCATAGGTTTATGCATGAATGATTTCAAGGCGTGTATAAATGAGAAGTTTTGTATTATAGTTATTGAAAATACAAGTGAATGGTGTTGATTTCCACGAAAAAACCGATGTTTTCCGATACGATATTATGATTGTTTTGAAGTATTATACCGTTCCAACGAATGATTATGAATTCCCTTGATTACTCGGATAGTATTGGATTTATTATGTGAATAGCTATAACCATGCATGATAATGACTAGTCCGTCTGTCTTGGCATTCTAGTGAACGTCGGAACTGATCGTAATATTTTTTCACCCTAGACTAGCCGAGTCTAACTGTAGCGAACAACTGAGGTGTGGGGGAGTCACCCCCGTATAGGTCTATACACAAACTCTCACTCTCCTTCCAGGAGACTTTGATTATAACTACAAACTACGACCGAAACTTAAAGGTGTCGCCCATTATTACTCACTTAATCCAAACGAATTTGATTACCATTGATTAACGACCTGAATTTGTTTACTTGAATTGAAGGTAACCCTAACAGACGAGGAGAAGAGGATTACGAGGTCCTACTAATTACGTATTTTATTTAAGGCTGTTGGGTATACGTAGCACGCGTTGGCCCATTTCGCATATGGTTTATTTGGACCTTACTAGCAATGCTAATGGGCCACTGAGGCCCAATAGCACGTAAAATCCATTAAGAGTCCCTTTAGCATGAAATTGGGTCGCAGGAGGCCCAATAGACATATATTAATATTGTTAGGCCCAAAAGTCATGTTAATGGGTCACGAAGTCCCAATAGACATGATTAGAATCTTTCAAGCCTAACAACTTAAATATTTACTTGTTTTAGGTATAGCATAATTGTCGGAAGGCCTGATTGTTCAATTGTTAAATCGCAAAGGCACGAAGGTTGTCGATTGTTTATAACGATTTTTGAAAATATATGTATATTTTTCATTCTATATACATAAGTTATAATTAGGTATTCTTGACCCAAATATCTTATGAATAAAATAATTGACTCAAAAATATTGGTTTGACCTATTAAGCCCTTCTTTAATAAAAATGACAATCTTAGTCCTTTTTTATAAAAAAAAAATGACATTTTAGGCCCTTAAACTATTTTTCTTGACATTTTGGCCCATAGACTTATTTAAATAATGTTTTTAACCCAAAATTTTCTTTTTGGCAGTTTCACCCCCTTTAGTAAAAGATTTTCAGTTAAAGTCCAAACTTTTCGCAACTTTTACAATTTTGATCCAAAATTCAAAAAGTTCACATTTTTGATCCTTTTTGGCAAAAAAGTCATTTTAACCCCTGAAATAGATTTATTTACCCTTTTACCCACTATTTTGAGAAATTTACCATTTCAATCCCTTAAAACACAATTTTTTTCGCAATTTTGGGCCTATGGGCTGAAAAGCCCAAAAATTGGCCCATTAGGCTACAATTTTCCTTTCTAGTCCTTTGAAGAACATAATATTCATAAAAACATCTATTTTAACTGTTTTGACCCTTTTGGTCCTTATGAAAAATCGTGAATGACAACCTTTAACCCAACTTTTGTTTATTTGACAAATATAGCCCAAAAATGAGTTTATGTTTAATATGTAATTTTTCTTGACTTGTTTAATGTAATATATCATAGATCACTTTTATTTTCCTCCTTGAGCTATAGATCTCGAGATTTCTTTCCTTTTTGGCACATATTTACCACATAAACACATGAAATCACACATAACATACACATACACATAGATCTACACATTTTACTTGTATTCTCCCCCATAAAACTTGTGAAAACCGAGAATAGAGGGGTATGAACTCACCTTTGCTTGTTGTTGTCGGCTTTGAAGAAAGAAATGGAAGAGTTTGATCCTAGCAAGCCTTCTTGGGTGGATTTCGAACTTAGAGTTTTCTAGGTTGATGATCATGAGTTTGTGTGAGTTTAGAAGAGATTCTTGATGAAATAAAGAGACTAGGTTATGGATCCAAGTGAAGACTTACCAAGAATGATGATATTCTCTTGAAAATCCTCTTGATACACAAACAAAACCTCGAGATTTTTGGAGTGAGAATGAAGAGAATGCTTAAGAGAGTCTGGAAGAAGTTTGAAGGGGGGTGTGTGTGTTCCCCTTGTGTTCTAGGCCGAAGAAGAAAAGAGAGGGGGAGAGAGAAAGGAGTGAAATGACCATTATGGATATAGGTTGGATTATGCATGGAAATATGAAGGGTAATAAGGAGGTGGCACATAAAAGTAAACCCTCCTTATTCTTTCTTTTTTTTATTTGGGCCGAGATATAGAGAGGAGAGGCAAGATTTGGGCCTTTAGTGCTTGAGTCCATAATATGGGTCCAATTTGATGGTTTTTGGCCCATTGGTCCTTTTAGAGTAATTCACGACCCAACATAGCTCAAGGGATGAGTTTTATGGCCCATTAGGGCTAATTAGATCTGTTCTGGCCCAATAAGGCCCATTTAGATAAACTAGCCCATTTTAGGCTTATAAGGCCCAAAATGGTTAAGTTTCATGAAAGTGGGTCCAATTAGGGGCCATTTAAGAGTTCTTAGCCCAACATAGTCAAATGGGTAGTTTATTGATCCATTAGGCCTAATAAGAAAATCCTAGTCCAAAATGGACTTGAACCGGGATTTTTAGGGTTTCCAACCTTTTGTTGACTATTTGAATGTTTGTATAGAGTATTTGATGGAATTTTGTTGTCATTGAATAAGTACCATACACGTTTTCAAGTTTTAGTTACAATGTTATGCTTGTTAAGGGTTTTACAAAGCATCAGAATTCCTAGTTGTGACACCTACCAAAACAAATACTCTAACCACTGAACCTTGAGGATTACTAGAGAGCTAACTCGTTGAATCCTTACCATATACCTTTCACACAAATCCTCTGAACCGATCTCAACCAAACCCAAAATATCAACCGAACATATTGGAACCCACTACACAAGATTACTAATAATTCATGGCATGCAACATATATAAATCAATTCAAAAATATGCTCCACCGATATCAGAGCAATAAACCGAAGATAACGCTTACCCAAATCAATATCAAATCCCAAGCAACAAGAATACTGATAATAACCGAAAAGAACGCAAAAGGTAACATGCCCGCAAAATCACCTGACAAAGCATGGACCTCCCTTGTATGGCACTGCAATGACCGACTCTTCTCTGTTGGGGCTCCTTCCTTACCATCACGACTATCAGAGATTCGAAAAATAGCGGAGTAGGCACACTCACTGCACCTCCCCCTTCTCCTCGAACAGGCGGCCTTCTTGTGGTCCACTTAGTCGCAGAGAAAACATAATGGGCTTGCCTCTTAGGACAATCCCTACTGACATGATCAATCCTGATACACTTATAGCAACTCATACCCCTGGAACGACAAACTCCATCATGTAGTTTCCCGCACGTGATGCACTGATCCCGATCATGTTGGCCCCTCAATCGATGATCTGAAGTCTTAGGTCTCTTCCTAGGACCCTCCCCTGCCTACACCAGATCTGACCCCCTCTTCCCCTGGTGCTCCAAATCGATCTCCGATCACAGAGCTCGGAAGATAGCCATAACCTCAGCATGGAACGCTCCCAAACGCTCATCCAAGATCTTTAAAAATCCATCCTTTATCAAACCAAAAATCATAGGAGTCTTCTCCAAAACACTGTAGGTAGTCTCCGATGAGATGAATTCCCACATCTGCTCACTAATCGGCTCAGTACCTTCACCTGAGCCAGAACCTGAACCTGAACCTCCTTTCTGGGGGCTTATCACCAAACTGATATTCAACATACAAAAGATCATAACATATTAAAGAATCCTCTTCCCACAAGCTTCTTATACTTTCCAAGACTCTCCCCGATTCGAGTATGGATCTTGTGCTTTCAGTAGTACGAGCCTAATACTACCTTCCACACCTATCCATACTTTCCTTGAGAATCATCTTGAATCCTCTAAGTCACCTCCTCAATATTATGCCCCCGAAAATTCACTAAACAACGCAACAAAACCTACTGAAGTAGTCCTAGGTTTTCCTAGGTTCCTGACATCACCCTGCCATTAGTTGTTGAGGAACTCCCCATAATGCTAGTCATCCACCTCTTAAATACTATCATATTCACTTAGTAGCTGACTCCCATCATCTAAGAGTTCCACAAAGCATGAAGTAGGCAACATTCGTGCAGTAACGATCCAATCCATAAAACTATTATATAGCATTCAACCCACACACGTCCACTTATGCTAGAAATTCCTCCCTAACTGTCGGTTGTCTTATGCATGCAAATTATACACATAACATGATCATTTAGACTATCGAATAACAGACTCTACCGTAGAACTACAACCTGACAAGGAAGAGGAAATAAGGCCAAATCAATTATTATAGGGCTATAAGTTCCTAACCATATACAATTTTTAAAGCATACACCTAGCAATAACTTATTCCAATAAATATCCCCATCTCAGCATAACATCCAATTCACCCAATGCAACAAGGTATCACATATAGACATAAACATAAGATAACATCCAATTCACCCAATGCAACAAGGTATCACATAGACATACTACCTTCCACACATACCCATATTTGTCTCAAATATCACCACAACATCCTAACAATAGACATAAACATAGCGAGCGCTCAACCCTCACTCCTAGAGGAATGTTAAACTATCTCATAACTGGCCTTACGGCTTCTCATGACCCACTCATCCATGAAACTTCCACCAACCCTGAAGCACAAGTGTATGCTAGTCACACATAACATTGGACCCAATAGACTTTCGAATATCCAATCCTACCCTAAGGTCAAATCAAACATTCTCAGGCTATAAGATCTTGATTAGGCACAGCCGTGATGCATACACTAGACAACTACAACAATGATGTAAATCCCATATAAAAGAAACCCTAGGCTGGTAGGCATCATATAATCAGGCAAGTCCATCATGCAATTCCTGAAGATCCCTAGCCTAGCACTAGCATGTTATTCTAACATATCATAATATCAAATAACTTCATTGTATTTTGGGGTCTACTTACAGGCTCCGGTTGATTGTATACTCCGCATCCTCCATCCTTTATTTTGAAAACCATTTTAGAATCTATTCTTAAAATTTCCTTGATTTGAGACTGGATTCACACGAGTGTTCCTCCAATTCACTCAAACCAAGGCTCTGATACCAACTTGTAACATCCAAAAATTTTAAGCCAAATTTAAACTTTTTCAACATAAAAACCAAATACTGTTTTTACAAAATGTTTTCAAAATATTATTCATCGGAGTGTCCCAGCAACAAAATCATATGGATGAGGAGCGGTATGGTCACTCAATAATAGCTCGGGATGATATTTTCCACTCCTCCAGATATAGCTCCAACCACCTCGCCTGTACCCATAAGTGGTCCACTCAATAATTACTCAAATTACCAAAATGCCCTTGGGGAGGGACAAGACACTCCCTAGTCAAAGTCAAAGCTACTTGGTCCATAGTCAACAGTCCATGTCGACTTAGTTGCTGAGTACAATTTTCCCTTTCATCAAGTCCCTTCTGGTCCAAGAATTCCCAACTCGACATGCCGAGTTCCTAACATACTCGCCAAGTCGATACGCGACTCAGTGTTTGGAAACTCCACTGACTCGCTGGGTCATCTCCCAGACGTCGTCGAGTCCAAGCGGGACCAACTTGGGAAAAACCCTCCTCGACTCGCCAAGTCATCTCCCAGACTCGCCGAGTCCATACGAACACTCTCATAATCAAGCGATTATGAACTATCTCTTCGTTCCAAACATTAGATCTACGTCCCTAGAATGCATTAGCAACGTAAAGTTGCTACCTTTACGTATTTGGATGACTAAAAATCCAAATCTAAGCTTGAAATGGAACTTTACTCATAAGCAAGGGTTCTTTCATGACCATATTAAGAACTTTATGAACTTAGGGCTCAAAGGAGGTTCAGATTTGAAGTTTCAACTTCAGATCTAGCTCCCACACGATAATCCCTTCAAGAATAGCTAAAGAAAGCCTTAATCTTTACACATGAAAGATTCTAGAAGAAAAGAGATCAAGGTAACAGGTTGTTACCTCCAAAACGTGCCCAAACTGAAGTAGACTTTGGATCCACACGAATTCCTTGATGCTAGCCTCTTGATCTACACGTTTCCTCCACAAAATCACTTTCCAAAGCTCCAAAACACTCACAAGGCTCACACACACGGAATTTAGGGTTTTTGGCCCTCAAGGAGTGATAGAGGACAGTGGGAGGCGCTAATGGTCCAATATATAGGGTGCAAAAACCTTGAAATTTAGGGTTCCCCCTGCCAGCTCCTACTCGTCGAGTCCTCCTCCCGATTTGGCGAGTTAATCATTAAATGACGTGTCTCATCCGGCTGATACTCGACGAGTTATAGCGTCGGCTCGTCGAGTAGGACTTAAAACATGAAATCTAAATTGGATATTAATGATACCTGACAATTAGGATGTTACACTCTCCCCACGATCTTTATCTAATATACCATAGGATCCCTCATTGTAACAGCACGAAATCCAGGTTAGCATTATAACCCATTTTATTTTGCAGAATTGGCTAGTTAGTCCCTTATAGTGGAAGGTGTAGTGGGTGAGTATGATGGGCGTACTCGGGGTACGCCGCGCGTACTCGCGTGCTTAATTTGTACGCTGGGCGTACCCAAGGTTACACCGGGCGTAACCGGCCCAGATGCAAAACCCTAAGTGATGGCCTTGCACTATAAAAGGAACGTGTAGTCCTTAGCCCTAGCCACCATACATCCTTGAGAGAGTCCTTGAAGAGGTGAGATTCGTGCTTTAGCTTGTGTGTGAGTTTCTGAGCTTGAGGTTGTCTTTTAAAGGTGAAGAAGGAGAAGAAGGAGAAGAAGGAGCCCTTGTTGGAGCTAGAAGTTGAAGAGCAAGTGTAGATCCGAGTTCTTCTATGGTTGGAGATCCTTCCTTAGGTAAAAAGCTCAAAGCTTTCCTTGTTATTCATGAGTTTTGCTTTTTTGACCATTTTAGGATTTTTTTGGTTCAAAGTTGGAGACTTTTTGTGCAAAGAGTCTCCATGAGCTTAGATCTGACCTTTTCTAGTGTATTACATGTTGAGGAGTCATAAAAATCAAGTCTTGGACGTGGATCTTGTGGCATGCATGAGTTATAGTCTCATTATGGAAAGAGGAAAGGTTTTTTGAGCTCAAAGTGACCTTTACAACAATGCAAAGGCTTAAAGGCTTCAACTTTATGGATTAAGTCATATTAGAAGGATCAGATCTGAATTTTGGATGAATGTCTTAACCGTTTTAAGACCTATATGGGCTGGATGTGGAAACTAGGCATTACGATAGGCGTAACCCAGTACGCGACGCGTAAAAGGCTGCGTACCTCGTTTCTGGAATGCAAGAGTACGCCCCGCGTACAAAAGCTGGTACGCCCCGCGTACTGCTTGCTGTTCACTTTTAGGGTTTGGTCAACTTAAGTACAAATGAGTCTAGTAAGGGGTAAAATCGTCTTTTACCTCTCTTGAGAGTGATTTGAGGAAAAGGTCTAGCTCTGGGAATTATGTTGATGACATGAGATATTTCATATGATTAGGCGGAGGCTAGGTCTTATTTCTTAGAGTTCGAGGATTTCGGGTTACCGAGTTACACGAGGTGAGTCTTCTCACTATACGTTACCTAGAATGGTATTATATGTTGACCAGAGGGTCTTATGTGTTATGTATGTGATTATGTGCTATATGTTATATGTATGTTGTATGATGTTATAGACCGGGCCGGAGGGTCCAACGATACAGACCGGGCCAAAGGATACAACGAGCTATAACCGGACCAGAGGGTCCAAAGAGCTACGGGACTGGAGGGTCCCGCTGAGACACATCGACCGGAGGGTCGTATTATAGCCTCAAGTGGTGTATGTGTTGTATGCGGTATTTTGGGGAACTCACTAAGCATTTTATGCTTACAGTTGTTGTGTTATGTGTTTCAGGTACTAGCGAGGACCGTGGAAAGGCACCAGCGTGACCCGTACACACTAGAGAGAGGATTTGATTTTATGATCTTGGGATATGTTATGTTTCAATAACTACTGTTGGATATTTTTTAGAACATTTTTATGTGAATTTGGTTGATGAAAAATGAAAATTTTGTTTTGAAAATTACGTTCTTACAAGTTGGTATCAGAGCCTTGGTTTGAGGGACTCGGTTGCACCTTTGGGTGTATCTGAACTCAAACTGAGGATTTGAGAAATTTTCAACAATAAAAACAAAATTTTCTAAAAGAGCAAGGGGTTTTGAGACAACCAGAACAGAGCAGTGTGTACGGTCAGCCAGCACCCGAACAGTGAATCCCTAAAGTACCCTTACATTGTGTGTTGTGAGATATGCTATGTTATATTATGCATGCTAGAGTAGGCTAGGTATTCATATTAGGACTAGAGTGGCCTGATTTGTGATGCCTTAGCGTAGGAGACTTCTTCTGCTGAGTTGCTTTGAGAGCGAGTAGATGGCAGTTAAGAGCTCATGAGAGGTCTATCAAAGGGTAGCCAATGCATAGTGAGAGTAGAGTACTTGTGATCCGGGATCCAAGGAGGAGGACTTGGGGTGAATGCTGATGCGGTGTGGTCAGTAGTATAGGGCCCGTACTACTGAAGACACCGGATCAGTGGGCAGTCCAAGTAAGAATCCTTTGGACAGCGGAGGACGAGTAGGGTTGCGTCATTGAGTATGAGTATGCTCGATTGAGTCTCTGATATTTATTGTTGTATCTCAGAGGTATCATGGTTGGGACTTGACACACACCTGAGAGCAGTGGTGTCAGCGACGAGGAGATCCGTCGATTGATTCATAAGGAGGTGGCTGCTGCCATCCGAGCAGAGATTCTAGAGATGTTTGGGGACATCAAGACCACGTTGATTGAGACCTTTGATGAGCGGTACGCAGCAGTGACTGAGGCTACGGAAACTGCAGCTACGGCTGTTGTTGTTGCTGCCAGACATCAGGGAGGTGACTCGTTGTTGTTTCGGGAGTTCAGCAACACGAAGCCACCAGAGTTCGATGGGACGCAGGACCCAATTGCTGTAATGAGATGGATCTCTAAGATCGAGGGATGTTTCTATACGTGTTCTTGTCTAGAGGACTTGAGGGTACGGTTCGCTCTGAACAAGCTCCGCTTGGGAGCGAAGGATTAGTGGAAGTTCGTGACGGCGAGCTTCCCTTTGGCAGAGATTTCTCAGGTGACCTGGGAGACGTTCACCGCTATGTTCAGAGACGAGTATGTTCCCCTCGGTGGAAAGGGAACGGCTGATTCAGGAGTTCTTGACCCTCAAGCAGGGTACTGATTTGGTTGCAGTGATCACCAGGAAGTTTCATGAGAGGGCGATGTTTTGCCCTTAGCAGGTGTCTTCTGAGCAGGCTCGTATGAGCCGTTATCTGAGTGTTCTGAGAAGAGATATTTGAGAGTTCGTGGTGAACTCGACTTACTGGACATTTGCTGAGCTCCAGGCAAATGCCCGGAAGAGGGAGACTGAGTTGGAGACTTAGGCCAGGGAGGAGGCCGAGTCACAGAGGATGGATCGGCGACCGACTCAGTCTCAGCCGGCAGCCAAGCGGGCTAGACCCGCTGATTTGAGATCTGGGGGCGCGAAGGGCCGCACTTGTGGGAAGTGCGGCAAGAGTCACGAGGGGTCGTGCAGGGCTGGAGTATGCTGCAGGTGCAGAAAGGAGGGGCATATCGCAAGGGATTGCTCCAAGGGATTTTCGGTTTGCTTTCATTGCAACCAGACCGGCCATCGGAAGGCCGAGTGCCCTCAGCTACTTCGGGGATCAGCGCAGGGATCTGCTCCTGCTGCTAGGGAAACCGAGGTTCAGCCAGTGAAGGCCGAGGCATCGAAGGCTCATGGGAGAGCTTTCCAATTGACTACGGAAGAGGTCCTTGTAGCGCCCGATGTTGTGGCTGGTATGTATTCTATATTCATCTTTTATTTGAGTTGAGTTATTGTGCTTATATGATGATGTGCGTAGGTACTTTTCTTGTAAGTTTTGTACCTGCTTTGGTATTATTTGACTCGTTTGTTTTCGTAGCATTTAGCCAGCACATTAGTGTCCATTGAGAAGCATTGGGTCGACCTCTGCGAGTTTCCATAGCGGATGAGCGAGCAGTGTATGCTACGAATGTGATTCGAGGATGTGTCCATGAGATTTTTGGTGTGGAGTTTCCGATAGATCTGGTTCCGATTGCGATGGGGGATGTGTGTGTTATGGTGGGAATGGATTGGTTGAGCCGATATGGAGCTGTGATAGACTGCGAGCGTCAGTTGGTGACGATACGAGACCCTAGTGGGGGAGTACTTACATTGTTCGGTAAGGGAACCCGATGTGGGTCAGCGTTTTGTTTGGCCGCCAGGGCGAGGCAGAGTTTGCAGCAAGGCTGCAGTGGATTCGTAGCCTATGTGTCAGACACACGAGTGGCCGTTGGGAGGCCAAGTTCGATTGATGAGGTTCCGATAGTATGTGAGTTTCCGGATGTTTTTCCCGAGGAACTGCCAGGTGTGCCTCCCGAGAGGCAAGTGGAGTTCCGTATCGATTTGGTTCTGGGAGCAGCTCCTATCGCCAAGGTGCCTTATTGCCTCGCACCGCCAGAGATGCAGAAGTTATCCTCGCAGCTTCAGGAGCTGTTGGGGAAGGGGTTTATTCGACCGAGCAGCTCACCTTGGGGAGCGCCGATCCTTTTTTTCAAGAAGAAGGATGGTTCACACCGGATGTGTATTGATTACCGGGAGTTGAACAAGTTGACGGTCAAAAACCGTTATCCATTGCCGAGGATCGATGATCTATTCGATCAATTGCAGGGGGCGTCTTGGTTCTCCAAGATAGACTTGAGGTCGGGTTATCATCAAATGAGGGTTCGGGATGAGGATATCCATAAGACAGCATTCAGAACTCGTTATGGGCATTACGAGTTCGTGGTGATGCCTTTTGGGCTCACCAATACCCCAGCTGCGTTCATGGATCTCATGAACACGGTGTGCAGGCCGATGCTGGATCGGTCGATGATCGTATTCATTGATGATATTTTGGTATATTCGAGGTCTAGAGAACAACACGAGGAGTATTTGAGGGAGATCCTTGGAGTTCTAAGATCGGAGAGGCTTAAAGCCAAGTTCTCCAAATGTGATTTCTGGTTACGAGAGGTTCAGTTTTTGGGACACCTCGTCAACCAGAATGGGATATTGGTCGATCCTGCCAAGATTGAGGCAGTCATGAGGTAGAGGTGTCGAGATCACCCACCGAGATCAGGAGCTTTCTGGGTTTGGCCGGCTATTATCGGAGATTTATTAAGGACATCTTCAAGATCGCCGTGCCACTCACCAAGTTGACCCAGAAGGGTGTTGCATTTTCTTGGGGTCCGGAGCAGCAGACCTCGTTCGAGACACTTCGCCAGAAATTATGCGAAGCCCCAGTGTTAGCCCTTTGGAAAGGGATGGAGGATTTCGTGGTATATTGTGATGCATTGATATCCGAATTGGGAGCGGTGCTTATGCAGAGGGGGCATGTGATAGCATATGCATCGAGGCAGCTTAAGCCTCATGAGTCGAGGTATCCCACTCATGATCTGGAATTGGGAGCGATAGTGTTCGCTCTCAAGATCTGGTGTCACTATCTGTATGGGGTTCGGAGTACGATATACATGGACCACAAGAGCTTAAAGTATTTGATGGATCAGCCCAACCTGAATATGCGCCAGAGGAGGTGGTTGGATGTGGTAAAGGATTATGATTGTGAGATCCTGTACCATCTGGGAAAGGCTAATGTTGTAGCTGAGGCTTTGAACCGTAGGGCGGAGAGCGCCCCGTTTCGAGACGTTTGTTTGAGGTTGACAGTGATGACTTCGGTGTTGGACACCATTCGTGGGGCCCAAGCGGAGGCCGTGAGACCGGAGAACCGTAAAAGAGAGCGGGTGATCGGGCAGATATCAGAGTTTGTTACCGATAGTCGAGGACTTATGACCTTCCAGGGTCGGGTTTGGGTACCATTTGTGGGCGGAACGCATACCGTCTTGATGGAGGAGGCGCATAAGTCGAAGTTCTCGATCCACCCCGGGGCCACTAAGATGTATTTGGACCTGAAGAAGGAGTATTGGTGGCCCTGTATGAAGAGGGATGTTGCATGGTTCGTAGAGAGATGCTTGACCTGTCGCAAGGTTAAGGCCGAGCACCAACATCCGCATGGTAAGCTGCAGCTATTAGAGGTTCCCGAGTGGAAGTGGAAGTAGATTACCATGGACTTTATCACCAAATTTTCCAAGGACTGCTAGAGGTGTCGACGCAATTTGGGTGATTGTGGACAGGTTGACGAAGAGCGCTCACTTTCTTGCTATCAGTGAGAGCTCTACTACTGAGAGGCTGGCAGAGCTGTATGTGAGGGAGGTGGTATCACGACATGGAGTTCCGATCTCGATGGTTTCAGATCGAGATGTGCGATTTACTTCCAGGTTTTGGAAGAAGTTTCATGAGGAGTTGGGTACGAGGCTGCATTTCAGTACCGCATACCACCCACAGACGGACGGGCAGAGTGACCCTACGATTCAGACACTCGAAGACATGCTTCGGGCGTGTGTATTGGATTTCGACGGAAGTTGGGACACGTATTTGCCCTTATATGAGTTTTCCTACAATAACAACCATCATTCGAGCATTGGCATGCCACTTTTTGAGCTGTTGTATAGGAGGAGGTGTCGGACCCCCATATGCTGGGGAGAAGTAGGGCAACACGTGATGGGTAGTACGGAGATTGTTCTTCAGACGTCAGAGCAGATCCAGCAGGTCAGGCAGAGGTTGTTGACCGCTCAGAGTTGCCAAAAGAGTTATGCGGACAGGTGACGATCTGAGCTTGAGTTCCAGGTCGGCGATTTCGTGCTCCTGAAGGTATCTCCTTGGAAAGGAGTGACCCGATTCAGGAAGAGGGACAAGCTGGGACCCTGGTATATTGGGCCATTTAGGGTGATCGCAAGGGTGGGCAAGGTAGCGTATCGCTTGGAGCTACCAGAATTGGACTAGATTCATGATACCTTCCACGTGTCGCAGCTGAGGAAGTGTATTGCCGATGAGTCGGCAGTGGTACTGTTAGAGGATATCCAGGTGGACGCAAGTCTGAATTATGCTGAGAAGCTGATCGCAATCTTGGATCGAAGGATCAGGGTTTTGAGGAACAAGGAAGTGCCTCTGGTTCAAGTCCAGTGGCAACATCGAAAGGGTCTGAGCTGACCTGGGAGCCGGAGTCGGAGATGCGGGAGCAGCATCCGGAGCTGTTCACAGCAAGAGACTTCGAGGGCGAAGTCTGGTTCTAGTGTGGGAGAATTGTAACAGCACGAAATCCAGGTTAGCATTATAACCCTTTTTATTTTGGAGAATTGGCTAGTTAGTCCCTTATAGTGGAAGGTGTAGTGGGTGAGTACGCTAGGCGTACTGGGGGTACGCCGCGTGTACTCGCGCGCTTAATTTGTACGCAGGTCATCCGGGTACGCTGGGCGTACCCAAACTTACGTCGGGCGTAATCGGTCCAGATGCAAAACCCTAAGTGATGACCTTGCACTATAAAAGGAACGTGTAGTCCTTTGCCCTAGCCACCATACACCATTGAGAGAGTCCTTGAAGAGCTGAGATTCGTGCTTTAGCTTGTGTGTGAGTTTTTGAGCTTGAGGTTGTCTTTTCAAGGTGAAGAAGGAGAAGAAGGAACCCTTGTTGGAGCTAGAAGTTGAAGAGCAAGTGTAGATCCGAGTTCTTCTGTGGTTGGAGATCCTTCCTGAGGTAAAAAGCTCAAAGTTTTCCTTGTTCTTCATGAGTTTTGCTTTTTGGACCATTTTAGGTTTTTTTGGTTCAAAGTTGGAGACTTTTTGTGCAAAGAGTCTCCATGAGCTTAGATCTGACCTTTTCTAGTGTATTACATGTTGAGGAGTCATAAAAATCGAGTCTTGGACGTGGATCTTATGGCATGCATGAGTTATAGTCTCATTATGGAAAGAGGAAAGGTGTTTTGAGCTCAAAGTGACCTTTACAGCCATGCAAAGGCTTAAAGGCTTCAACTTTATGGATTAAGTCATATTAGAAGGGTCAGATCTGAATTTTGGATGAAAGTCTTAACCGTTTAAGACCTATATGAGATGGATGTGGAAACTGAGCATTACGCTAATCCCAGTACGCGCCGTGTAAGGGGCTGCGTACCCCGTTTCTGGAATGCAAGAGTACGCCCTGCGTACTGCTTGCTGTTGACTTTTGTTGACTTTTAGGGTTTGGTTAACTTAAGTGCAAATAAGTCTAGTAAGGGGTAAAATCGTCTTTTACCTCCATTGAGAGTGATTTGAGGAAAAGGTCTAGCCCTAGGGATTATGTTGATGACATGAGATTATCTCATATGACTAGGCGGAGGCTAGGTCTTATTTCGCTGAGTTCGAGGATTTCGGGTTACTGAGTTACACGAGGTGAGTCTTCTCACGATACGTTACCTAGAATGGTATTATATGTTGAACATAGGGTCTTATGTGTTATGTATGAGATTATGTGCTATATGTTATATGTATGTTGTATGATGTTATAGACTGGGCCGGAGGATCCAACGAGCTATGACCGGACCAGAGGGTCCAAAGAGCTACGGGACTGGAGGGTCCCGCTGAGACACATCGACCGGAGGGTCGTATTATAGCCTCGAGTGGCGTATGTATTGTATGCGATATTTTGGGGAACTCACTAAGCATTTATGCTTACAGTTGTTGTGTTATGTGTTTCAAGTACTAGCGATGACCGTGGAAAGGCACCGGCGTGACCCGTACACCCTAGAGAGAGGATTTGATTTTATGATCTTGGGATATGTTATGTTTCAATAACTACTGTTGGATATTTTTGAGAACATTTTTATGTGAATTTGGTTGATGAAAAATGAAAATTTTGTTTTGAAAATTACGTTGTTACACTGATGGTCTTTATATGGAATGTCATGCGCTCCCCCTATGGTCTGACATCTAATTGTCGTGGGCTCCCCCCGGGGTCTTCCATGCGAGTATCATAGAGACAAATATCATACCACATAACACATAATGCGCTGGAATTGGTGCCTTCGACCCATGGATATAGTGAGAAGACTCACCTCGCGCTACTGAATCATACATAAACACTCTTGGCTGCTGGCTGGCAGATCCATGAACTGTCAATAGCAAAACAACACCCAATTAACAATTGGGTTACAATCCATAACCATAACTCCATACCTGGGGTAAAAAGACCATTTTAGCCTAACCTAGCCTTGCCCAAATCTAAGACCCAAACTAACAATCTAAAAGGCCCAAAGGCCAATTAATCAACCAATGGCCTAATTTTCCAAATTGGGCCCAAACCCCTTACATTGGGCTTACCATAAGGACCAACCATTCATTCTAGTCCAAAACACTTTGTATTCCAATGGCCGATTAATAACTTAAACACTCAAGCCCAAAACACAAAAAACTACTCGTGGCCCAAATTATGGCCCAAGTTTCCAAATTGGGCCCAATGCCCTTCGCGGGCCTTCTCAAACTCACAATCAGACCAAAACCTGATGGCCCAACAGGATCCAAGACAAATAAGCCCAACAGATGGCCCATACTGACATGATCTGATTAATGATGTTTTGTTCGACATATTTAGGCATGCTAGATTTTTGCCAAAAAAGAGGCACCTATGAACTTTCCAACTGACCCACTAGAAGGAAGATTAACACTTAAACCAACTTATGTTTTAGTTTTATATGAGATGGAGGAAAGCATGCATGCGTGGCTCTAATAGAGGTTTCCCTTCTTGTAGGTTTAAGTGGTGGGGTTTTCATTGTGAGATAAGCTGCTTTAATAGATACATCATGGAAAGTGACAAAACATGAGAAAACGTGCATGAAAAATCAACATATATTTATACCTTTTTCATTTGACACTTTTCTGTTTCCTTATTTTAGATGCTGTAGAGCTCTTCAATAGAATCTAACGAGTCATGTATTTTAATATTATGACCCCAAGATCTATGGATCTTGTTGTTGTTGTTGTTTATTGTTTTGTCATCCAAAAAGGAGTTGTAACACAACTTGTTGCTCGTTTAACCGCTACGTCTATGTAAAACTTTTATTAGAATTAGTAAATATCTTTGGAGTATGTAATTAAAAAAAAAAGTTAAAGATGTATAAAAAATTAACACTAAAAGGGTGTTTGACAAAACTTATTTAAAATAACTTTAACCTTTTAATTTATAGCGGTAAGGGTGAGCATGGTGCGGTTTGGTGCGGTTTTAAGGCCAAACCGAACCGCAAACCGTATGGTGCGGTTTTTACCTTCTTAAAACCGTTGGGTGCGGTTTTGCAGCGGTTCGGTTTTAAGGTTTTTAAATGCGGTTTCGGTTTTAAACCATGTCTAAACTTTGATGCAGTTTTTTTATGTTTATTGGTACGTTTTTTTTTAAAGCGTAAGAACATGTGACTACTCTCACAAACTAATTAACAATCGAAGGTTGGTTAACTTTGTCTTAATTTGTTACAATCTTATTACACATATCGATTAGTACGTTTGGTTAACAATAGAAAATTTGTTTTGCACCCCATATAGTCTTACACAAAAACAAAGTAAACATATAATAAATATATTATCGTTTATAAGTATTTTAAATAACATGTATATAATATATATTAATTGATTTAGTAATATACATGCTTGCGGTGCGGTTCGGTTTTGATGGACCAGTTTTTTGAATAAAAACCGCACCGCACCGTTGACCTTCGGTTTTTGCAAAAATTAAATCCGCACCATTGGTTTTTGCACCGGTTTCGGTTTTTCGGTTGCGGTTTTACCGGTTTTTCTTTAGTCGGTTCGGTTTTTGTTCACCCCTATATAATGGTATCAAAACGGAGTTTTTAAAAAAATGATTGACTAAGTTTATCTGATATCAAATCACTATAAACTTATTAACTTATAGCATATTTTGTGTCGATATAGGTTTAGGTTAAAGGATATATTTATCAATTTTTCTGAATGGTGAAATAAATAGTTTTTGATAAGTAAATGATAAGTGATTTATCAAAAAAATGACTTGTTAAAGGTTCCAAATAGCTATAGACTCTTTTTTAAAAAGCTTTTACAAAAACATTTTTTTTTGACTCATATCCATATAAACCCGATAATAAATTAAAAAACTCATTTTTTACAGTTTTGTGGAACACCCTTTAATAATAATAAAAAATTAAAATTTAAACAGAACAAAGACCAAAAGAAATATATACAATTTAGTCGTTTTCTAATGTAAACTTAATTAATCAATTATTTGGAGATTGAAAGAAACTATTAAGCTTCCGGGCAGACGGGCAGAAGTCATAACCGTCAGGCTGTCCAATGGCAAATAGCCACGTCATCAGGAAACTCCGATTTGTAGACTGTAGGTTTGAGTGGTCTCCTCATTTATCTATTCATTGTACTAAGTCAACTAATTTAATGGGAATGAGGTGCCAATGCACACTTTTACTTTTTGCAAGTGTCCAACTCCACCTCCTTCTTTTATCTTCAAAACACTATGGCGATTCCTTACCTATTGGAGACCTGATTCCTCTTTTCTTGTATAAATTCCCTTAAATTAAGTTGCGTTTCAATTAGAAATCACATATTCTATCGCGTTTTTTGTGGAATTGTTTCTAGATATGGAAGATGAATATGCAAAACTTATCAGGAGGATGAATCCACCAAGGTACTGCAAATATACGCTTCCTTTCTCTTCTAATTTCAATAAAATTGTTCTCGAATTTTGATTGCTCAATCTGGATCTTGTATATTTGTTTGGTGATTACGTAATTGAATCACTTGCTACGAGAATTTCTCTGAGATTGTACCTCCTTGGTTGTTTTTCTGTTATTTTATTATATATGCAGATGATTCTAGCGTGTGATTTGAGTTTACATGCTAAGTTTGTCTGTATTTAACTATTGGAACACATTAACAGAATGATTTTGTAAATTTACTTAATTAAGTTTTCTTGATTTGACCCCTATTAGATCTGAAGTGTTAGTTTTCCGTGTGAGTGAGTGCGTGTCTCTTCCTAATTTAAGTTCATATATTGTTATCGCAGAGTTACAATCGACAACAACTCTTCTCCGGATGCAACAGTTATCCAGGTATGTGACTAGTTTGTTGTACGATACTTTCAGTTTCAGAAACCCTCGACTCGATTCAACTCTTTCAAGTTATTCCTCTCCATGCTCTGTATGTTAGGTCGAAAGTGTTAATAAGCATGGTATTCTACTCGAAGTTGTCCAAGTTCTTTCAGATTTAGATCTCGTCATCACAAAAGCCTACATCTCATCAGATGGAGGATGGTTCATGGATGGTACGTTATTTTTTATTCTTCTTCACGTCACTGCATCAAATTAGAATCTGAATAACTTTTTACGCCATTTCCATCTGGATTCTCTTTCTCCCTACAGTATCTGATCCTATTTCTTTGATTTTGACAATCCACAGTTTTCAATGTTATTAACCCTGACGGAAGCAAAATTAAAGATGAAGGTGTTGTCAACTACATAAAAAAGGTAAGCATCTTTTCTACTTCTACCCCTTCTGAAGCCACTTGTATATATAATATATCAAGTATCTTGGAATAAAAGCTCACTATGTAATGCTTCTTCCATTACAGGTGCTTGAAAGTGATGCTTTTTATGTCCCTTCATTAACTGGTTCAGTTGGATTAAAGCCTTCTGAAGATTACACAGTAATAGAACTAGCTGGAATAGACAGACCTGGACTATTATCAGAAGTATCTGCAGTTCTCACAAATCTTGGATGTAATGTAGTCAATGCTGAAATATGGACTCACAATGCAAGAGCTGCAGCTGTTGTACATGTCACAGATGAGAAAACAAAAACTGCAGTTGAAGATCCTAAAAGACTCTCAACTATTAAGAAACTTCTGTGTAATGTTCTTAAGGGGAACAATGACTTGAAGACTGGTAAAATGACGCTTTCGACCCCGGGGTTTACGCATAGGGAGAGAAGATTGCATCAGATTATGTTTGCTGAGAGGGATTATGAGAATGTTGGAAGGGTAGAACAGGAAGAAAAGGAGAATAGATGGAGGCCACAGGTTAGTGTGTTGGATTGTGCTGAGAAGGATTACACGGTTATTACTATGAGGTGTAGGGATCGACCAAAGCTTTTGTTTGATATAATCTGCACGTTGACTGATATGCAATATGTTGTGTTTCATGGAGTAGTTCATACAGGGAAAATGGAGGCTTATCAGGTATTTTAGTTTCTTTTTGGGTTTTATTTGTTATGTTTGTGAATTGTGAGCATAATACATGATTAGATGAGCCAAATGTTTACAATAAGGTTAAATTCAAGAAATAGCAACGTACTTTCATATATTTATTTTTGAACTATGGTAGAATATCCTAATTTCATTTCTTTCTATTGCACAAAAATTTTTTGACTAGCATAATTGGGTGGATTTTTCAAAGTTAAATTATGTTTAATCTCGTAAAAGACCTTATATTTTGTGTTTTTTCCAGATTAAACCTCGGATTTATTTTTTGACAGAAAAATACCTTGTACTTTTTCATTTTGCCGATCTGGAGTAGTCATTTTTTTCAAAGAATATTGTGAAGTGTGAGGGTTTTTCGAGAAAAAATGAAAAAGTTGAGGGCTTATTTGGAAGTAGTTAGAAGGTTGAGGGGTTTTTTTTTTTCAAATAAAAAAGACAAAGTTGAGGGTTTTTTCGGAAAAAATGAAAAAAATACAAGGTCTTTTTCAGGCAAAAAATAAAGTTGAGGTTTAATCTGGTAGAAATCACAAAATATAAGGTCTTTTATAAGATTAACTCGTAAAATAACCTAATAAGTATAATTTGGGTAGATTTTTTCAAGATACAATATCTTCATAAGATATTTTTTTTGAAAAGTACAATGTTATAATACAAGGTTTTTTTTTTTTTTTGGAAAAATGATGTTTAAAAGATATTTGAGAAAAAAACGACAGACTTGGAAAAAATAAGTGTAAAAAGTTGGGATTTAATTGCATTAAATAAATAAGAATCATGCATATGTAAAAAAATAAAATAACCTTCATTTGCAATTCACGTCTTGATGTCCTTTTCTAGTTTTTTAAAAAAGTGGAGTTTTTTTATTAAATGAATGTAATTAATGTAGGAATATTATATTAGACACATTGATGGAAGCCCAGTAAGCTCAGAAGCAGAGCGAGAGCGTGTTATGCAATGTCTCGAAGCTGCAATCGAGAGGAGGACTTCTACTTCTGAGGTATTATTTTTTTTACACTTAATACAAAAATCAATATTTTTAATATTATTTTTTTCTAACACAATTTAATTGTTTGTGGTTAACTTACTCAGGCGCTAGAGCTAGAACTACACACAGCAGATCGTATTGGGCTTCTATCCGATATAACAAGGATATTTAGGGAAAACAGTTTATGTATAAAAAGAGCCGAAATTTCAACAACCCAAGGTGGAAAAGTCAAAGACATATTTTACGTTACAGACATGACCGGAAATACCCCTGTTGACCAAAAAACCATTGATTCAATTCAAAAACAAATCGGTCAACAAGCGTCACTCCATGTTAGATGGAACTCTAACCAATCACCCGAACCACCACCCGAAGAAACACGAATGAGCTTTCTCTTTGGAAATCTCTTCAAAACCCGACCATTTCACACTCTTAAATTGGCCTAATCATAGTGACTGGAAACACTGTACATTTTAGGGTTTCCAGCTGATATTATATGATATGATATGATATGATATGAATATCATACCACACAAAGTAGAAAGAAAAGATAGATACAAAGTAGCGTATGAAGGGATCGGAGGACCTTGTAAATAGATAGCTGTCCTCTCTTTCTTCCCTTATATAAGTTGTTGATATTGTAAATAATAAGGTAAACAAATGGTGATCTATTACTGTGTACATAGATAGATATCATCATGATTATATGTATATGGTATATTGTAAAGAGTGTGGTTTGTATATACAAGTCTACTCTTTATTTATTTATTTATTTTTTTTGAAATCTTGGTAAAGTGGCTAATTGTACACATATAAACCCACTTCAAGGCCCATATGGAGGTCAATTACCAAAGACTAGCAATATTTTGGGTGTTTCAAGATTTCAACCCGAGATTTTTAGAATTGCACACTTTCTCCTAACTACTTTCATATAGTCACAGTGTAACATTCATTAGTATACTAATGATATTATTATTCTTGTAACTCCTTTCATATAGTCACACTGATACTAATGATATTATTAAAATTGACAAGTAGTGTAAACTTTGTTTCCGTTGTGTTTTGAAAAACAAAGTCCATACTAATTATCAATTTTAATATTATTATTAGTATCGGTGTAAGTGATGATATGAGAGAAGTTATGAGTAAAAATGATTCGGTTTTTAGATTTTAACATATTCAATTTGTTTATTTAGATTAAGTGAGAATCAATCGTATATAGATGTCCAAAATAAATGCTTAAAATCATTAAACTATTAAAAAAGGAAAACTATTGGTTTAAACTCATTAATCAAGTTAAAAATGAAAACTATTGCAAACATCCTAATGAGTAATGAGAGGCCACATCCCACAAAGAAAAGAAAAGTCAAGTTTGGGGTTCTATGACAGCACATGTCACTAGATAAATGAAAAATAACAAAGATTTGATTTCTTAAAGAAAATCTAAGTGAGATCTGGTAGAAATCCATATGATGTGATACAATACACGTAAACAGGTTTTGTAACGCTCATTTGGTTTTTGGATTTGTATTATTTCAAACAAAGATACTTATCGTATTTTAGCTGTCATGTAAAGGACCATTTTTAAGGTTTAACTCATATGCCTTGTATATCGATCATACTAAATAATTACTTTTTAAGAATATATATATATATATATATATATATATATATATATATATATATATATATATATATATAGGGTTAGGTTAATTTGAGAACACCAATATTTTGTGAGACCGTGAGACACATTTATTTATTTATTTATTATTTATTATTTTATTTTTTTAGTTAATTCAAGTTATGAAAATAATATTTAAAAAAAGAATTTTTGGATTTTTCCATTTATTTTGCATTTTAAAATTATTCTTTAGAATATGTACAGTGTAATATTCTATTAGAATATTTCATGTATTTTTCAAAAACAAATGGAATTTATTTTTAATTTTTTTATTTATTTTTATTTTTTTAGTTAATTCAAGTTCTGAAAATAATATTTAAAAAAAGAATTTTTAGATTTTTCCATTTATTCTGCATTTTAAAATTATTTTTTAGAATATGTCAGTGTAATATTCTATTAGAATATTTCACGTATTCTTAAAAAAAAAATGGAATTTATTTTTATTTATTTTTTATTTTTTTTAGTTAATTCAAGTTCCGAAAATAATATTTAAAAAAAGAACTTTTAGATTTTTCCATTTATTCTGCATTTTAAAATTATTTTTTAGAATATGTACAGTGTAATATTCTATTAGAATATTTCACGTATTTTTAAAAAAAACGGAATTTATTTTTATTTATTTTTTATTTATTTTAGTTAATTCAAGTTCCGAAAATAATATTTAAAAAAAGAACTTTTAGATTTTTCCATTTATTCTGCATTTTAAAATTATTTTTTAGAATATGTACAGTGTAATATTCTATTAGAATATTTCACGTATTTTTTTAAATAAAAAAACGGAATTTATTTTTATTTATTTATTATTATTTTTAGTTAATTCAAGTTCCGAAAATAATATTTAAAAAAAGAATTTTTGGATTTTTCCATTTATATTGCATTTGAAAATTATTTTTAGATTTTGTCTCACGGTCTCACAAAATTAGAATGGTCTCAAAAGAACCTGAACATATATATATATATATATATATATATATATATATATATATATATATATATATATATATATATATAGAGGGTGAGGTTCGATAGAGAACCATAATTAACCAAGGAACCAATCTTTTTTTTCAACTTTTAGAACTTATTTTTTATCAAAAAAAACTAAAAATACAAAAATTCATAACTTTTTATCCTTTTTCCAATGATATAAAATTTGATTTTTTTTATGTTAAATTCACAATGTGAATCTTCGAAAATACACAACGTGAATCCGGATTCACATGGTGAATCCGAAAAATATTTTTCACATTCACAATGTTAATATATGAATTTAGATATTTTTAGATATTTTTTTTCAATAAAAAATAAGCTCTAGAAATTGAAAAAAAGATTTGGTTCCTTGAAGAATCCTTAATTATGGTTATTTATTGAACTTTTCCCAATATATATATATATATATATATATATATATATATATATATATATATATATATATATATATATATATATATATATATATATATATAGGTTCAGGTTCATTTAAGATCATTCTAATTTTGTGAGACCGTGAGACCAAATCTAAAATAATTTTAAAATGCAAAATAAATGAAAAAGTCCAAAAATTCTTTTTTTAAATATTATTTTTGGAACTTGAGTTAACTTAAAAAAATAAATAAAATAAATAAAAATTTAAAAAAAAATCCCGTTTTTTTTTAAATAAATATTCTAATAGAATATTACAGTGTACATATTCTAAAAAATAATTTTAAAATGCAAAATAAATGGAAAAATCAAAAAATTCTTTTTTTAAATATTATTTTCGAAACTTGAATTAACTAAAAAAAAGAAAAAAAATAAAAAATCTATATATATATATATATATATATATATATATATATATATATATATATATATATATATATATATATATATATATATATATATATATATATATATATAGGGTTGAGTTCATTAGAGACAATGATATTTTGTGAGATATAGGGACAATATCTGGACCATTCATCTACCATGATCTATGGATGGGATTAAATCAAATTAGAACAATATAGAGGCGGTGACATTTTTAAATCCTATTAAACTTTAGGATTAATGAAAGACATAGAGGGGTAGAGGGGTAGTATCGTAACTTTGGTTTTAATTGATCTACAATCGTGAGTCGAACATATTCATTCATTCTTCACGCACCAGAAAACTCTTGCCCTCCAATAAACCCTAAAAAACATCTTTTTTCCTGATCTGCAATCTTGATTGAAGAACTTACCTGGATTCGATCTCCTTTCATTTTGATTCTGCTTCACATTGTTCTTCCTAAAATCACTGAATCAATTTGATTTTGATTATGAAATGTTTCTTCAAAAACCCTAAGAATCGATTATGATTCATTCTCATTTTGATTTTTAGTGTTCTGATTCAAATTCTAAATCATGATTACATTTTCTTTCATCAATTCAAAGTCTGTTCACAGTAAAATTTTATTTCAAATCTCTCAAGAATAACCTGAAGAAACTGATTCTGATCTCATTCTGATTTCTGAAAACCTCAATTTCATTCTACTAAAAATCAAAGCTCGGATACATCTGATTTTAAATATCTTGATTCCGATTTTGATCATATAGTTCAACAATCAGGTTAGATGACACTAATATCTCGTTTAGTTTGTTTTTATGATTCTGATTTCAATTCTGATTCTAGATATTATATGATAATGATTTATAAAACGCTATTGTGAAATTATGTACTATAGTAATTTAATTGTTTACTACACCTATGGTTAACATTTGATCCAACTTACTGTAGCTAGGGTTAGCAATCAATTTCAAAATTTCAGAATCTTTGATACCAAATGTCTTATATAACTTTAATGTAGTCAAAGTTATCAATAAACTTGTTTATTGTAGGTAGGTTTATAGTTTTTGTTATAAAATTTATTTACTGCAACTAGGTTTATTTTGATTGTTATGATGTTGTTCTAAGTGATAATGTTTGTTGTCAACTTAAGATATTTTATAAAAGAATATTTACTTATTAATGTTTTAGCTTGCTGTAATTGTTTGAAATTTACTGTTAACTTAAGATACTTTATAATAAGTACAGTAGTTTAAAAAATATATATTACTCTATTGTAGAATAAATTAGTTGATAACGTTACGAGTGATTGATGTTTGTTGTTCTAAACTTGTTTAAGATAATTTGTAACATAATCTTCTTAATCAAAACAGAGGCTTGTTAGTGAACTTTACAATCTTCTTAATCAAGTGAACTCTGTAGAAGTCCAAGACGATGTGAAGCTCCCTGATAACTTCACACATCTTGTCATAGAAATGAAAAGCAACAAGTATGATGCAAAGGAATTTGCTTTTATATTGACAGGAATGGCATGTCTACTCACCATTTATCCATGTTTTTGGCTTATGTTATCATTGGCTTGTTTCTGGGCATTTTTGTAATGAAGTGTACTTGGTAATGTTATGTAATGTTTGTTATAAAAAAATGATTTTTATGTGCTGTTTAGAATTTAAGTCGCAATTCAAGCTAAATTTTATAAGTAGAGTGTATGATGTTTAAAAATATTGGAATTATTTTTAGGTATTATGTTTTCAAGTACCAGTAATCAAGAAAATGAAAAAGAGTGGGTTGGATTTAAAGAAAATCATAAACAAGGAACATCGGAAAAGGTTGAAAGATGAAGATGGCGACCAAGTGAGTAATTTTGATTTTGTTGATGTAGGTTGATAAACTAAAGAATTGAAGCAAGGGATGCACTAGAAAGGAGTGAAAATTAGAATTGTTGCAAGTTTGAATGTTTTGAAATATGGTTATCTAACATGAAAACATTTTCTTCTTTTATTGTGTATTGAATAAATTAGATATTAATGATTGCTTAATGTTTTGTAAATCAATTGGTATGGTTGATTATATGATGACTACTTAATTGTATGTTTGGTAATATGATGACTGCTTAATAGAATGGTTGGAAATATGATTAGTTCTAATCTACATGTATATTGTTCTAAAATAAATAATATACATGTTTTCTATACATATAGATTGTTCTTACATAATAATATTATAGGCTAATTGTTAACATGTATAAAATTAGAATATTCTAAAAGAATAAAATATGTATATATAGAATATTTTTACAAAATAATGTTATAGTTTGACTAGTAACATGTATAGAACTACAATTAGAATATTCAATGTAACGCCCCGTTCCTGGTACGTATTTATTTTGATTAAATGTTCTTTTGGGAAGAGCTACTTGGGGAGTTGTAGCCCTAACTCGCCGAGTAGATGTCGAGTGGATGCAGGCTTTAAGTGATCTACTCGGCGAGTCCACGCCTGGACTCGGCGAGTAGGCCAATCAGGAGGAGACCCTAATCCTTAGGGTTTGCACCCTATTTAAATGTCCTTACAGCCCCATCTCAGCCCCCATCATCCTCAGAGCATTCCTAATCGAAAACCCTAGCCTCCATTGATAAGTTTGAGTGATTGTTGCCTTGTGAAGGGACTTTTGGTGCACCTTGGAGCAAGTGGAAGAAGGGAGAGGTTGAAGAGGTCAAGGAGGGGGACTTAGATCCAGAACACATTCAGTTGTGGTCATCCATTCTGGTAATAAAATTTCCATCTTGGTTATTGATCTATTAGATCTTGTTTGTCCTTAAATTGTTGCCTTTAAGCCCTAAAACCCCAAATCCTTGAAGAGAAACCTTATGGTTGGGTTATACTTCAGATCTGGACTCTCATTACCTTCTTGAAGTGTTAAGTTTCAGTCATATTGGTGATTAAGGTCCCTCTTGAGCTTAGAACCCCATTAAGAGCTTAGTTTGGACATTTGAAGCCTCTAAAGCTATGCATGCACGTAAAGTTTGCAACTTTACGTGATAAGCATGCCCTAGAAGCCTAGATATGTGGTTTGGAGCCGATGCATGGCTCAAATCAGGTATGTATAGAAAAAGGACTGAATGAACTCGGCGAGTAGAACGATGGACTCGGCGAGTCCTATGAAGTTAGCCGTGGACTCGGCGAGTTGGACGAGCAACTCGGCGAGTCCGATGAAGATTGCCTTAGACTCGACGAGTTGTTCTTCAACTCGGCGAGTCAGATGAACTTGGACATAGTATGTATGCATCGAGGAAGAACGCATCGAGTCTTCGCTAAGCTCGATGAGTAGAAACGGGTGTAGAACTAGAACAGATGGAAGGGACTCGGCGAGTTGGCGAGCCAACTCGGCGAGTCCGGTCAACCAGGAAGTTGACTTTGACCAGGATGTTGACTATGAACGGGGGGTAAAATAGTCATTTTACCCTAAGATTAGTTATCAGTATCTGACTTACTGTTGATGGAAATTGTATCCGAGGAGTTCCGGTTCAGCAGTCTGGCGCTCAGCAAGCAGATTTTCAGCAGCTACTTCGAGGTGAGTTTCCTTCCAGTAGGAACGGGTCTAAGGCACCAAGGCCGGACCGTATAGACGATATGATAGTGTCGGAGTGTGGGCAGAGCCCGTATCTCTTAGTTGAGTCTGATGATGCTATATGCTAGCGTGGTAGAATTGTTTATACTCGTTGTCTGTGTGATACATGTATATTATGGTTTAGTAGTGGAGTGTGGGCGAGGCCCGTATCTCCTAGATAGCGGAGTGTGGGCGAGGCCCGTATCTCCTAGATAGCGGAGGGTGGGCGAGGCCCATATCTCCTAGATAGCGGAGTGTAGGCGAGGCCCATATCTCCCAGTTAGCGGAGTGTGGGTGAGGCTCGTATCTCCTTGAGTGTGGGCGAGGCCCGTATCTCCTAGCTATTCATTATATGATTGTATGGTATGTGGTATTATGGGGGAACTCACTAAGCTTCGTGCTTACAGTTTTCAGTTTTGGTTTCAGGTACCTCTTCTTCGAAGGGGAAGGAGCTGGCGCGGTAGCGGCCCATCACACACATGCCTTGTATTCCGCACTATGAGATCCTCCTGGGAATTTGTGCTCTGATGATATTATGTTTTTATAAAATGTTTTTCAAGACATGCGATAAGTTTTATGAAATGATATGATCGGTGAACGTTATATTTCTAATGGTTGCTAAGCATATGCTTTATAAATGAAATTTTTGGCTCGTATTTTTGGGACGTTACAAGTTGGTATCAGAGCCCTGGTTTGAGGGATTCGGACACACATTCGGGGGTGTTTGAACTCAAATCGAGGGATTAAAGATTTTGAAAAAAAGAAAATGTTTTCTAAAAGGCTATGTAAAGGGTTTTAAGAAAGAACAAAGTGTGTGATGTACGCGACCGGCCAAGCTCAAGTAAGTATTCCCCAAAGTACCCATACAAGCTTATGTTATGTTTATCAGTTTTAGTAGAACAGCATGCTAGAATAGGACTAAGGATCTAGGAGTGATGCCTTATGTGCCTGCTTTATGTGCTTCAGTGTATGAAAAACTGCATGCTAGAATTGAGTAGACAGTAGTAGGATAGCCTGTTTAGGTTATGCCTGATAGTACGAGTTTAGCATTGTATGCTAGTTCAGTTTCTCTCTACGAGGATATAGTTGCTTGAGATTGTTTCCTTTTGTCCAAATGCTGCTTGCTTTGTGCTATGTGGGCTTTGAGTGATGGGAGTTAGCTGTTAGGTGAATACGTTAAAGTCACATGTGATCAGGGTTGAATAATATCAGAGTGTTGGATTTGACCCTATTGCATAGCTCTTGTTTGAGTCCTAACCGTTGTAGGGATGAGTCCCTTACTCGAAGGATTATCCGAGCCTCGTCGCATGTGATTGTATTCAGGTAATAGCTAATTGGCATCACAAAGAGACCTTCAGCAGCTGAGGACTGGGTTAGGTGGAGTAAGAGGTTTCCTAGGGTAAGCCTAGGATAAGAGTAGCAGAGATCAGCGGTAGCGAAAGGGATCTGGTGGAGTCAAGGCAGTCCTTGGAGAAGGTACAGATAGATGTGGAAGGTAGTATGGGCCCGTACTACTGAAAGCAAAGGATCCGTACCCGAACCGAGGAAGGCCAAGATAAGACCAGGGAACTTGTAGTAGGTGTGATCCCTCCAGAGGTATCAGTATCGCTAACGGTTATTATTTATGTATTTCAAAATGGTGGTACTACACTCGAGGCCAGCAGTTGGTAGTACAGGAGAGGGATAGGGTTCGGGATCAGGTTCCGAGCCAGTAGATGAGGGGCTATGCGATTTCATCGCGTCAGAGATCACCAGAGGCATCCTTGAGTCGACCCCCATTATCTTCGGGTCAATCAAGGAAGGGATATTGGAGCTGATGGAGGATCGCCTCCGGGCATTCAGGAGTGACATGGCATCTAGCCAGTCGGGATCTCGCACACTGTCCTTCAAGGACTTCCGGGGCAGTGGTGTGCCGGATTTTCACGGGGCGAAGGACCCCATAGCTGCCAGGCGATGGATTGCAGACATTGAGTCTGCACAGTTGACTAGCTTCTGCCCTGAGGGTTCGAAGGTGAGATATGCAGCAGGATGTTTGCGAGATCGAGCTAGGGATTGGTGGGAGTTCGTTGGTGACTCGCTGGGAGCCTCGGCTGTCGAGGCTATGACCTGGTCAGACTTCGTGACCAGGTTTAGAGCAGAGTTTGCGCCGGCTGTCGAGCTTCAACAGTTGGCCAGAGAGTTCTTAGACATGAGACAGACGATGTAGACTGTGGCGGAGATCACCGCCAAGTTCCGGGAGAGAGCATTGTTGGTGCCCTAGTACGCGGGTGATGAGGAAATGAGGAGGACCCGCTATCATGACATGCTCCAAGCTGATATTCGGGAGCATGTTAGTTTATCATCTCGCCCCACCCTGGACTCTATGATTGCCAGGGCAAGGGAGAGGGAGATAGATCTGGAGCACATCCGGAGAGGAAGACAGAGGAGGGACAGGCAGGAGGGGCTTCAGGGAAGAAGCCCAGGGGATCAGATGGTAGGCTGAAAGGACAAAGAGGACCAGGTCGCTGCGGGAAATGCGGCAGGTCACACGAGGGAGCATGTAGATTGGGATTGTCGGGCTGCTACAAGTGCGGCAAGACGGGACACTTTAGCAGGGATTGTACTACCCCTGCACTTGTGGTTCAGAAATCAGAGTTGCTGTGTTTCCACTGCAACCAGAGGGGCCACAAGAAGGCCAATTACCCCCAGTTGACAGCAGCGCCGGTTAAGGCGCCAGCTCCAGCGACCCTGCGGATCACTGATGGCCGACAGGGCAAGGCAGAGGCTCCAATGGTGAGGAGCCGGACATTTCAGCTGACTACCGAGGAGGCACGCGCCACACTTGATGTTATGACGGGTATGATTCTTCCCTTTATCTTATTTTATATGATGTTATGTTATTGATGTGTGCTCTGTGTTTATGCGTTAGGATCGTTCCATGTGAACGGTATCCCAGTTCAGGTGTTGTTTGACTCGGGTGTCACTCGGTCATTTGTTTCCCTTGTACTTAGCAAGAGGTTTACTGAGTCTTCAGGCATGTTGGATTTCCCTTTAGAGGTAGAGATTGCCGATGATCGATCGGTGCGAGCGACAACAGTATTCAGGGATTATGTCCTAAGGTTATTTGAGGAGCGATATTTAGTGGATTTGGTTCCTATCCCATTGCGGGGGAACAAGGTGATTATAGGCATGGATTGGTTGAGCCCTAATGGGGCGGTGATAGATTGCGCACAACAGTTAGTGCGGATCAGGACCCCAAGTGGGGGAGAGTTGGTGATCCACGGCGAGAGGCCACAGTGTGGACCTGCAGTATGTTCAGCAGTGAGAGCTAGGTGCTACCTTCAACAGGGTTGCGTGGGATATGTCGCGTATGTTTTGGATACCCGGGAGATGGGTAAAGCGACAGTGAGCAAGGTTCCAGTGGTGTGAGACTACACTGATGTGTTCCCGGAGGAGCTTCCTAGAATACCTCCGGAGCGTCAGGTAGAGTTCAGGATTGACCTAGTTCATGGTGCGGCTCCGATAGCCAAGGCACCGTATCGGTTGGCTCCTCCTGAGATGCAGGAGTTGTCTACACAGCTGCAGGAGCTGTTAGACAAGGGATTCATTCGGCCGAGCAGTTCACCCTGGGGAGCCCCAATCCTGTTTGTGAGGAAGAAGGACGGGTCGCATCGGATGTGTATCGATTACCGGGAGCTGAATAAGGCAATGGTGAAGAACCGTTACCCACTCCCTAGGATTGATGACCTCTTTGATCAGTTGCAGGGAGCATCTTGGTTCTCCAAGATCGATTTGCATTCAGGTTATCATCAGATGAGGGTCAGAGAGGAGGATGTATAGAAGACCGCGTTTCGAACGTGTTATGGCCATTATGAGTTCGTGGTGATGCCGTTTGGGCTCACTAATGCTCCTGCCGCGTTTATGGATCTCATGAACCGCGTGTGTAGACCGATGCTGGATCGGTCTGTGATAGTTTTCATTAATGACATCTTGGTTTATTCCAAGACGCAGGAGGAGCACGAGGAGCATCTGAGAGAGGTTTTGGAGACCTTGAGGAGGGACAGCTTGTACGCCAAGTTCTCCAAATGTGAGTTTTGGTTGCGCGAGGTGCAGTTTCTTGGGCACCTCATCAACCAGAATGGGATTTCAGTAGACCCGGCCAAGGTGGAGGCCGTGATGAGATGGGAGGTTCCGAAGTCTCCATCTGAGATTCGGAGTTTCCTAGGATTAGCAGGCTACTATCGGAGATTCATTCAGGATTTATCCAAGATAGCCGTACCCCTGACACGGTTGACTAAGAAATCCATAGTCTTTCGATGGGGGCCTGAGCAGCAGGCAACATTTGAGGCTCTGAGACAGAGATTGTGCGAGGCGCCAATCTTAGCCCTGCCAGAGGGCGTAGAGGATTTTATGGTATATTATGACGCATCCATTTCGGGGTTAGGTGCGGTGCTGATGCAGAGAGGGCACGTCATAGCCTACGCTTCGAGGTAGCTGAAGCCTCACGAGGCGAACTACCCAACGCATGATTTAGAGTTGGGGGCGGTGGTCTTCGCTCTCCAGATTTGGCTATATTACCTCTACGGGGTTTGGTGTACCATTTACATGGACCACAAGAATTTGAGGTGCCTCATGGATCAGCCGAATTTATATATGAGGCAGCGTCGGTGGCTTGATGTGGTGAAGGATTATGATTGTGAGATCCTTTACCACCCGGGGAAGGCCAATGTGGTGGCCGATGCGCTTAGCCATAAGGCGGCGCCGATCAGGGATATTTGCATGCGGATGACAATGGTGACTTCGCTTTTGGAACGGATTCGGGAGGCCCAGCAGGAGGCTAAGAAGGAGGAACATCGGAAGAGTGAGCGAATAGTGGGTCAAGTCACCTCCTTCGATTATGATAGCCAAGGATTATTAACTTTACACCGTAGGGTATGGGTGCCATACCTCGGAGGCGTGCATCAGATTTTGATGGAGGAGGCACACAAATCCCGATTCTCCATTCATCCCGGGGCGACGAAGATGTATAGGGATCTTCGTCTGGACTATTAGTGGCCCTGCATGAAGCGAGATGTGGCTTGGTACATCGAGCGGTGCTTGACCTGCAGGAAGGTCAAGGCTGAGCATTAGAGACCGTACGACAAGATGCAGCCGTTGGAAATCTCGTTGTGGAAGTGGGAGGATATTACGATGGATTTTATCACGGAGATTCCCAGGACCGCGCGAGGAGCAGATTCTATATGGGTCATCGTGGATCGATTGACCAAGAGCGCCCATTTTATTTCAATCTAAGAGAGCATCTCGGCCGAGAAGTTGGCCGACATTTATATCAGGAAGATAGTGGCGCGGCACGGGGTGCCAGTGTCAGTGATTTTAGACAGAGATGTGCGTTTTACTTCCAGGTTTTAGAAGAAGTTTCATGATGAGTTGGGCACTCGTCTGCATCTTAGCACTGCCTTCCACCCGCAGACGGATGGTCAGAGTGAGCGGACCATCTAGACTCTTGAGGATCATCCAGACTCTTGAGGATATGTTGCGGGCATGCGTGCTAGATTTCGGCGGCAGTTGGGATACGTATCTTCCGTTAGCAGAATTTTTGTATAACAACAGTTACCATGCAAGTATTGACCACCCTTCTTTCGAGATGCTCTATGGGACAAAGTGCAGGACCCCGATTTGTTGGGGCGAGGTCGGTCAGCATGTCCTTGGGAGCCCCAAAGTGGTGCTCAAGAAGACAAAGTTGATCCAACAGGTTCATAGTAGACTGCAGACTGCGCAGAGTCGGCAGAAGAGTTACGCCGACAGGAGGCATTCAGACTTGGAGTTTCAGGTGGGTGACATGGTCCTCCTGAAGGTATCACCCTGGAAGGGTGTCATTAGGTTCCGAAAGAGGGGCAAGTTGGGCCCCAGGTTCATTGGTCCTTTTAGGGTTTTGCCCGGGTGGGTCGGGCCGCCTATCGATTGGATCTTCCAGCAGAGCTTAGCCAGATCCACAACACTTTTCATGTTTCTCAGTTGAGAAAGTGTTTGGTGGACGAGTCAGCAGTTGTACCCTTGGAGGATATTCAGGTTGATAGCAACCTGAATTATATCGAGAGACCAGTTGCGATCTTAGATCGAAAGGCGAAGACCTTGAGGAACAAGGTGGTTCAGTTGGTGAAGGTGCAGTGGCAGCACCGGAAGGGTTCGGAGTGGACATGGGAGGTGGATGAGGAGATGAGGGAGCACTACCCCGAGTTGTTTCTGGAGTCAACAGACTTCGAGGAAGAAGTCTAAGATAAGTGGGGCGGAATTGTAACACCCCGTTCCTGGTACATATTTATTTTGATTAAATGTTCTTTTGGGAAGAGCTACTCGGTGAGTTGTAGCTCTAACTCGCCGAGTAGATGTCGAGTGGATGCGGGCTTTAAATGATCTACTCGGCGAGTCCACGCCTGGACTCGGCGAGTAGGCCAATCAGGAGGAGACCCTAATCCTTAGGGTTTGCACCCTATTTAAACGTCCTTACAGCCCCATCTCAGCCCCCATCACCCTCAGAGCATTCCTTATCGAAAACCCTAGCCTCTATTAATAAGTTTGAGTGATTGTTGCCTTGTGAAGGGACTTTTGGTGCACCTTGGAGCAAGTGGAAGAAGGGAGAGGTTGAAGAGGTCAAGGAGGGGGACTTATATCCAGAACACATTCATTTGTGTTCATCCATTTTGGTAATAAAGTTTCCATCTTGGTTATTGATCTATTAGATCTTGTTTGTACCTAAATTGTTGCTTTCAAGCCCTAAAACCCCAAATCCTTGAAGAGAAACCTTATGGTTGGGTTATACTTCAGATCTGGACTCTCATTACCTTCTTGAAGTGTTAAGTTTCAGTCATATTGGTGATTAAGGTCTCTCTTGAGCTTAGAACCCCATTAAGAGCTTAGTTTGGACATTTGAAGCCTCTAAAGCTATGCATGCACGTAAAGTTTGCAACTTTACGTGATAAGCATGCCCTAGAAGCCTAGATCTGTGGTTTGGAGCCGCTGTATGGCTCAAATCATGTCTGTATAGAAAAAGGACTGAATGAAGTCGGCGAGTAGAACGATGGACTCGGCGAGTCCTATGAAGTTAGCCGTGGACTCGACGAGTTGGATGAGCAACTCGGGGAGTCCGATGAAGATTGCCTTAGACTCGACGAGTTGTTCTTCAACTCGGCGAGTCAGATGAACTTGGACTTAGTATGTATGCATCGAGGAAGAACGCGTCGAGTCTTCGCTAAGCTCGATGAGTAGAAACAGGTGTAGAACTAGAACAGATGGAAGGGACTCGGCGAGTCCGGTCAACCAGGAAGTTGACTTTGACCAGGATGTTGACTATGACCGGGGGGTAAAATAGTCATTTTACCCTAAGATTAGTTATCAGTATCTGACTTAGTGTTGATGGAAATTGTATCCGAGGAGTTCCGGTTCAGCAGTCTAGCACTCAGCAAACAGACTTTCAGCAGCTACTTCGAGGTGAGTTTCCTTCCAGTAGGAACGGGTCTAAGGCACCAAGGCCGACCCGTATAGACAATATGATAGTGCCGGAGTGTGGGCAGAGCCCATATCTCTTAGTTGAGTCTGATGATGCTATATGCTAGCGTGGTAGAATTGTTTATACTCGTTGTCTGTGTGATACTTGTATATTATGGTTTAGTAGTGGAGTGTGGGCGAGGCCCGTATCTCCTAGATAGCGGAGTGTGGGCGAGGCCCGTATCTCCTAGATAGCGAAGGGTGGGCGAGGCCCGTATCTCCTAGATAGCGGAGTGTGGGCGAGGCCCATATCTCTCAGTTAGCGGAGTGTGGGCGAGGCCCGTATCTCCTTGAGTGTGGGCGAGGCCCGTATCTCCTAACTGTTCATTATATGATTGTATGGTATGTGGTATTATGGGGGAACTCACTAAGCTTCATGCTTACAGTTTTCAGTTTTGGTTTCAGGTACCTATTCTTCGAAGGGGAAGGAGCTGGCGCGGTAGCGGCCCATCACACACATGCCTTGTATTCCGCACTATGAGATCCTCCTGGGAATTTGTGCTCTGATGATATTATGTTTTTATAAAATGTTTTTCAAGACATGCGATAAGTTTTATGAAATGATATGATCGGTGAACGTTATATTTCTAATGGTTGCTAATCATATGCTTTATAAATGAAATTTTTGGCTCGTATTTTTGGGACGTTACATTCAAATTTGTAAAAGCTGATTTGTTTTAAGTTGATTATTATGAATATTCTGGCTTCATTTAATTACTTGATATTATACTTATTATGATTTATTTTTTAATTTAATTATTCTAATTATTATGATATCTTTTAATAAGTTATATTCATAAAGAATAATATTATAGCTTGGATACTAATATGTATAGAAGTAGAATGTTCTAAAAGAACGATATGTATGTTGAATGTATATATATAATATTCTTGTAGAATAATTAATGTTATAGGTTGAGTACTAACATGAATAGAAGTATAATATTATAATTAGAATACTCTGATTTGCGAAAGGTGAGTTGTTTTAAGTTGATTATTCTGAATATTATGATTTCATTTAAATTTATATGTACTGCTAATAAGACATAATTAATGTGTATATGTAGAATATTCTAATTGAATAATTTTGTACTTTGTCTGTTCATTTAAAATAATATGAATAATGTTCTAAGATAATCTAAGTTATATGTAAAATATTCTAATAAAATAATGTCTTACTAAATTTAGGTTTTTTTAACACTCATTGACGTGTTATAATTCTAGTTATTCTAGATGTTCAACATTTACTATTGTATTGTTAATATTTAATATTATGAAATTGTGTGATCTGATATTAAAGTGTAATATTCTAAACTTAGGTTCTACTATGTAAAATAAACTTATATTATATAAGATATTAATAGTATATGTAATATTCTAAATTTAAAACTTATAATGTAACGCGAATATCTAGAATGATTTATAGGAAATCCAAATAATTAACATATATTTTTTCTAATTTTAATGTATAATATTACAAAATTATGTATAATATTATGATATTAAAGCGTAATATTATGAAATTATATTATAAGGTGTGATATTCTAGTATATGGTGTAATATTCTAATTCGAAATCGATGATGAATTGCAGAAAATAAATGTTAAAATCTAGAAATTCCTTCTGTAATATTCTAGCCATTCTGTTTAGTATCATGCTCATTCTCATTTTTATCATGAATTGTTGAATATCAATTGCAGATGAGTTGATAATCTTATGTAACAGCAGAGTTTATGATAAATTTTTTAATTGTTGAAAATTGAACGTTGCTTATAATCCTTCGGTAATAGCAAAATTATTTGATGATGAATTGCTAAAAATCGATGTTCTGATATGAAATTATATAGAATCTATAGGTAATCAATCATTTATGATAATCCTTTAGTAGTAGAGAAATTGAAGATGAATTATTGAAAATTAATGTTGAAATATCGAAATTCCTTATCGATGTTTGTAATAGAGAAACTGATGATGAATTTTAGAACATTGATGTTTAGTACAATAATTTAGTCATTCTGATTTTATATATCATATTATTCTAGTCATTTTTATTTGTGTAGTAAGATATTCTAGGAATTATTTTTTATAAATTAGCTTTTAGTAGAATATTCTAGCCTTTCTGATTTAGTATATTAGAGTTAGCATCCTATTCATTCCCATTTTAATAATGCATTGCTGAAAATCAACCCTTCTTGATAATCCTTTAGTAATAGCAAAATTATGTGATGATGAATTGTTGGAAACTGATGTTGTGATATGGAATATACAAAATAGATGTCTGTAATGGAGAAATTGATGATGATTTTTCTAAAAATTGATGTCTACATGGCTAATCGATGGAAGATGTAAGTATCATACCTTCAAACCAGTTATCTCTATAATTAGGTTAATTATTCTCAATATTCTAAGGATATAAATTTGTTTTAAATTATTTATTCCAAATATTCTAAGAAACTGCAAATCCTTTGTTCTGTTGTCATTTAGCGGTCGTAGGCTGAATGTGAGTATCTAATTAAACTTGCTAAACCTCATATGGAGAACTCATTTTTAACTGATAATATCAAGATGTAATCTAACACTTATTATCACATTACAAGGTTCAAGTTACATTTTGCTTATATTGGTTAGGAAATGAAAGTATGTTGATATAATGAGTAAGAAGTAAAGTACATTGTTTATAGTAGTAGAAAGATTAAAGTATGTTGCCATTTTCTATAATTATAGATATTCTAATATGACATGCTTATGGTTCATAATTGATATTCTACTATTCTGATATGATATATCGTATGTTACTTCATAACTTATTATTCAAATGAATATTATGATTTCATTTAATAAGTTATACTTATAATTCTAGTGCCTTATTGTTTTCAGGAACATGAAGAAATGTTTGAAAAGGTCTTCAAGAAAGTTTTTGTAGAAAAAGAGAATATGGAAGAAATTGTTTCTAATTATATATCGATGTTTCCAAATGAAAATAGAACATGGAATTGGCAAAGAAGTTCAATAACATGTTTTTGGGTACTATTTTTTGAAGTACTAATGCTAGAAAATGAAAAAGCGCAAGTTGGAGTTGAAGAAACTCAAGAACAATGGACAAAAGAAAGGGTTGAAATCGAAGATGGTGAAATGGAGGAGAATGATCAAAGTTCTTAAAATCAACATTTATGGATACATTTGTGAAATTAAATGGGAAACTCACTTTGGAGCATAATTTTTTTTTGTCAAATTCTAATTTGTAAGGTCCTGGAAACGGATCTTAACCAGTGATCAAGCAATCAATCAATAGAAAATAATAAGAATTGAAGTAGAAGAAGAAGAAGAAGAAACAAGCTTGCACACGTTTATATCAGAAAAACGTCTAGTACAACTTGTGAGCACTCTGGCCGCAAATACTAAATGATCAACAACTACAAAAGACCTTGACCAACCCTATATATAGAAGACTTCGGCCGTAAACAGGGTTTACGGCCGTAAACACCCAAACAACCCTGAAAATACATAAAATGACTCAAAAGACCTTTTTCAATGGAAAGCCTAGACCAAACCATAAACTGAACCCTTCAATCTCCCCCTTGGTTTGGGACTAGCTCAACTCAATCTTTGTCGACAAGAAGAACATCTGATTTGCCCATAGCCCCGTTCCACATCCTTTTGTTGATGATATCAGCAACCATAGAAGTATACTCTTTAGCAGCCGGCTCGAAAATATCTTCTGCAACCTTGATTTGATGAAGGTTCAGATGATGAATATCCCATCTTCCAAATTGAAACAGATCTCTTTTGTCATACAATCGAATGCATCCATCTTGAAGTTTTATGACAGCAGAGGCTGTAGTTTCATCAAAAACCCAGTAGAGCATGGATGAAAATGATCCATCTAGATAATTCTAAAGCACATGAATCTGTTTTACTTGGCTGGTGGCAGGCCACATCATAGTTTGAAAAGGAAGATTGGTCTTGGGATCAAGTACATTGGGGTATTATTTGATGATTGACTCTACAATCTTCATTAAAGGAAAAACCTTCATCAATTGATCCTCCAAATAAAGCTTGAAATGTGTTGCCTTGGGATCATGTGAAGGATTTGCAAAAGGAGCCTTCGATAATTCTGAGAGATCAACCCTGGTTCAGGAATGGAAATCATGAAAATCTTTATAGAACTTTGTGTTACCACTCTTCCGTCTCACGAGCCACATATTTAGCATATCATGAAAGCCACATGAGACAATTCATGACCTATCACCATATACGTCTCTAAAACATTTCGCTTCAAGGTCTGTAACGGTGATTTTGGGCTGATCTCCAGGAGAGTTTTGATCTGAGCTCCTTTTAAACAAAAGTTGTCATTTCTCAACGGATTTGGCCAATTTGGCACGTTTCAGAGCAAAAACATTTGGAGCTTGAGCTGGTTCCTTTTCAAATCGATCCACAACTCGAGATGTTTGTACAGGTGGTGGTATGACAGGGGGGAGCTAGAGAAGGCATATACATTCTTGATTCATCAACAGACGATTTAAACTTGTCTCCAAATTCCTCTTCCAACTTCTTCTTCAGATCAAAATAGCTGGCTGTGAGGAGACCAAAATGAGTATGAAGATCAATGATCTGATTTGTCTTTAGAGTCTTGTCCTCTTCAAGATCAGCAACTTGAATTTTGAGCTTGGTATTTTCAGTCATAAGATCAGCTACCCGAATGTCAAGCTCAATATTTTTCTGATTAAGCACATTTATCTCCTTTTGAAGCCCAAGGATAGTGGGAGTATCTTCTCCTGAGTGGCCTTCCCCAATAGAAATTCCTTTAACTCGGGGAGAAGGCACTGAGCTTTGTTGTTTAGCCAAATGCATAGCAAGCCTCACAGAGGCAACACCATGATCAGGCCTAGGAGGAGAAAAATTCACAGGTGCTGAAGAACCACCAACATCAAAGGTGGTGCTCGGTCCTTCAAGAGATGGTCCAGATGAGTCAGCAGTAAGAATAGGTGTTGGATGAATTGGAAGGCCTTGAGATTGATCAGAGATCAGCACACCAGGTCTTGGATAAAGCCTTCTTCTTTGAACAGGAGGCGAGGAGATCAGAGTTGTTATAGGATCACTCTCATGTGGCTCTATGGTAGGAAAAACATTATCAAGGGGAGGAATCCCTGAAACTGTCTCCTTATGAATTGAATCACCAGCCATCTGATTGGAGGTAGGATGCATGGTTTCGAGAACATCTTCAGTTTCCCGTATCTCCGTTGCTGGATGAGCAACATCATGGATACTGTCAAAGAACAAGTCGAGGTTTTCATTGGACAAAATATTTTCATTTCTTCCAAAATTCAGGGGAATATCATCCTTGCCATTGCCAGTAAGATCGAGATCCTCGAATGAATCATGAGCATCTTCAGTGTTTGCAGATGCAGTTACCTTAGTTCCCTCACTGTAGTCACTTTGAACAAACGCATATGTCATATCATGTTCTTCTGCCACAAAGGCACTAGGAAGAGTATCTTCCTTTTCATGATCTGAAATAGTTATGACATTATCTTCTGAAGATACCTGCTTTGAAGATACATGCTCAGAAGATATTTTGTTAGAAGACCCATGAGATTCAAATGCTTCATTCAGCTTAGCAAACTTTCCAAATTTAACCAAGGGAAACTTTCCTTGAAAGGCGACTTTTCCCTTGCGATTTTGTTTGATCAGTCCAACAGTGTGTGGACCAAGAGATTTCATATCCAGAATTTCTCCTTCTTTGACCATCTCTGGGAATTGCACATCAATAAACCTCTGAATGAACCTAGGATACATCAAGAATGTGTCCCGTGTCTTTGCTTCGATATTCACCACAAATTCATCTGGGATAAATTTTGAAAAGTTGAAGTTGATTCCTACAGCAAGTGCGGTAATAGCTCCTGTATTTCTCAAGGAAATCTCGTCAGCACCAGTTCTTCTGCCAGATATGCAACTCACAAAGATGTGAGCCAAAAATCTCCAGTAAGGTGGCAGTAGTTTCTTCACAGTGGGAGGAAAATTGCCTTCATACCCCATCTTGATAAGTATTGCATGAACGTCATTGATTCCAATCTCAGTAGGAAATGAAGATTAATCATCAATCAAAAGAACCTCTCTAATAGATTGCTCTGTTATGACAACACTGCATCCTTTCACGTCAGTTTCAATAGTGACAGCTCCATTATTTCCCTTCTGCAGCTTAGTAGTTTTCCAGAAATCTCAGATGATGCGTTGATGAACAACAGGATTTATTGTGAGAGCAGTAGACAAACAACACTCCCATACCAATGAATCATTGATTTGAACTCTCCATGAGCAACAAGATGTTCCGCCAGTAGGATTGCCAGATTGTGACTGTTAGCGAATTTGAGGTTTGTCATTTAAACAGCACAAACAGGCCAAGTGAGAAAACAAAACATTTAAACAATATAAAGTTTATGTTTTTCTCAATTAAACAATTTATTTTGGCCTTTTATAAAAGAAAATAATTTTATTTGACCAAAAAGGAGGTTTACGGCCGTAAATAGCTTGGCCGTAAACGGCTGGGCCGTAAATGCTGACAGTTGTTTTTCTTCGATTAAGTCCTTAATATCCGTCAATTTGATGTAACAATTACATATCAGTGGTCGGTTTTAGCATACCTACAAGAATCACAGATCAATTTCTCGAAAAATCACAAATTTTTTTTGAAGGAGAGAGAGTGCACAGTGGAGTTTATGGCCTAGAATTCAGAAGATGAATTGGTGGAGTAGATTTTGGCTGTAAACCCACTTACATACCCTGTTAAAAAGTTGTGTTGCAATCCACACTGTGTAAAACGAAGTCCAATACTTAAAAATTTGTTTTTTTTAAATAAAACATTTTGAGGATAAAAATTAAAATTTAAAAATAAAACTAAAAATAAAACTAAAAATAAAAATAAAAATAATTTCTAAAGTTTAAAAAACTTTAGATGGAAATTAAATTTAGACAATAAAAAAATAAAAAATAAAAAAAATAAAAATAAAAATAAAATGAAAATAAAAAATAAAAATAAAAAAAAGTAAAACATACTTGATTTATCTCAAATAACACTAAACATAATTTTATGATATTGGGATCTAAGTTATTAGACATCCTTAATCCACTTATCGGTACCTTTACCTTCATGTCTATGCCTGACCGATCGCTAGTATTGTGGTCCACTTAAACATAAAAGATTTGTGATAAAATTTAGGACAGACTATTAAAGACAAGTCATTTAATCCTGTGAACTTAGATATTTGTCCACCTAAATCAAGCAGCGAGATCTACAGACAACCTCTAAATGATTCAATTTTAGTTGCACTAGAATGTGTTCCCCACTTCCCGATATACCCTGGTTATCAAGAACTTCCAAAGAACTCCTTACTTTAGGTGAGTAAAAAATTATTAAGGGGGAAGTCAGATTTAGAGATAGATGCATATGTTGTGTCCTAGGTCGGATATATTTGAATCACACAGAGGGGACAACATATGGCTAACTAGGATAGAGGGATTGAGAGGTAAAATGTTGCATATGCTGTGTCCCAGGTCGGATCTTCCGATCACGCAGAGGGGACAACATATGGCTAATAGATAGAAATAGTTTCATAGATAAGAAGGTGTTTAGAAATAGAGTTGCATAGGTTGCATTCCAGGTCGGATCTTCGGATCACGCAGAGGAAGCAACATATGACTGACTGACAGAAAGCAAGAATATAATTTCCTATAGACCTATTTTATCAGAACCCCCCAGTCGCCCTATCAGAACTAGAATTAAGGACATAAGTCCGTACATCAAGGAAAATTTGAACCACTATTCTAGATGCGTATTAATTTAGTGTATCCGTAGATTCCCGTGTATATCTCTATGCTCAACCTATCAAAGCGTCATATTGTCAGACTCATTAGAACTATCTAGGTTAAAGTTTGTCAAGTCTCTAAAATTCTTAAGCTCATCTGATCCTAGTCAAGTCCATTTAAAAATCCTTCATGTCTACCAGTGCATCAAACACAGAGCACAGACAATTCGACTTAGTCACCTTACACAGATTCAGATTATCTATTATCACATGATTATATCACCTCCCAATAAACAAAACTGAAAAAAGCATATATATTTATTTTCTGATTTTCTAATGTTTTTGGATTTTCTGAAAAAAAAAAAATAAAACATAAATAACACTATTTTTTGGATTTTATGAAAAAAATAAAACATAAATAACACTATTTTTGGATTTTTGATTTTCTAATTTTTGTTTGGTTTTGATTATTTCTCCCCCTAAATTTATGCATGGGTGAGAATGAAATTAAAATGCGCAAATTTAAACTAACGTAAAACAAAAATTAATCCTCAAAACGAATCATTTTCAAAAAGCTCACAAGCACATCGAATCGAGCTTTGTTAAAGGCTTTATGAATAGATGCGCCATATTATTAGCAGTGGGGACCTGTTCCATCCGAAGCAGTCTCTGATAAAATGAATTTTGATATCAATGTGCTTCATTTTGTAATGTTGGACATGATTTTTTGTTATCTGAATTGCAACCTCATTATCACAGAAGATAGGGGTTTCAAGATAGTTCAAACCGTAATCCAACAGCTGATGTTGGATCCATACGACTTAAGAACAACAAGCAGAGGCAGCAACATATTCCGCTTTTGCTGTTGAGGTTGAGACGGTGTGTTGTTTCTTGCACTGCCATGACACCAGCCGATCACCAAGGAATTGACAACCTCCTGATGTTCATTTCCTGTCAAGCTCACAACCTCTATAATTACTGTCAGCAAATGCATATAAATTAAATTCAGAATTTTTTGGGTGCTAAAGACCCAATTTTGGGCTGCCTTTGATATACCGAAAGATTTTTTTGACAACAATAAGATGTGAAAGTTTTGGATTAGCCTGGTAACGTGCGCATTGACAAACTGCAAACATGATGTCTGGGCGGCTTGCAGTTAGATACATCAACGATCCGATCATCGATCTGTAGTGTGTCTGATCTACAGATTTGCCATTATTATCCGAATTTAGCAGGGGTCTTTCGACCATCGGTGTCGATGCATGTTTTACGTCTTGAAACCCGAACTTCTCAAGTATATCCTCCACATACTTTGCTTGATGGAGCAAGATTCCGGTTGACTTCTGTTGGACCTGAAGCCACAAAAACATGGTCATTTCACCTACCAAACTCATCTCAAACCTCTTTTTCATCACTCCTTCTAACTCTTTGCATAGCTGCAGACTGGTAGACCCAAAGATAATGTCGTCAACATAGATCTGGACTAGAATCTGATCATTACCCACATGTTTGATGAATAAAGTTTGATCAATAGTGCCACGAGAGTATCCATGTTCGAACAAGTACTTTGTGAGGGTTGCATACCACGCTCGAGGAGCTTGATGTAATCTATACAACGCCTTGTCCAACTTGTAGACATGATTAGGAAACTTTGACTTAACAAATCCAAGGGGTTGATCAACATAGATTTCTTCCTTTACCTTGCCATACAAGAAGGCTGTCTTGACATCCATCTGATAAACTGTGAATTCATGTAAGAAGCATATGCAAGGAAGATACGGATAGCCTCCAAGCGAGCTACCAGAGCATAAACTTCAGTGTAGTCAAGACCCTCGATCTATCTAAACCCGCAAACCACCAATCTTGCCTTATTGTGCACTATGACTCCAGAATCATCCTGCTTATTGCGGTATACCCAGCGCATGTCAAGAGACTTTTTGCCCTTAGGAAGTTCAACCAACGTCTAAACCCCAAGTTTTTCAAATTGATTTAACACTTCGTGCAGAGCATCTACCCAGCTGGGCTCATTCAAAGCCATTTCAACGTTCTTTGGCTCTATTTGAGAGATAAAGCAAGAATAGAGACATGTGTTTACATCTCCACTCTGACTTCTTGTTTTAACACCATCACCCAGCTGGCCAATGACATTCTTGATCGGATGATCGCGTTGAATTCATGAGGGTATCTCCTGGCTGATGTCATTGGGGGATACAGGAAGATTGTGAATGTTGATAACTCCATCATTTGCTGAATGTTCCACATCAGATGAACCTATCTCATTAGATGGACCTGCTACAAAATCATCAGCAATTCGTTCAGGAAAGAGTATTTCCATGTACGTTGGAGTAACAATGGAAGCATCTCTAGACATAAACTCTCTTTCAACATGAGTAAGAGGTGTAGCATCAGCATCTGGAGAATCATGTTGAGCGTGGACGGATGACTCCCCCGTAGGAATTAAAGAGGATACCGTTGGAGGTCGGTAAACAACTTCTTCGTCTTCATCTTCAGGAACGATCTTCGAATCAGAGGAAGAACTGGATGAACCATCTGAATACATATTGAACGACTTGAACAAAGATCTGTAATTAAATAGCCAATCAGGACCCACTCTAGCATCCGTATCATTCTCCTCCAACCAGCGCACGTCAAAAGATTCAAAAATCTTCTTCGTCTTCTTATTGTAAACCATATACGCCGTGCGAGCAGCATACCCCACGAAGTAACAGTCATCGGCTTTGGCATTAAATTTTGGGTTGCAATCCAGGTGAAGAAGCGTGCAGGGGCATCCAAATACACGGAAGTGACTGACTGAAGGCATATGACCATAAAGAATTTCGTACAGAGTCTTCCTCTGGGCTTTGTTGATCAAAACACGATTCTTAACGTAGCAAGCAGTGCTAATTGCCTCTACCCAAAAGAAAACAGGTAACTTGGAGTCACAAAGCATTGTCCTTGCAGCGTCTTTCAATGTTCGATTTCTCCGCTCTGACACACCATTTTGTTGAGGAGTGCGAACATAGCTGTATTGACGCACAATTCCCTTTTCTGTGCAAAAGTGATCAAGAACTGCATTCTTGAATTCTGTTCCATTATCAGTTCGAAGCGCCTTCACCCAGTTATTAGTTTGGTTCTCAATAATCACAATGAACTTCTTTATCAGATCAGCAATCCCAACTTTGTTGGATAAGAAGAAGACCCATGTAAAACGAGAGAAATCATTGATCACAACCCGACAATATGAGTTTTTGTTGATGCTTAGGACATTGACCGGACCAAATAAGTCCATGTGCAATAATTGGAGCAACTGGCTGATTGAATTGACCTATTTGGGCTGGTGTGGTTTTCTATGATGCTTTCCTTGGGCGCATGACACACACTTCTAAAAAGTTATAAAGTCTCTGACAGGTAAGCCACGTACCATCTCAATTTTAGCAAGACGATTCAGATTCTTAGCATTCGCATGACCGAGTCGTCGGTGCCACAACATAGCATTTTGTTCTGAGACCTTTGAAAAGAGGCAGGTGACTTGTTCAGGAATGTTACTGTTCATGTCAGTTATATAAGCATTTCCATCCCACTTTGATTTGACAAGGATCCACTCTTCCGGGATGACAATGCCTGGCTTAAGGATCATGCACTCTTTATCAGTAAACTTTGTCACAAATCAGTGAAACACTCAACAAGCTATGTTTTAACTCGGGAGCAAAATTAACATTCTCGAAACTCAGCACTCCATTTTTCACGGTTCCTATCTAAGTGATTTTTCCACCTTCTCTGTCCGCAAAGGAAACATACCCCCCATTAAAAGATTGAATGTTGCTTAATTGGGAGATGTCTCCAGTCATATGCCGGGAGCAGCCGGTGTCGACATACCAAGGTCTGACGACATTCCTCCGCAACTGTCCCTGCAAAATGAGCGAAATCATTTATATTTGGGGACCCAGGTCATTACTTTCCTGGGTTGACCCTTTACAATCACAGAGTTATCTTTTAAAACCTTTAACTTGGAATCATCATTTAAAACACTTTCAGCGGGTAACGATGATTGGTTGGAAGTTAATTTGGGCATCCATTGATATTTAGGTTTCTTAATAATCACAGGTGGTTTTGAAACATTTTTCTTTTCAGTTTGCATTGAGCATCTGGATTTTCTACCAGAAGTGGTTGAATACCCATATCTACTTTTTGACGAAACTGATATCGGCGGAGCCTTGTTCGATTTTGCCAAACTATTTGTGACTTTGTTATTAAAAACCTATTTATTGTTTTGAAAAACTGCCCTTTTCTTGTTTTGATCATCCTTCCAATCATCATCTCGAGAACGAGTTATTGATGAATTTCTAATTAAAAACCTTCCTCTAGACTCGTTCTCTCCTCTTGGTGACAGAAAATGCACAAAAGCTCGATTGGGACAATTCCTAGCAATATGACCGCCAGTACCACAATTAAAACAAATATGTTTATTGTTATTGAAATTGGTACTGCCCTTTTCTGATTTATTTTCTTTAATGACACCCTTACTTTTCCCACAAGAACATGTGCAAGAAATAGGTTGTGCGATAAGTGAGGGTGCATCAGATTGTGTGACTTGTGGAGTGGGTGTGCTTGTAACAGAAACATCAAGAGCATCAGGATTATCAAACAAGTCATCAAATATGTGAAAAAAAAATTCAACTCAACATGATCTGATGCAGAAGCATCACAAGATGTATCATCCATTTTAACATTAGAAACACTAAAGTTTTCATTCGAAACAGAAATAGTTGGTTCAGACACAGTTTTATTATCAGGTCCAGACATAGTTTTATTATCAGAAATATATCCTTCAGCTTCTTGCTTTGACTGAGTTAAGGATTGATTTGCAGGGGAAGTAGAAATATTAGTACTTTCAATATTAATAATTCCTCCTGAAACAAAACCAATTGGTTTACCATAAACCATTAATGGTTCGTTGGCAATCTCCTCTTCAGTCACAAAGGTGATACTGATAATTATGATTGAAAGGAGGAGGCACTTTATCATATCCTAAACCCTTTTGCTGGTTATGTTTAAATTGCAAGCAATGGTCTATCATGTTGGCAACTACTTCGCTTGACACATCAAATTTTCTAAAATCAAGATTTGCAGTTTCAAATTTGCCTTTTAATGTGTCAAGCTCAGTAGTCAATTCAGCAAGTTGTCTCTTAACATAGTCATAATTTTCACATTTGTTGCTATAGTCTTCCTGAAGTCTACTAAAGTCTTTGATTCTTGCTTCTAATTGAGCCTTTAGGGGTTTCTGTCCTTTCCTGAGTTTATAACCTTCGTATTTTAGGTCCTCGACTTCCCTACGTAATGATTCTATTTCCTCACGAAGAATTTTAACATAATCAATGCATGCTTGAGAACAAGAAGATAAACTTACCTCGTTCTACTTGGATTCTGAGGTAGAAGATACCATTAGTGCAAACTGCAATTCCATCATCTTTTCTTCTGGATCAGCCTCAACATTCTTCACAGGAACATCATCATTGATCTGGGCTAAGTGAGCATTTTCAGGTCCTGAAATATTCAGGGCCTGAATCTGGTCCTCCCAGTCAAAAGACTAAGCAACCATTGCAGTATCACTGTTGACAGCAGCATCTCCATGATTATTTCCCATAGTAATCATCGTTCGATCACTGTTCATCCTTCTATATGGTTTCGGGCACTGACGAGCAAAATGACATGGCTCGTGACAATTGAAGTAGCGCAACTTTCCTTTGTTAAACCCTACCTTCTTGTCAGCATTCATTCCCCAGTTGTTCTTTCCCGTCTTCTTTGCAAATTGCTTCGCCCTGGACACTGCCATAACTATCTGCCACGTAATATCCATCTCTTCCACATCTTCTGGATGAATTTTATCCAGGTTAGCAAATGAGAGTTGAAGTGGAAGTTCTCTAGCTACGAAGGCATTATAACAGTTGACAAGTCCAGTTGCAAGAGCAAGATTTTCATCACTTTCCTTGGAGTTTGAAGAAGAAGCCACAACTGGTACATTGGGGGAGGAAACAACTTGTGGAACATACGACTAACTGTGTGAGTGAGGCATGGATGATGCAGCAGTAAAAGATGTTGCTGATGGAGTAACAAAAGTTTGTCTCTGAGGTTGTTGAGCAACAAACGCTTGACTTGGAGAGGAGATGAGTGATGAAAGAGCATTGTTTGAAGAAATCCCAAGATTTGCAGTCAAGTAGGAATTCACATGGTTAATCTCTCACTGCTTATCATCAAGATCACAGGCTTTGATAATCGCCATTGTTTCAGCAAGACTGAGACGATTTAGATCTTTTGTCTTCTTGATGACAGCCACGTTCATATCCCACGACTTCAGAAGTGCATTCAGTAGCTTTTTGTTTATCTCGAACTTAGTCAAGAAGATCCCAGCTATATTCATCTCAGTAGTGAGTGTGGTAAATCGTTGCAGCTGAGCTTCCAGGGTTTCTCCAGGGATATAATTGAACATGTTGAATTTTTGTCTTAGCATATCCTGACGGCTTTCTTTCATGTCTTCATTTCCCTCGTAGACATCGATCAAGGCTTCCCACAATGCTTTGGATGAAGTATATTCTCTGAAACCTTGAGCTATATCAGGAGATAAAGCCATGGTCGAGTGGCTAAAGCCCTTTCATGTTCTTCAACTTTCTCAAAATCCTCATCAGTATAGTTTTCAACTACTTTGTGAACCGGTTGTCCCGCAATAGTGGTAGTAATTCTAATTGGACCTTTGATAATGTTGTGCCAAACCTTGAAGTCTTTCATCTTGATGTATTTTTCAATTCGGTATTTCCATTCAGGAAACCCATCTGTAGACACCAATCTTGGAATACGCGTGGTTGTTCCCATAACTGAATCCAGTTCATGATGATGTGCTTGACTTTGAGAATCCATTTTTTTTAATTTTTAAAAATTTTAATTTTTAATAAAAAAGGATTAAAAACAAGAAAATGTCAAATAGTAGTTTGCGGTCAAGGGTTTACGGCCGTAAACAGAATTTACAGTCAGGGAGATTACGGTCTTTGAAGATTCACTGTCTACGGTCTTTGAAGATGCTCAGTTTACGGTCTTAAAATGAGTATACGGTTATTGAAGATGCTTGAGTTTACGACCATAAATAGGGGTTTACTGCTATAATCTCTTGGCCGTAAACTCACAGAAGTTGATGAAAACTCGAATTTTGAGTAGTTTTGATCTCCTTTAGTCACGTAACCACCAAAAACAGTCTCGAACAATGATGAATATAAGTTTCTTTGACTGGAAACTTGATTGAGAGATGATTTGACACCAGTTTTGCTCTAATATCAATTGTAAGATCCTAGAAACGGATCTTAACCAGTGATCAAGCAATCAATCAATCAACAATAATAAGAATTGAAGTAGTAGAAGAAGAAACAAGCTTACACACGTTTATATCAGAAAAACGTCTGGTACAACTTGTGAGCACTCTGGCCGCAAATACTAAACGATCAACAACTACAAAAGACCTTGACCAAACCTATATATAGAAGACTCCGACCGTAAACAGGGTTTACGGCCGTAAAAACATGACCTGGCTGTAAACATGCAAACAACCCTGAAAATACATAAAATGACTCAAAAGACCTTTTACAATGGAAAGCCTAGACCAAACCATAAACTGGACCCTTCATAATTAGATGTCGAAAGGATAAAAACATAATGTAATTAGATGTACACATCATTGTTTAATTATTCTAGTATGAAAAAATAAAAAAATATATAGAAAACATTGTGCAAACTATTCCTTGAAAATTTTGTTCATTGTTAATGATTTCCTTGTATCATGACCTTACACGCCACAAATTTTGCATGATCTTGATTTCTGTTGACCTTGAACAGTAGTCTTCTCTAGGATAATCTTTAACCATCTTTCGGTTCCACAACCTTTATTCCTCATTGCATGCAGATTTTCTTCATTGTGATGAATAACTACTAGATAATAACACGATGTAATGAAATGAGTGATGGTATATAATAATTATAATCAGGATAATATGCATGTATAGATAACATAACCTTTAATTCCTGAATGTTTATATTTATTGTGATTAATCCTTGAATTATACATATATACAATCGTAATTAATGTTACTGTATGTATGTACAATATTCTATAAGAATAATACACAATGTTTCATGTCCATATTGAACTAGTGATTTCCTTAATTATGATGAATCTCTGATAGATACTCACACAGTGTAATGACATATAGGTAATGATATACGATTAATATAATCAGAAGGATTTCATTACAAAATAAGATTTAAAGAAAACGTTGTCATTGTATTAAAGATTGGTTTCTATAAAAGATCAGATAAAAGAAAAATGAAAAACATTAAACATAATTTTCACTAATTGTGACTCATATTTTGGAAATATACTCAAATTCTTAAAGAAGAATTTAGTCATGAGAAGGGGTGATACATTTGACTCTTTTTTCATTCAGGACTTTCATCAAACAGTTAGAATGCATGTATAGATTAAGTGAATTTGTTGAATAACAATAATTACTTTGCACATACCTTGTAAATTTTACAAAACACATTGCTTGAAAAGTGTTGAAAATAAAACCTTAAAAGTGATCAAACTCAAACCTTGACAAATTGTAAGAATCATAAATCTGATAAATAGAAATTAAATCTAGAAAGTGCTCAAAATAGATGTAAAACAACTAAACGAATGTGATTTGATGAATAATTGTTGAAATTAAAGATCAACGAAGAAAAACTAACCCTCTTTGTTGAAAGTGGATGACTATGGTGCTAAAAATCGATTAGATTTTGACGGTGATATATGTGGTTTGATGAAGTATATTGTTGAAAATAACCTCTATCTAATGATCACCCCCAGATGTCGATAGATGAAAATCAATTCCCAGATGTCAATAGATGAATTTCAACCCCAATCAATCCGATAATCAATTGCAGATGTAGAAGAATGAAGAAGATGAACTCGAAAAACAGAAAAATCAAGAATTTAGAAGCTATGATTTAGATAGGATACGATCATTCTTCGATCAATCAATCTCAAAATTAGATGATGATATGGTTGAAATAAGTGAAGATTTAAGTAGATTGAAGATCGATTACAAGAGAAGATTAAGGAATGTTGATGACATAAGAGGGATAGTTTTGGTAGAAGAAATGAAGTAGATGAAGATGTTCTTGAAGACGACGTGAATATACGCTAATTATGTATCAGATCTGGTAGTGATATTATATTTAACTTAGTGACTAATTTGTCACTAATTAACTAATTAGTTAGATTAATTAGTGTAAATTTGTTTTTTTATAAGCCACAAGATCAAATTTGATGAAAGGCTAAGATTTGGTCTCCATGTCTCACAAAATATAGGTGGTCTCAAATGAACATCTCTCTCTCTCTCTCTCTCTATATATATATATATATATATATATATATATATATATATATATATATATATATATATATCATTGAAAATGATCAACATTTTATGTTTCTACTGAAATAATGTTTTACTCCAAAATTGGATCATTTCGAAACGGAGTAACTAGGTATATAGAGAGCCAAAACATTGGATATAGGGATACGAAAATAGTTAGAAATTCAAAATAATATTTACATTAAAATTTTTAATCTTTAAAGTAATATCTAGGGGTGGGAATCGGTTCGGTTTCCTCGAATCGGTTTCCTAGGTTTGAAATTTTTTTTGGTAGAATTTGAAAACCGAATCAATCAAATTCAAATTATCTAGACCAAACCGCAAACCGAATTAATTCGGTTTGGTTTGGTTTGAAAACCTAGGAAACCAAATATAAACATAAAAAACTTTCAAACATAAATTAAAATGTTTTTAACATAGAAACCTAAATTCGCTAACAGGAATATCTAAAGTTTCGTATAAAATGATACAAAGAGTAAATGAGTCAAAGTGATTTTTACTTTATAATTAATATATACTTTCATTTAATATAAAATACAAAATATTTTTTTTAATTAATTAATTTATGAAATTCGGTTTTTTCGGTTCGGTTTGGTTTAAACTTCATGAAACCGAAACTCCAACCAAAAACCAAATTCACAATTCGCTTTGGTTTCGAACCAAACCGAAAATCAAATTTGAATATGGTTTGGTTTGAAATTGATTACGGTTCGATTTGATTTTCAGGTTTTTCGTTTCTGAACCAAATAATTCCCATCCCTAGTCATATCCCAAAATCATAACATAAATAAAAATTACGATAGAGCCAAAAAAATTGGATATACAGACACAAAATTAATTAGAAATTCAAAATAATATTTAGACTAAAATTTTCAATATATAAAGTCATATTCCAAAATCATAATATAAATAAAATTTACAATAGATTTACTTATTATTTCGACAAAACTGCAAAAATGGTCCCTGTGGTTTTTCATTTTATGTGGTTACGGTCCAAACGTTTGAAAAGTTGCAAGTTTGGTCCTTTTCAACAAGTTTTGTTGTGGTTTTGGTCCCTCATCCGTTAAATTCCTTAAAATGACAATTTTACCCCCAGGGACCATTTTCACAGTTTTGTCTTTTACTATACTATAAGGACCATTTTTGCATATATTCTTTTTTATTTTAATGAAGTATTATATATTAATAGATATTATGTTTAATATATAATATCATATATTAATAAATATTTTTTATTGGATTATTAATTTATTTTACTTGATTTTTTTAAAAAAAATTGTTGGAGTAATTCTTTTTTATTAAATTAGTATATATCAATACATATAGTTTTTAATATATGATATTTATATCATAATAATATTATATTATTGGATTATTAATTTTTTTAGTTAATTTTTGTAATTTTTAATTTTTTTTATTGTATTATTACTTTTAATTTATTATTTTCTTCATATACTAAATGTTGTTTTATTGGATTATTAATTTATTTTAGTTAATTATTTTTTTTAAAATTTTTTTTTCGGAGTAATTCTTTTTTATTGAATTATTATATATCATTACATATAGTTTTTAATATATAATAATTATATTATAATAGATATTATACTATGGGATTATTACATATTACGAAATATTATTTTATTGGGTTATTAATTTATTTTAGTTGACTCTTTTTATAATTTCTTTTTGTTGGAGCAATTCTTTTTTATTAGATTATTATATATCAACAAATATTATTTTTAATATATAATATTTACATCATAATAAATAATACATTATTAGATTATTAATTTTTGTAATTTGTTTTTTTGAATTATTAATTTATTGAAATATTACTTTTAATTTATTATTATTTTAATATAATAAATATTATCTTATTGGATTATTATTTTATTTTGATGTATACTATTAATTGTTTTTAATTTTTTTAGTTTCACCACAAAGTCGCCGAAATACGTAAAAGTATCGCTTATCATCGTAAAAAATTATCAGGATCACCTCCAAACACCTTCATCGGAGGTTCAATAGATATCATACCCTATTCTACCCAGCGTTGTTGGTAGCCACTTGCAACAACCTCTTCATAATCCACTGGAATCCTTCATATCCCACATAATGCATGTTGGTGATTTGTTATCATCAATATTATTTAAGTGTAAAGGGATTACTTTGTTGACCAAAGGTGATATTGATAAATATTAAACAAGTAAGGAAGGTATGGAGTACACACTTGTTTAAGTTTGATCAAGTTTTCAAAGTACACTGTCATTTAGGGGAGAAGCCCCTAAACGAACGGGGGTCCGGGGGCAGCACCCCTGGGAGAGGGGTCCAAGGGGCCGAGCCCCTGGTTGGGGTTGAGCTGCGGAAATTTTTTTATATAGGGTATGTTGCTATATCAAAAAATGCATCAAAAAATCGTATTTTCAGAGAATTGACCATTATTTGACCCTTATCCAAACTTCCGTTTTATTTCGGTTTTTATAGTTTATGACAATTTGAAACTGTCATATGACAATTTTCAGACAAAGATCATAAATTCGGTTTTGGTCTCATTTTTCTGGTACAGACGAAACTATCATCAAAGCATTCTAAATTCTTGTCTCTCTGAGTCTTATCTGATTAAAGAATATTGTGAGTACCACCCAAATGCTTTAATCTGAAAGTGTTTTACAGAATTCTTAGAATTCCAAGCCTTACTATACCCTAATTTCTAACAATGCGCAACAAACCCCGATAACATTTATAAGTGGTGGTGGTGACCGAGTGATGGTGGTGGTATTTTTCCAATGATTTCTCATTATAAGCTAGATGAAATTAAAGTGTTTAACAACGATCCTAATGATTTCGATGATGAGAGACGACGATTTTTCATATCCCATGACTTTGTGGTGGAACCAATAAAATTAACAGGAACTATTATTATAATCCGATAAGATAATATTTAGTATATGAAGAAAATAATAAATTAAAAGTAATAATCTAATAAAAAATAGTTTAAAAAAATTACAAAAATTAACTAAAAGATAATAATAATCCAATAATATAATATTTATTATGATATAAATATTATATATTAAAAACTATATGCATTGATATATAATAATTCAATAAAAAATAATTACTTCGACATTTTTTTTAAAAAAGAATTAACTAAAATAAATTAATAATCCAATAAAATGATATTTAGTATATGAAGAAAATAATAAATTAAAAGAAATAAAAGAAATAATCCAATAAAAAGAATTAAAAAAAAAGAATTAAAAATATTAACTAAAAGAAATTAATAATACAATAATGTAATATTTATTATGATATAAATATTATATATTAAAAACTATATGTATTGATATATAATAACTCAATAAAAAGAATTACTCTAACAAAAAAAAAAATAAAAAAAATCAACTATAATAAATTAATAATCCAATAAAACAATATTTATTAATATATAATATTATATATTAAAAATAATCTTTATTAATACATAATACTTCAATAAAATAAATAAGAATGTATGCAAAAATGGTCCTTATGGTATGGTAAAAGACAAAACTGCGAAAATGCTCCCTGAGGGTAAAATTATCATTTTAAAAAAGTTAACAACCAACTAGTTAAACTTAACGGATGAGGGACCAAAACCACAATAAAACTTGTTGAAAATGACCAAATCTGCAACTTTTCAAACGTTTGGACCATAACCACATAAAATAGAAAACCACAGGGACCATTTTTGCAATTTTGTCTATTATTTCAAACGATGCCCTTGTTATTTCTAACCATGCCTTTTTTTTTGGAAACTGCTAAAGATATTATTAAGGGAACAAAACCTAACAAGAAACTAGACAAAACCCAACAACAAAACAAAAGCAATGAAACATAGAAGAGTTTGACCGAATTACAATAAAAAAGATATGCCCCAATCACAAAATCTAATAGTACCCATCGAGCCCCTATGACAGAAGTCAATCAATTACAAGCATCAACTTTAAACAATAATAAATCAATTACAAACATCCACTTTATCACATAAAAGGCCTAAAACAGTAAACCATTAATGATAAAAACCTCTTGACCAAGAAACATATCTCATATTTAATAACATCGTATATGTTAAAAGTAAAGAGGTTAATGTAAATTAATCATTTTAAACAAATATTGTGAAATTCAGGTAACAAAATTTATAGTTCTATAAATCAAGTTTAATGTTTCAAATCACGAGGATATCCAATCATATTATAGCAAGAGTTTAAAATGAACCGCTACAATGTTGTGATCTTCTAAAATGTCCAAGATAAATCTTCTATGATTGGTCCTCTAATAGGAATACCGAATACATATCAAAATACTAAGGGCGGGCTTCAGGAAAATCTTATAAGTAAACACGGAATTAGACTTTGGACAAAAATGGATAATGATATTAATCTAATTTTTAATTCATAATTCCCAAAAATATTAAAAAAATTTATGAGTGTAATACATATGGTTAAGAAGCACACGGAATAATCATTTCAAAAATCATTTCAATGCAATGCATATACTTTTAGAAACCTAACACGAGTTCTCTACTCTCAAACAAAGTCTCTTTCGTGCTAGGGTCCACATGTTCTAGAGGCTTTAACCGAGTAGAAGCTACTCGCTTAAACCTGTTGTCATTGACTTTATAGTAGAAACATCATACCAATTCCATTAAGGGTCAACTTTGCCTATAAAGGTCAAGAACCATAGCTAATAATTTAATATTTAAAGAATCATGTAACCATCAATATGATTCCAATGGAATGGGTTCCAAAGTCCAAATCCTAAGTATTATGCTTATTAAACCAATAATGGTTTTCCATAAGGACCAGAAATGTCAAACCCATTCTTTAATAACAAATCCTTAAAATTCATGAAAAACATTCAAGTCAACCTATCTTAAGTGATATGCACAAGTAAGATACATAAACAAGTTTTCAATTAACATTTGTATTCTCAAGTGAAAACATTTATAAAATAGGTTTCATGTAATGCACAAACATACCATAATGGTCATATAGCATACATAGATACTTATTATATAATGTTATTCTAAAATATTTAGCATATATAGTGATAGAGACATGTAATTTTCGTATTTACTCACCTCAAAGGATCTTCCTTACATGATCTCTTAGTATTTTACAATGTCAATAGTTAACCTATAAGCTATAATATTCCAATATAAGACATAAAACATTTACATAAAACAATCTTAATTTTTATTATAAAATATGGTACATACAAATGTACATTGCTTATTTTACATTTGTATACTCTATGTGTACATGTGTACACTTATTGCTTATAGTTGTACTGTTTGAAACGACTATTCCAAAAACAATATACAACGTCACAATGTTGTGCATAATTGTATGCCCCCAAGTGTACACTTATTTTCCTACATGTGTGCAAGACAAATAGTGAATGCCCGATCAAGTGTACATGCATGTGAAATGGCATGTGTATCTGTGTAAACAATATGTATAAAGTTCTCTTGAAAATTATGCGTTGATCTGCCTAATTTCAATATATAAACACAACTAATCATCTAAGGAACCAATTTCAATGATTTGGGATTATTAATTAGGGGTAAAAGCTGAGTTTAAAACCTAATTACATTCTAAATAAGATTATTAACATGATCGATTCATCTCTTAAAGAAATTACCATCCTTATTTTTTCATTTAAGCTTTAAAACACTAATCATGATTTTTGCATTAGAATTTCTTCAATGATTTTAACAAAGAACACTAGGACCTATATCTAATGCAATGATTTTAATGGGTCACAACTAAGGTATGATATATAGATAAGAAAAGTAAAATCTATTGATTGGTCACAACCAGTGTTGTAAAAATCCCGATTAGGTTCCGATTAATCTCCGATTAATCCCTAGGCGCTACTTGACCGATTAGAGAGCGCCTAGCCACTAATCCATGCATACAAAATGACTGAAATAGTTGAACCCGATGAAATATTAACACCTTGAAGAATTTATATCTCAATAGAAACTATTTGAGGTATGACTATTGTTGTATTTATCATATTAACCTATTTTATTATGATATTAGTGGTATTTATGAACTTTTATATGATATTAGTCATATTTAATTTTTTAAAATCTAACAAATTAGTAATTAATGGTCCCTGATTAATCCCCCGATTAATCTCCGCCTAACCGATTAATCCCTTGACCCTAGTCCACCGACGAGCTAATGTCGAACGATTTTTACAACCTTGGTCACAACTAAGGTATGATATATAGATGACCATGCCTCCTATGCTTGGACTAACAAGATCTTCCAAAAGATATCTACTAGTAAGTAAATATATGTACTTTCTTCTTTGGTGTAGAAAAAGACAAAAGGGGCTTCAGACTTCACATAGTCTCCTTACCCACTTCTTCGTATAACAGAAATCCAATCTTCACATCACCATAAACAAACATTACTTCATATATTCACTATCAAGCTTCACATCCAAAAGAACTTAACCAAATTCCTTAGCTGCCAAGCGTCACTTCATGCACCAAAAGTTTTCCCCTCAGTGACCTCGTAGCGATCTCTTCACTTGTCAAGTTTAAGGAAGTTAGCCAACACCTTCCAAAATTTTCTCACTACAAACCATCATTTCACCCTTTCCCTCACAATTTCCTTCACTTCTTCAATCGTATAGTTTGATTTATCAATAACCTTCATAATTCCTTCAAGCTGACTATTGGTACATTTGTGAAACGAGGATGCAGGAAGGAAAGTTTCTCTTTGTGGCCTTGCCTAACTGAAATATTATTCCAAGATCTAGAAAGTTGCTAACTCCACTCGTCATTTGTTGAATTCCACCTATTACCATTATCACATTATCAAATGGAGATAACTCAACGAAATTATCAAGCATCGAATGAAGCTTAAAATAAATGATGGAGAAATCAAAGACAAGTGATTATAGATAATTACGAACTTTAGCATATGGAGCTTTAATGTTATGGTGCTTTTTTGATTTTCTGGATGAACACCGTTGTGATGGAAAAGACTTCTTAAGGATTCATGTTCACAAAATCAGCTTGTGTTCTGTCATACTCCTTTCCATTTTGCATAAAGTGTACTAAAAGAAGGGATACCTTTTCAATGATCTTTGCTTAAAGATCTTGGCATGATGTAGTATTTATTTAGAACAAATTTTATTGATGTATTTTCCATGTTTGTTTTAGAATTGACAAAGTTGATCAAACTCGAAATAAAGTCTTTTGTTTTCTAGGATCTGATGATCAAGTTCGTCAAACACATGGAAGAACTTCCTATTACGAGACAGAAGAATGTCCTAATAGGTGAGATCATTATGAGCTGCATATAATATATGTAACACATAATCTTTGTCCACCAGTCTTCAAATTGTATTGATGCATGATTGAACTAAGATCTCATCCAGATCGACCTCTATCCTGAATTATTGCAAAATTTATTCTTGCAGCCTTGTAGTCCTCCAATCTACTTTCTTCTACATGGCGATTGGGGAGTCTTCATATTTTATCGAATAGTAGAAGCTTTCTTCTGATTTTCTTCTAGGTAGGGGAGGACCTTGGAGGTGATTTTGGAGAGATAATTAATCGTTTTTGGTGGGTAGCGAGGAGGAGAGTTTTGTCTTGGGGGAGATGATTTTGGTGGGGATTTTGAAGGAGACTTTGTGTTTGGGGGTGAAATTGAGGTGGTATATTTTGATTATTTTCTTTGGTTTGAGAACCTGAATTGGATTTGGAACTGGAATTTGTCATCGTAGGAGAATTTTTATGGAGGAGGGTTTGAGAACCCTTGAGTGTTTTCAATAAAATATATAACATGCACATTGGCTATAATGCTTGCAACAAAAACAACCATTCGTCTGTCACCTCCTTGAACTTTTCCTTATGTTCTTGAATAGTTTGAGTCTTTGCTTTTCTTTTTCTTATTGTTTTTTGAAACTTATCAAATCATGCAAGAGTTTATTTTGTTGGTGGTTTGTACTTACTCCAACTGTCACCTGAAACATTATCAGAACCAGTAACCACCGAGGGTGTCCCCCAAGTTTATAGATCCTTGCACATTTTATGCTCCTTGTGCCTTAGTTGCTTGTATGTAATGTTGACAAAGTAGGTTTTCCAGGACTTCCTCAGTTCCTTGGTCTGAAACCAAGTTTAGTCTCGGTCCTAATCTGGAAAAGGTCTATGAAAAAGGACTTTGCAGTCTGTTTGTGTTTGAAGTGTATGTGTAACAAAACGAAGAGCAAAGGCAAGGTCCTCAGGGGGTAAAGAAGTGCACATTGAGGTTACTTTTGTAATATTTGTGTGGGATTGTTTCCTAATGTATTGTAGAAAGTATTCCAATAGTAATGTTCCCAAATCAACCTGTTCACCAGTAAACATAGTCCAAATGATGTCTAATAATGGATTGCTCATCTGATCGGTTCCTCCAATTCTTCCTAATGGACATCTGATGATGTGATTGCACATGTATTGCCATATAGCTGGTAACTTGCTGTTTCTGAAATCTGCAACGCCTTTGAGTTCATTCTGGTAGCCCATCTTGTACAAAACACTAAAAACTTATTGATTTGAAGTATTATTGAACTATGAAGCCACAATTGTTCTTAGTTCAACTACATTGATGAGATTTTCTTTGGTGAAGGTGGATATGGAGTCGTTTCCTAACAAAAATCTAAATTGATTGAGATCTTCCTTGGGAAGATAGGTAGAAAACACAAATTTGAGCATGATTGATAGGGAAATAACTTCAGTAACTGCATCGAAAGGACCAAATAGAGGGTGTTTTTGTAGATAGCGGATCATCAACTTGATTGCGAAGTTGTATTTGTCGCTTGGAGCAGACACAATACAATATTTGCTGGATGCAATCAATAGACCGTTCGCCTTCATAGTAGAGGTGCAGCCTCCTTCTCCTTTAGATTATTTATTTGAGACACTCTATCTCACCATTGTTACAAAAAAGGTTTTTAAGAAACTCCTTTGAAAGAGGTTTTTGTGGGTGGAGGAAGAAGAGATAGTTCATCGGAGTTTGAAGAAAGCGTAAAGCTTTTCTTGGAATGGAAGATTACCTTATATAGTCCTGAATTTGAAAATTGTTTTAAATTAATTAACATTTTGATAGCCCTTGATATGAAAGGTTTTTTCTTATTGGGATTTATGGATAAAATCTAATTTGATTAGAGAGACATTAAATTTACGTATGGGGCACATTTAATGAAATCGATCATTTGGGCTAAAAACATAGTTTAGTGGGATGTGAAGGTCTGGCATTTGATATGTAATTGGTAAGATTAAATAAAAGTTGTTGAAAAAGATTTATCTGAAAAGGTCTCTTATTTTTATTAGATAGAATGTGGGCACGACACTTGTGCAAGATAGTTTTTTAAAAGAACAAAATGAATTTTTTTTCAATGAATTGGAATAAAACATTTCTTTTGAAATCTTAGTGAGTTGATCACGATTCATTAAATACCACATCATTTTCTAACTTTATTTATTGCCAAATAGGAAAGATAATTTTGTTGTTCTGAAGGAAGAATTGCGATATGAAATTATATTTGCGATGATTGTTTTGTAACTGAAATGAGAACTTAAGATGCAAGGTTAAACACAAAAATAATAAAATGTCCCAGATAGTAAAAAAGTCATAAATAAATTACTGAGGAATAATATATGAAATTTATGCATAATATATAGTAAAACTTAAAATTTAGACAAATATATGCACTTCAAATGTTTTGAGAATCACCTTTGGTGAATCAAAGATTCATGTGATTCATCATAAAGCACAAGTGTTCGAATGGATTTAAATTAATCAAGATTATTGAAATGAATATATTTGTTAGTTGCAAAGACTTGCTAAAACTTAGTCTACAAAGTTATCTATTTAAGAAAAACTGTGGTTCAGGATTCATCATTCCTAATGATAGTTCCACATTTATACATATTTTCAGGAATTATTTTCATAAATTTTAAGCTATATTTTGGTTAAATGCAAAGGTATTTGGTACTTATTGAGTTGAATTACATTTTGCAGTTAAAAAGGACAATCTTAAAGAAAAAAAGACCGAAACCGACAAAAAGCTGGAACCTGGAAGGACTAGAGCTGAAGTTGGGAGCTTGTGGAGCTTAAAAGGAAGAAAAATCAAGCAAAAACACTCCCCACGACGTGGCTTGAAAGTACCATGTCATGACTCATAGAAAAATCTCAACTATGCACGTAAACTAGAAGCTCAAGATGTGAGCCTTGACTATTCACGTGCGAGAATGATCATTCCAGAAGATAACTATTTGGAGAGCAAGATTCCTTTCCGAATACGGATTTATACTGATCTCACAAAGTGAGACCTTATTTCTCATGACGTGAGATGTGATATTAGGAAACTATAAATATCCTTAGACATATCAAATTTAAAGGATTTGGAGACATATTTTGGATATCTAGTCAGTTTCAGAAGCTAGAAAACTTCGAAAAATAACCTTTGGGAGGAGAAGTCGTTTGGATATTAGAGATTTGAAGATCATAAAAAGAATTCGCATTACACAATCGGTTTGCATTAGATTGATCATGTCTAGCTTGAATTCTTATGTGTTTTGTGTTTATTTTTTCCATGTGTAGCTAAATCATTAGGCTTTCATTTAGTGCAGATGAACCCTAATAATATGTATTAGTTTCTGTCTTTTCATGGATTTTATGAAGTAGGTTTAAGCTTATGTTTGATTATCATAACCTAGCATGCTATAGTTTTAATCTTTGTTGCTTTGATTCAAATTAAGTGTAGCTGAATGACCATTTAAATTGCATGAACTTGGTTACCTAGTAGTTTATGATCATTAAATTGCTAGAGCTAGGATTGGCCCAATCTTCGATTAGGTAATAAAGGTAATATTTTTAATTGTGCTAGAGAACACAATTTGATCATAATTTTGTTTGGTAATTTGTCTTAATCATATATAATTATCTTAGATATATCTTATATAGAGAAGTTATCTTTAATAATCAATTTTGTGTTTGCTTGTGTATGATCATTACATAGTAGTACATAAATTGGTGAAAATATTAGGAGATCGGATCAAGACTGCTAATTATATATATATATATATATATATATATATATATATATATATATATATATATATATATATATATATATATATATATATATATATATATATATTGGTAACCAAATGAATAAATCCATGTTTAGAAACTATCCATAGGAAATAGGGGGATTCAAAGCTAAACAGAAGTGTTTTCTTAATCTTGATACCAATCGTTCTTGGTTAAGTTGTTTGCTTAGTTTTCAATTAATTGAGTAGTTAAGTTAATCTGAACTTGAAAAATGAGATAAAACCCTAATTGGGTTATTATTTTTAGATTAATTTTTAGTAATTATTTTATTAGCTAAATTCCGTTACATGTGTTCGATACCCATCTTACTTTACTATACTGTAAGCTGACTAGGTACGCTGCCTATAGTGCATAGTAAATAAGTAATTAGGTTATAAATTTAAAAGTTGGTAGGTATACTTTTATGACATCACCTAACATTTCTAAAAATCCATTAAGTTTTGTGGAGTCAAGTACGTTGGTAAAAAAATTGGCTATTTCTTCATGAGAAGGAACCAAAATACCTTTGAGGATATGATTATTGATGAAGTTATACTTTAATTCAAATTTCTTTTTCTTGGAGTGTTGACATGTATTATGAGAGATTGAAATTGCACTCTTAGAATCAAAATAATGGGTATGCGAAGCATTCAATAGTCGTGATCCATGAGTTGATGTTTCATCCATAAGAATTATGATCTAAAACTGGCCACTACAACATATTTAACTTCTATGGTGGATAATGAAACATAGTTCTTTTTTTAGGATGACCAACTTACCAATATTCTGCTGAGGAATTGGTATCCTCCAGATGTACTTTTTTCTATCTAATATACATCCTTCATGGTCTGTATATACGGAATCCTACAAAATAAAGTCATTTCTTGATGGGGACCAAAGTCCTACGGCTTTTCTCCCTTTGAGATATCTGAAGATCTGCTTAACTATGGTCAAATGAGATACCTTGTGATCAGCCTGATACCTAGCACACAAACCTGTTGCAATGACAATATATGGTCTACTTGCAGTCAAGTAGAGTAGTGAACTAATTATTCATAGGTAAATCTTTTGATCAACTAATTCATCAATGGCATTAACTGAGATTTTGTGTAACACTCTTGTTAGAACAAGGTTCTTTTAGGATAGTATGATTCTAAGCAGGATATTAAATAAGAACGTAACAAAGAACACAAGTATGGCACCGAATATGTCGTATGATTAATGTGATAACACCTCAGAAGAGCTCGATAAAGAACTTCAATCTGTAGAGGTGTTTAGGGTTACAAGAATCTACGTAATTAACCATCGTTCTCAATATACGCATACATGCATGCATATATATACTATAACCCTAACAGCTAATCTAGATAACAACGAAACTAATCTAGATAGACACGGATGGACAGGCCCAATCCGGATACAAAATATATGTGGCCCAAGACGCAACACAAATGGACTCAACAATCTCCCCCTTTGCATCCTTGGAGCCGAAACCTCATTCCTTTTTAACAGCAGGAGGCTTCTTCACAGTTTTGAACACCTTCGGTATAATAGCTATCATATGATGGCGAAAAGTAATATACCAACAAAGCATGTCAGTAAAGTTCTTCTTGTCAGCCGCTGAGTTCTGCTTGCATCGGTGTATGATATTGATGATATGCTCCAAACAGTCCGTTGAAAACAGATACTTATCAGCCAGAGCAAACAGAAACTTGAGTCCTTCTCCTTTCGTGAACATGACAGTTAGATTTGCTGAATCTATCTATCCCAATTTCATCATGTTTACATCACTAGGTTTAGGCGTCGGCTTCACAGTCGGTTTTTTATTCATCACCTTTGCTATTTCCTGATCCATAGTTGCAAGCTCATGGATATAGGAAGCTAACATTCTCTTAAGATGATCTAAAATCGGCTCATACTCCCTAGGATCAAAGAGCATAATGTTGTATAGCAGAATCCAGTCATGAGGATTGAGATTAGGAAGATCTGCTAGAGAGATTATGTTGGGTCGTGTTTTGTATTAAGTGTTGTGTCTATTGGGCTCGTTAGCTAGTCCGTTTTTGTATCTCCGGTATGGGCCTGTCCATCCGTGAGTTTAATAGGGTTTATTATAAATATAGGTGCTTGCATGCATCTTAGGTAATCGATAGAAGGAACGATAGTAACGATAAATCAGAGAATTATTCAGAAGTTTAAATTATCGTTCTTGTAACCCTAAATCCTCTACAGCGGAAGTTCTAGTCGAGCTCTGCTGAGGATTGTTTTGAATTAGTCATTCGACATATTTTGATCCATACTTGTCTTATTTGCTGTTTTATGTTCATCGTAATACCTGTTACAAAGATCTAATCGATCTTCAAGTTTATTTAATATCTTATCAATTGGTATCAGAGCGGGAGGCTGTGTAATTCATACACTTCTTTTCTGTGAAAAAGGTTGCGATTAGGGTTATTCCGCATTTACTGATATTTATTGAGCCGTCATCCCATAATTGACGTAACTCAACATTTATTCGTGTTGCCCTAATTTAATATATTACAAGTCTGATCTTTTAAACAGGTTATTCGATCAAGCATGGACGAGTCACAATCCAATCCAATCAACATCTCAAACAGCATTGGATCAACGACAAAGATTCCCATCCTTTACACCCAAGATTACGAGGTCTGGGCAATTCACTTTGAAGATTATGTCATCGGATCTGAGGACAATGGATATCTCATCTGGGAAGCAATCGTATCCGGACCATTCGCTCATTCAGCAACTTCAAGAATTATTAAAAATCAGGAGTATAATGATCTTTTGAAAGACGTTAAAGATATTGCTCAAGACGAAAATGATAAATTTCAGTGCAATATTAAAGCATTGAGACTAATCAGATTCACTCTTCAATCTGACACTTTCAGGCTAGTGAGTTCATGTAGCACTGCCAAAGAAATTTGGGATAGGCTGCGAGAGTTATATTCTACGGACGAAGATCTCGAGCATTCCATTCAAACCTTGCTTTTGTCCGAATTTGGTGAATTCAAGCAGAGTCCTGAAGAAACTGTAACTCAAACGTTCGATCGCTTCAATCATCTTCTTAGTAAGATGATTAAACATGATATTGAAAGGAAGTTGATTGAACAAAAGGTTACATTTTTAAACGGTCTCAGATCTGAGTGGAGAGCGGTTGTGTCCACTGTTAAAGCGCATGAGTAATTCAAATCCTACTCTTTGGCGAAACTGGTAGGGATTTTGAAATATCAAGAAAAGATTGTGTTACAGGAGAAAAATGTGGTTTCAAGCTTGGGATCATTGGCCCTTCTGTCCAAAAGCAAAGCTGTGATGGAAGATGAAGACCTCAACCTAGAGGATTATGACCTTACCTCTGAAGACTATGCAATGATGGTCTCAAACCCAAAGAGGTTTATCAAGAAAAAGTTCCCTGCAAATAAGAACCGAAATTGGCAGGGAAGTTACAGTTCTGAAAAGGTTAGGGAAGAACCGAAAGCAGAAGAACCAAAGAAGGAACCGAAAGCTGAAGGAGATTCGGGTGTGAGCTGTTATTATTGTGGAGGAAAGAACCACTATGCCAAAGATTGTGTTCTCAAGAAAATGGCAGAAAAGGATGAGGAAAAAGACGAAGAAACTGTGCTGTTGAAAAAGCTGGAAGAGATCAAAAGAAAGAAATCCACTGCTAACCCCTCTATGAATGCTCTAATTGTGCAGGGTTCGGTAGCGGATGATGAGTTCGGTGGCGTGGAGGTCTGGTCAACCGATTCTAAAGACGACGAACTCAGGAAGCCATCTCATGGAAAAGCCTATGTTGCAAAAGATGAAGGAAGCGGTGGAAAGTGTTTAATGGTGTCAGACGTGTCTCGGATGAGGGGATACAACACAGATGGTGGGAATAAAGACACAAAGGAGCGAGAGGACTTGTGTTTCACAGCAAAACCTCTCAGCGTGCAGTTTAACGAGCTTGATGAATAAATCAAGAAGGTACAATCAGTTTTTGTTTCATTCAAAGTCCCACAAAGTTCATATGAAAAGGAATTAAAAAATGTCAATTCAAGAATCTCTCATCTAGACAGCAGTTTAACTCAAACACGTGTCACCAATTCTAACCTAACTGACCAAATAAGCAGGGTATCTTCAAAGAGTGAGGAACGAAGGATGTGGATCGAGCTAAAGGAGTCGGAGTTAATCAAATCCAAGGATGAAAACATTTATTTACAAAGAGACAATTTAAAACTTTTAAAACAGAGAAATGTCTTTTGTTTAATTGCTAAGCGTCTTTACACTAATATTACTCAACTTCATTTAAACTGTGAAATAGGGCAGAAAATTCATCGCATGATTTTGCCCTTCCTTGAGTTTAAGGAGGATGAAATTGACACTGAAGCATATAACTGTGAAAGTGTTGTTTCATCTGAGGATGTTAATTCGACATATATGTATGGTCTAGACAAAATCGAATCTTTCATAAAGTCCAAGGACCATAAAGACATGCTGAAAAATCTTTTGGATGAAAATGATAAACTAAAACTAAGAACCGAAACCATACAAAAGTTTGACTCATTGAATGCCAACCTGAGCTCAGAAAATAAAATTGATGTTGAAAATGCATCTGAGCTCAATGATGAAGATGACATGAGTGAAATTTCTGTTGAAGACACAATTGACTGTTCAGAGTTTGTGAAGAGCGAACCCAAAAACCACAAAAATCTTATTTTAGAAAATTTTGTGGAGTTTGCTCGTCTGTCCCAACAAAAGTCCCCGATCCATGAAGAAAAGGCTGTTGTATACCAAAAGGTGAGAACAACTCCAAATCAGGTGTATAAAGTCACAGGCGTAACAGAACATCAGACAGCCGAACTCACAGCTATTGTAAACGAAGACAATGCTGATGGTTGTGATGAGTTCTTCTGGTATGCTCCTATCGACAATGCTGACGAAACAGTTGGCCTGTCAGAAAGGACTTCATGGAAAACCAAAGGCAGATATGTGCCAGAGCCTTTGAACAAGCCTGATAGCTTCGACGCGCCAAGTACTAGTGGTACAAAAGATGTTCCTGAAGAAAAAGGAGTTCCTGCAAAAGAAGTCACTCCTTCAAGCGAAACTTCGTCAGTTCAAAGTGAACCTGCTGACAGAAAGCAAAAACAAAATGCGAATATCCATCGTCAGCCGAAGCAGGTGAGAAATCAGAAACAGCAAAGGAATCAGAGATACAAGAAGAATCTCTCTGAAAGAAAACAGTTCTGGCGATCTCAAAATGCCCATTTCTCTTATCATGACAGAAATTTAAAGTTAGAGAAAAACACTGTTAGGTCACAAGAAAGAGAGAGGTTCGGTTATGAAGGTCAAAACAACCGAAAGGGTACGTTCGGCTCTGAAAAATTTAACAACCGAAAGCAGAGGTTCGGTTCCGAGAGCAAAAGAGACCAAAGATCTAGGTTCGGTCCCACTAATGATCAAAAACAAAAGGGTCACTTAGAATCTCAAGCCAAGAACTCATCTCAGTCTAACTTCTCTCGTTCTTCTTCTTCTAATTCTTCTAATTCCTCTCAACCTCATTCTAAATCCAATTCTGTTAATACTCAAAATCCAAAATCTTCAACAGAATTGAAAGGAAAATCGAACGTTTCCTCAGTCAAAACTGATCAAAAACATTCCAATGTCCCAGTGCCTAAACCTGAATCCAAACCGACTGTAACAAATCCCAATAAAATTAAGGTTTTCACCATTAAAAAGAAAGATGAAACAACTTTAATAAAAAGAACATATCTTGTTGACATCTCTCTTACTATTCCTGTTCCTATGAAAGGCTCACGAGGACCCAAGAAACTTTGGTTTCTTAAATCTGCTTAATTTTTGTAGGTTATTAGTGACGAGCAGTTTGACGAAGAATGGTACATTGACAGTGGCTGCTCGCGTCACATGACAGGAAGGAAGGAAGAGCTGAGGGAATTTCGGTCTCTTTCAAACGGTGGAAATGTCAAGTTTAGGAACAACTCCTTCGGCACCATAAAAGGCTATGGAATGATTACAAATGGTGATTTTACGATTAGGAAGGTTGCATACGTTGAAGGACTACAGCACAATCTCATCAGTGTATCTCAGCTTGTTGGAGGCACCGGTCTTAAGGTTTCATTCGATGATGAGGGTTCGAAAATAATTGAGAAGAAAACGAAGAGAGTCATTCTCAAATCAGAGCACAAAGGCGAAATGTTTCCCCTGAACCTCAAACCCATCAAAGGGAATCCAGCTATCTGCTTGTTATCCAAAGCACAATCTAACGAAAGCTGGCTGTGGCACCGAAGGCTCTCTCATCTCTACTTCAAGGATATCAACAAACTTGTCACAGGTGGTCATGTTCGAGGTCTTCCATTGCTCAAATTCGATCGAGAACATTTATGTGCTGCGTGTGAAATGGGGAAGCAGAGTCGTCAAAGTCACCCATCGATTGTAAACACTAAAGTTGTTGAACCATTAGAGTTAATTCACATTGACTTGTGTGGTCCATCATCTATCGAAAGCATCGGCGGTAGCAAGTATATTCTTGTCATCGTTGATGATTTCTCGCGTTTTACATGGGTGTTCTTTCTGAAGCACAAATCTGAAGCGACTCTCAAGCTGAAGACGTTTATCAAGCAGATTGAAGTACAGCTAAAGAAAGTCGTTCGCAACATCAGGAGCGATAATGGTATAGAGTTCAAAAATAAAGAATTCGAAGAATTCTTAGCTGACAAAGGAACCAGTCACAACTTCTCAGCTCCCTACACTCCTCAATAAAACGGGATTGTCGAAAGACGAAACCGATCTTTGTGTGAGGAGGCCCGAAGCATGCTAAGTTTTGCTTCTTTACCTTTATATTTTTGGGCTGATGCTATTGCTGCTACTTGTTTTATGCAGAACAGGTCATATCTCAATAAGCGATTCACTCTCACTCCTTATGAGATCATCAACAACAGGAAGCCAAATGTCAAATTTTTCCACGTATTCGGCTCACGATGCTTCATCTTCAATTCTAAAGAACATCGTAACAAGTTCGATGTCAAAGCCGATGAAGGGATATTTCTAGGCTATTCTCTTACTTCTAAAGCCTACAGGGTATTAAACAAGCGCTCGAGGAAAATAGAAGAAACCTATTATGTGACTTTTGATGATAGCTATGTCAAAAAGCTTAAGGCCAACGAAGACACAGTTGGAGAAATCTTTTCTCAAACAGGCCAAGTCACAGCCTCGATTGCAAACCTATTTGAGAAGTTCGTCGAGCTATTTGATGAACCAAAGAAGGCAATTCTCTCAGAAGCGAGTGCAGCAGACAACAAAGTAGATCATCTGAAGCAACTCATCGAAGATACTGCAAAGAGAATGAATGAAGGAGGATCAAGTTCTGACGACCCTCCACAGCACGATACTTCAGTTGAGGGGGAGGGCACATCTTCGTCATCACAGGTGAGCTCACATGTTGAGGGGGAGAAATATTCTCCGGTTGCTTCCGAAAACTCATCTGCACCCGCAAGTCCAGTGGTACTCGAAAGCTCAACACCGCACGAAACTCCTATAGCTCCAGATACTCAAGACACACCTGAAAGCTTATCTGTCAAGGGGGAGAATACAGATATGTCTTACGACTATGATAGTCAATCTGAACTAGAAGAGATGGTAAACGCTGAATTGGATCCATCTTATGATCCAAATTACCCTCCTCTTGTCAAATGGACCAGAGATCATCTTGTTTCTCAGGTTGTCGGTAATGTCTCTGAAAAGGTCCTGACCCGATCACAACTAAAGGCAAAACAAACTTCCTTATTTTCAAAAGTGGAATTCTGTATGTTTAATTCCTTCGTCTCAAAAGTTAAACCAAAGACAGTTAACACTGCTCTTGATCACTCCGATTGGGTTCAAGCTATGCAAGATGAACTAAATGAATTCGAAAGGAATAAAGTTTGGCATCTCATTCCAACTCCTCAAGATGCCTCAGTTGTTGGTCTCAAATGGGTCTTCAGAAATAAGATGGACAAGGAAGGCAACGTGATACAAAACAAAGCCCGTCTGGTAGTGAAAGGATACTGTCAGGAGGAAGGAATCGACTACGAAGAAACTTTCGCTCCTGTTGCTAGGCTAGAATCCGTTAGAATATTTCTTGCCTATGCTGCACACAAAAACTTTGAGGTCTACCAAATGGATGTCAAGTGCGCATTTCTAAATGGAGAACTTGAAGAAACCGTGTACGTGGAGCAACCTCCTGGATTTGTCAATGAAAGGTACCCCAATCACTGTTACATTTTGGACAAAGCCGTATATGGACTGAAACAAGCTCCGGGGGCCTGGTATGAAACGCTAACAAAGTTTTTAAAGATGTCCAAATTCAAACAAGGTTCGGTTGACCCAACCTTCTTTCGTAAGAAGGAAGGTAACCACCTTATGATTGTTCAAATTTATGTCGATGTTATCATCTTTGGCTCAACGAATCCTGGCTTAACAGCTGAATTCAGAAAGCTGACGGAGACTAAATTTTAAATGAGCTCAATGGGTCCAATTAACTTTTTCCTTGGTTTAAACATTAGACAGGGACCCGAAGGCATCTTTATTAATCAGGAAGCTTACACGAAGACTCTCCTTGCAAAATTTGGCATGATGGGAGATTCAAAGGTTAAAGTTCCAATGGCGTTCGGCACCAAGCTTACTCCATCATTGGATAAGCCAGCAGTTGATATTACGCTATATCGCCAGATGATCGGTTCACTGATGTATCTTACTGCTAGCAGGCCTGATATCATGTTCTCTGTTTGTTATTGTGCTAGATTTCAGGCGAATCCGCGAGAACCTCATATGCTTGCAGTGAAGAACATACTCCGTTATCTCAAGCGAACTACCTCTTTAGGCCTATGGTATCCATCCAACTCAGGCTTCTTTGTTCAAGCCTACTCAGATGCAGACCTTGGAGGTTGTGGACTAGACAGGAAAAGCACCACGGGAGGCTGCCAATTCCTAGATGGGAAGTTAGTTAGTTGGCAATCAAAGAAACAAACCTGTGTGTCTTTATCTACAGCTGAAGCGGAATACATTGCAGCTGCCTCCTGTACTTCTCAAGTGATTTGGATCCAAAGTCAACTCTGTGATTATGGACTCAATATGAAAAAGATCCCACTATATTGCGACTCAGAAAGTGCAATTAGGATCTGTCATAACCCAGTGCAACACTCGAAGACTAAGCACATAGCACTGAGGTATCACTTCATTAAAGATCATGTGGAAGATGGGAACGTCGAAATTCATTTTGTTCGAACCACTGATCAACTGGCTGACATCTTCACCAAAGCTCTTCCTGAAGCATCGTTCAACAAAATTCTACAAGGGCTAGGTATGATGGAATCGGAGTCAGTACCAAATATTACCTCTCAAACTCAAAAGTAAGAAGCGAAATAGACCGAACGTTCGGGTTCGTGTCTTGTACTAATGTACCGAAATGAACCGAACGCTCGGGTTCGGTTGAATAATTTGCTTTTCGCTCATCAATCAAAGGTAGTTTTCTTGGTTGTATATCTTATGTATAATTGCTCCAATTGCATTTATTTTATCATCAAAGTTATTCTCTTTTTGAAAATCTATTTTCTTTGGTAACCGAAATAGACCGAACGTTCGGGTTCGGTTCCAAAATTTTTCTTACTCGAAATAGACCGAACGCTCGGGTTCGGTTCCAAAGTTTTTTTTTTAACAACCGAAATAAACCGAACGCTCGGGTTCGGTTCCAAAGTTTTTTTTTAAATTATTTTTTCTTTATTATTTTCATTCCAAATTTTTTCTCAGTATTTTTTTTCTTTCTCTCTTTTGTCTTATTTTTTTTATTTTATCTTTTATTTATTCATAAAAACTCCAAAAATATTTCTTTTATAAATTCAAAAACTCCAAAAATATTTTGTTCTTTATTTTCTTTTTGGCTTTGATTTTATGTGTATGTTCGTTTATGGGGAATTTATTGAATTAGTTAAGTGTCCCTAGAAGCATGCTGCTGTATGTGTCCAAAGCCTCACTTGATTCTGAATAATAGGCCTTACTGACTTGGTATAAACAAACCTTGTCTTCCCAATTAGGCTTTCTTATTTATTCTAATCATGAGCTACCTAACTCTCTTCTCACATGAGATAAGAGTTTTCTGCTTGGTCCAGTTTTTCACAGCAGAGGTACTTTGTTTTCTTACACCATCTAAATTGCATTTCTCCATCACTTTCGTTTCACAAAAGTAACCCTTGAGACTCTCAGAAATTACCACTGAGGTTTATGGTTACACAATTTCTGTGTTTATGATCTTAGTTTTGTGTCACTACGATCTAAGTGAAACCCAAAATTCAATACCCAATACGAATTGACGGTGAACAATTAATTTGCTCTAGTTTTCACTCATGAATTGATGGATGTACCTCCTTCAAATCTCAAATTTTCTTTTGTGTGATTCCTATGAAATTGTTAACACCCATAACATTTCTTCCCTTGGGATCCAGTTTTAAATTTTTGTTGAGATTTATTTTATATTCCCAGCCAGTTTACATTATTCCCAACCTACTTGTTCAACATACTACACCGGTCTCACAAGTACTTCGTTCACTTTCTATCTTATATCAAGATTAGGAATGTTGAATCGAAGAGAAAGCCACCCTAATAAGCCTAATTAAAAGAAGCCTTTCAACACTTCTTAACAAGTGTTTGATCGTCATTCAACGGGAAATCACACCAACACTTTAAGGTCTCTCTTGACTTTGAAGGAAGAGATTCGTGCCTGGGATCATCTGATTCGTGTCTTTATTGACATCACATTTTTTCCCAAAAATTATTGCTTTATTTCTTTTCTTTTACACCCTTAGCACGAAAATCTTTGATTTTCCAAAATTCAGGTTCTATTAATTACAAGGTATTTCTTGGATTGGAGTCGATTAAAGGCTGTGGTTGATTTTAATCTACGTGGCGATATTTTTCAAAAGATGTCGTTACAATTTAAAGGGATAAGATGAAGACATGCTGACTCAGGCGGGAGTCTAATTGGTTTGATTTCAAACGACGCTAAAAGGGAATGCGTGAGAATCGGAAACGTTTAATCTCCAAACGACGCAAGAAGGGCGCGTGTGAATCTGAAACGGTTCATATCCAAACGGCGCTTGATGGGAGGCGTGTTCTTTGGGATCTGACACTCTCTCTCATGCGTGATCATCGGCTACCCCAACTGTCACGCATCAGTCAACTCCGGAAAACTCTTTGTTTTTCGATAGAAGATTTGGGAAGATCTTTCTCTCTCCTTACCCCACAGTATAAAAAGGCAACATCCTCCACCGTTTACCTCTTTACTGCAATTAAAATTCCCAGAGCGCAAGAAATCCCTGAACCTTCACTGTTCATCATCTTCTCCACTTTCTTCAAGCAATGGCAGATTCATCTTCTGTTCACGCAACATCCCACATTCTGCCCATTCGCCCACAACAAAGCCAAATCATCGATTTATCCCCTCATGTGTACGATGCCTTCATGTTCCCCATTATCGAGTGCTTGAAGTTTTCGCCGATTGCTCCTGAACTTACAAGAGCTGAATCCGTTTCAATGGAGTTCTTGTCGCAGATCTTTGCGACTGCTCACTACGACAAGGTCGTTGACATTTTTCAGCACAAGGCCTTGATTTCAAAGCAAAGATTTTGCTCGTTGTTAGGGTTTGAACCTGATTCCTCGAGGGTTAACCCTGAAACGATTCCTATGAGGCATTTGTTCAACATGTTTTACAACATGGGTTATACGGAGATGCTTTCTTCAGTTGCGAAGTTCAAGAAGTCGTGTCTACCGCCACAGTGGAACAGGATGTTCACTGTTTTATTCAAAGGGTTATCTGAACGAAGCGCTGGATCTGATGGTGCTAGTCGGTTGTTCTTGTCAATAATGTATGGTGTCTACATTGGCATCAACATGGATTACGGGTCTATTTTGTGGCAACAACTCATCCAAATCTCTCCTCTACATCCAGGCATTCTGAAATTTCTTACGCCAGGTTCTGGACTTTGGTCACGAAATGGGTGATGGACAAGTACCATGTCCCCATTGTTGCTGGTGCTCCAATGTCTTCGATTGGTACATTCCATACCACGAAGATCAGTATCTCGGACGCTTCCAAGTTTCCATTCAACGGTTCAATTCCGGAAACCATGTATGGAGATGTTCCTGCTGATAGCCGGATTATCCAGACGTACAAAGGATTCAAGCGTTCTGGTCCGATGGATCTCACTCCGGAGATGTTGAAGTCTATTCATGACGCTGACAAGCCTGCTCCAAGAGGCAAGAAGGCTGATAAGGGGAAACAGGTGGCGAAAGGGGCCAAAGACCCTTCTCCAAAGAAGCGAAAACCAACCAAGGCTGCTCAGTCTCCGCAGCCAAAGAGACGAAAAACTCAGCCCAAGCGAAAGCTGATCATCGATTCCTCCTCAAGCGAGTCTGAGGGTGAGAGTTCAGATTCTGACGATTCTCCACGAGGCAACACTCCACCCAGATCTCCTACTCCAGAGGTTCATGTCTCTCCTTCTCCCATTAATTCCCCACCTAGAACCATTCCTATTTCTATTCCCCCCATAACTTCCACTACTTCAATACCAACCACTTCAATCCCAATACCAACACCAATATTCATCGAAGCCACCACAACATCCACTACAGATGTTAGAGCCAACGTATCTGATACGGGGGTTCATACAGATGCACCCGAAACCACCCCAACACCCGAAACCACAAACGCATCCGAACCTACACCTATACCCGAAACAACCCAACTTGAACCTACTCATACTTCAGCTCCACCAGCTTCACCACCACCACCACCTTCTCCTGGTCATGTTTCAGAGGGTGATGAACCATTCCTTGGTGGGGAACATTTGACGTTTGACTCGGTCTACTATAGTCTGTTTCAAATTCAGAGTGATGATGATGACGATGCTCCCGTTACAAAACGACATCTCAAGGTGCTCCATGACAAAGTTGATTTGCTCATTGCCTCATCTTCCACTTCTCAGTCATCCCTTTCTGACGATGCAGTTCAGAAGATTGTTGATGCTTTCTCTAAGGCTCAGCAAGATTCCATTGCTTCTGCAACCTCCGCCATCGACGCCTCAACAAAAGCCTTTCAGGCTGCGACCGCAAAAGTCGATAAACTATTTTCTGATGCCTCTTCCCTGTTAAAGTCTTTACAGAAGAATGTAAATGCTGCAAAGACTACGTTGGAACCAATTGTTCAACAGTTGACAACGTCTGTCTTAACTGAGTTGAAGTCCTTCGCTTCATTTTGTCAAACGCTTTCCGACGACAGCTCAGCCTTTCGCACAACCATAGATGAGCGTCTCTCGAAGCTTCAAGAAGATTTGGCTGCTGAGAAATCTCTTATGGATGTTCTTGCCAAGAAGACCAACTGCTCTGAAGGTCAAGAGTGTTCAACTCTCCCATTCTCAACAGGAGGTTGAATCTCTTCGGTCCGAAAGGGAGGTGATAAAGATGTGTGTTTCGGATGTCCACTCAGCCATTTCAAACATCCTCGAAGCACATGATCCTATCCTTAACTATTCTGTGAGGTGTACCCTTGCAGAGAAGCTTGCTCTCGCCCTTGCCCTGTTAAGCAAAATCGAAGGGCTATTTGATTTCGTGTCCATTCCGAAACAAGGGGGAGAGAAGGAGTCTGTATCCCAACCACCTCATTCCTCAAAAGCAACTCACACTACCGGACCTCCTCCAATAGGCCAAGCCTCCGGTTCGGGTGTGAAAGATAAAGGCAAAAATATTGCTGAGGAAGAAGAGGAAGAAGACAAAGAAACCATTGCCGACTTGTTGAAGCGTAGAAGTCGACGCAATGAGGCTAATGTCAATGCTCGTGTGGCAAAACAGGTTGAAGAAGCGGAACGAAAACAGAAGGAAGCCCACGACCTTCTTGAGAGTAGGAAAACTCTTTTTCCTGCTTGGACTCTCGAGAGGATGATAAAAGAAGCCATCGACACACCGAGTATCTTGTGGCTGGAACCCGTTATTTCGTTTGACTGTTCCAATTCTGTCAATTCTCAGTTTGACATGCCACTGACCCGAAAGGCGTTCATCTTTCATGCCTTCTCCAACGTTGCAGAGTTCCCTCATCCTCATCCACAGGTTGATCGGGACTTAATCGATTTCTATCTGAAGGCTGCTCAACCTCAGTATCAGACTTGGAGCGCTCAGAAGATTATCAACGTTCGGGTCTTGAAGCCGTATACTGAAGGGAACTTCATTAATGTTCGGTTCAAGGTACTTCGGGGATCTGCCAAAACCGAGCATGCCATTTCCCTTGCAGATCTTCCGAATCTCAATCCCCATGATTGGATAATATTGCACAACATCCTTCTTACCAACGAAGCTGAATATGGTCCGATCATCGACCATCTCAAGAGGATGCTGGTGTGCTACATCATGGAAGTTGCACTGATGGATCAGGAGATAGCAAGCATATTTAAGAAGAAACCAAAAATCTCTCCTGTTGGCTCGGCCAGTGATCTGAACCAAATGCAGATGGGCAGAATTGATTCAAGAAGGAATTCTGTCATGTTCACCAGAAACGAAGGACAGAAATGTCTTTTTGCCTTGGCTGACAAACATCTGTACACTACTACCTGCTTAGAGCATGTTTTGGGGATCATCCACAGATGCAAGCAAAACTCAGCGGATGATGTCAAGTACTTCGATGACATGATACAATGATACATTCGGTTCAGACAGACTATTCTCGCTCTTATCACACGTCTGTTTGATACTATAAAGAAGACACCCGCTACTGGCCCAAGCAAGAAGAAGAAGTAGTCTCGCTCCAATTTGACACAAAGGGGGAGATTGTTGGGTCGTGTTTTGTATTAAGTGTTGCGTCTATTGGGCTCGTTAGCTAGTCCGTTTTTGTATCTCTGGTATGGGCCTGTCCATCCGTGAGTTTAATAGGGTTTATTATAAATATAGGTGCTTGCATGCATCTTAGGTAATCGATAGAAGGAACGATAGTAACGATAGATCAGAGAATTATTTAGAAGTTTTAATTATCGTTCTTGTAACCCTAAATCCTCTACAACGGAAGTTCTTAGTCGAGCTCTGCTGAGGATTGTTTTGAATTAATCATTCGACATATTTTGATCCATACTTGTCTTATTTGCTGTTTTATGTTCATCGTAATACCTGTTACAAAGATCTAATTGATCTTCAAGTTTATTTAATATCTTATCAGATTATAAACACCATGTTTGCTGAACCACGGGTGATTTTGAAATTAACATTTACGAATCTCCCAGCAGGTGAAGGTTTCAGTACCTTAACTTTTATAATCTTCTGTGTACTCCATGTTAAGTACTGCGGTTGACCATACTTCAAGTAAAAATCGATCAATTCCCTGTCAACCTTCGGGTGTGGATGTGGAAAATCAACAGTCGGCTCAAAGCAGTGAAACGTAAAAGCTTTTCTGGTAATAAGCATATCAAACTGCGAGTCTTTAGAGTTATCACAATCAAACGAAGCAACTGGTTCCAACCAATAAACAGAAGGAAATTCAATCGCTTTATTGATAAGTGTGTCTCTGTTCCACTCAGGAAACAAAGCCTTCTTGCATTGCAAGACATCCTCTTCTTCCTTGTTTCTCTTTTCCTGCTCCTCTACTTCACTAACCACTTTCATCATTTCATTAAGCTCTCTGTTTCTTTTCTTTCGTATTAGAGCTTCGACTATAGTTTCTTCAACATCACTCTCACTGTCATCATTAATCCCTTTCTGCTTTGATTGAGAACCAGAACCCGAAGCTAAATTAACCTTCGGTTCTGTTGTGACTTTCGGTTGTTCATCTTCCGTCTTCACAATCGATCTCGGTTTAACAAAATAACGAGCGCTACTCTCTCCCCCTTGTTTTGGAGGCACAACCCCCTCCGAAACACCTTTCATTTCACTTAAAATTGCAATGGCAGGAAGGAGTTTGGATTGAAGATGATTCCGAATAGTCAGAGTTAAGATCGGATCATGCGCTTCAAGCAGATTAGTCAGCAAATCTTTCACATCACCTGCACAACTTTTATAAACAGCCCTCTGAGTTTTTAACAAGGAAATTTCTTTTTCCGCCTGGGCTAGCTGCACTTTCTGAACATCAATTGTTGCTTGCTTTTTAGCCAAATCCTCCTTCAAGGCACTCTCTGTTGCAAGATTAGCAGCCAGAGCATCAAAACGAGAATCCACTGAGTTTAAGAAAGAAGTGGTTTCTGTTTTAAGCTCAGAGTGTACAACCTCAAACTTAGTAGTTTCATCGTGAAGGGACTTAGAAAGGGAGTCAACAGAGGATTGATAGTGTGCTGCATGGGTATCAGCATGAGACTTTAACGACTCAAGAAAAATTTGAGTTGTATGAACAATCTCAAAAACGTCTTTGGTAGCCTGCTTACAGGTGGAGGTAGATTCATTAACTGCCTTCATAGAATTATCAATTGCCATAGTCTACTGCTCAGTGGCTGTCTCCAGAAATGCTTTAAGAACAACACCACCATAGGCTTTGCTGTCGGCAAGCCATCGATCCAACTTCTCATGAATGCCCTGTATTTGTTGACTTGAGAGGAGCATCGGTCTCATCATCGGTTTGAAGTCGATAAGGACTGTAGTAGATCGAGTCAAATTCCTCATCGTCTACCCCAAGAGTAGCACCAGAATCAGAGGATGGGGTTGGTGAAGGTAGTTTGGTAGTGATTTGAGTTTCAGTCACAGTGGTAGCCCCTGTATCAGATACATTGACTTCCATAGTGGATTTGGGAATGGTAGTGGTTGTTGATTCGGTTATAAGTGGAGAAGATAAGGGTATAGTAGAAATAGGAACTGAAGTAATTAGTGGTGGGGTTGTCAAAGTTGTTGCTTGAGTAGTAAGGGGTGTAGTAACAGTGGGAACAGAAAGTGGAATAGTCTGTTTCGGTGATGGGTTTGGAGTTGGAACTCTGTTGTGATTTGGAGATTCTGGTGGAGTAGGAGATCGTGGAGGAGTGGGCTCTCGGGGTGAGACATGAAGAACCTCTTCTTCCTCACTTTGCTCATCTGCATGATCTGTTCTTGGAGGAGTGTTCCCTCTAGGTCTTTGAGCCATCTTCTTTATCTTCTTCGGTTTCGGCTGAGAAGTATCTCCTTCACCAGACTTGCGTTTAGAGGACTTGGACTTACGTTCCTCAGGATCCTCTTTCTTTGAAACCCTCTTTCCTTGTTGGTAGGCTTTTCTAGTGCATCCAAAGCCGCTTGCTGCTCTGGAGATAGAACTCTCGGTCCGATAGGAGGAAGTTTCCTATAGTCACCAAGACATTGCTCTTTTCTGCAACACCACGATACATGGTTTCAGGAATCATTCCATAATGAGGAAACTTGAGCGGATCAGAAAGAATTATCTTCTTTGTATGGAATGTGGCAATAGAAGCAAGTAGAGCATCCTGCATGATTGGAATCTCTAAAGAATTGATTGCCTTCCTTGTAATCAGGGTCCAAAAACGCCCACACGAAACTTCAGAATGCCGTGTCGATGTATTGAGACTCTGCACCACCTGAGACCACATTATAGAGCCATAATCAAGATTGATCCTGTTGTAGAGGCCGTAAAGAATGGCGAGAAAACCCTTGCCTGTAGTATCGGAACCACCACATCGTTCTTACAAACCCTTAATCAGTAGAGTGAGCAAGCCATTCCACTGAGAGGGTAAACAAGATTTATTCACTTTGGTGATGGTAGTCAACACATCTGTATACCCCATCTCGTACATTATTGAAAATAGCTGAGATGTGGTGATCAAGTCTGGAGAGATGACAGAAGAATCTACTGCAAGATTCAAAATCGAACAGAACTTCAACTTTGAAACGGAAGACTTCTTGTCGTGGATGGCAAAATAGATACGATCTTTGTTTTTGTCATAAGTCGCCGTGGAATAAACCTGTGATAACAGCAACATTGGGACTGCTTCAACCTGGGTTAGGGCTAAAACCAGGGGGAATATTTTAAACATTCCACAACCTGCAACATATATGAGTCATTGATGAGTTCAAAACTCTTTGATCGATTAAATCTTTGTAACAGGTAAATAAACAAAACAGAAACTGTAATGTAAAATACACCAGTATCGATCTCAATGTGTCGAATGATTTGATTAACTCAATCCTCAGCAGAGCTCGATGAAGAACTTCCGCTGTAGAGGATTCTAGGGTTACAAAAGATAAGAACTTGTACGCTATCAAATCTCTATCAAATCTTACGTTAAGAATGCATGCAAGCATCTATATATAATAAACCCTAAACAAAACTCACGGATGGACAGGCCCATACCAGAGACAAAACTTGGACTAGCTAACGAGCCTAAAGGACGCAACACTAAACTGGACCTAAAAATCTCCCCCTTTGCGTCAATTTGGAGCGAGACTATCATTTCTTCTTGCTTGGACCAGCTGCTGGAACCTTCTTGGTTGTATAAAACAGACGAGAGATAAGTGCAAGAATAGTCTGTCTGAAGCGAATGTACCATTGAATCATATCATCAAAGTACTGCTTGTCATCCGCCGAATTCTGCTTGCATTGATGAATGATCCCTAAGACATGTTCCAGACATGCAATGGTATAGAGATGTTTGTATGCCAAAGCGAACAGACATTTTTGGCCTTCGTTTCTGGTAAACAGAACGGAGTTTCTCTTCGGGTCTATCTTTCCCATCTGCATCATGTTTAGGTCACTTGCTGAGCCAACAGGAGATATGGTAGGCTTTTTCTTGAATACATTCGCTATCTCCTGATCCATCTTGGCGACTTCCATAATGTAACAAACAAGCATCCTCTTGAAGTGGTCGATGATCGGACCATATTCTGCTTCATTAGTAAGAAGGATGTTGTGCAAGATGATCCAGTCGTGTGGATTCAAGTTGGGAAGATCAGCAAGCAAGATGACATGTTCAGTCTTGGCAGATCCTCTCATCACCTTAAACCGAACGTTGGTAAAGTTTCCTTCCTTATATGGATTTAGAACCCGAACATTGACAATCTTTTGAGCGCTCCATGTTTGGTACTGTGGTTGAGCGGCCCTCAGATAGAAATCGACTAAGTCCCTGTCAACCTTTGGATGAGGATGAGGGAACTCATCGATGTTGTCAAAGGCATGGAATACAAATGCCTTTCGGGTCAGTGGCATGTCGAACTGAGAATCGACAGTATTATCACGATCAAGAGAGATCACCGGTTCTAGCCGCAAGATGCTTGGAGTTTCTATGGCTTCTTTCAGCAACTTCTCAAGAGTCCAAGGAGGAAAAAGAGTTTTCCTGATCTCGAGAAGGTCATGAGCTTCTTTCTGTCGTCTTTCGGCTTCTTCAGCCTCTCTAGCCACACGAGCACTGATGTCAGCATCTTTATCTCGACCTTGCTTCTTCAGAAGGCCGGCAATAGTCTCCTTATCTTCATCATCGCTCTCCTCAGCAATTTGCTTGCTCTTGTCTTTAACACCCGAACCTGAGGCTTGGCCTGTAGGAGGAGGTTCGGTTCTTTTTGTTGCTGTTGAAGTAGGAGGCGGTTGAGACACATTTACTTTTTCTCCCCCTTGTTTCGGAATGGACACGAAATCAAGGAGCCCTTCAATCTTGCTCAGGAGAGAAAGGGCAGGAGCAAGTTTTTCTGCAAGAGTTCTCCTCGCAGAATAGTTGAGTATCGGGTCATGTGCATCCAGGATGATCGAAATGGATGCGTGGACATCCGAAACACACGATGAAATCACCTCCCTTTCAGATCGAAGAGACTCAATCTCCTTTTGAGAATTGGAGAGTTGAAGACTCTTGACCTTCAGAGCGGTTGTTTTTCTGGCAAGAGCATCCATGAATGAGTTTTCAGCAGCAAGGTCCTCATGGAGCTTAGTCAATCGTTCGTCAATCGTCGCTATAAACGCTGAATTGTCGTCGGAGAGAGTCTGACGAAGAGAAGCAAAAGACTTCAGTTCTGATGCAATTGAGGTAGCCAGCTGGTTGACAATGGGTTCCAGCTTCGTTTTGGCAGCCTCAACAGATTCCTGTAAAGATTGTAACAGAGAAGAAGCATCGGTGAATAGTTTATCGACTTTTTCGGTCGCTGCCTCACAGGATTTGGTTGAGGCATCAATGGCTGCAGTGGCTGAGTCTAGAGAGACTTGATGAGCTTGGGAAAAAGCATCAACAAGTTTCTTAATGGCAGCTTCAGAGAGGGTAGACTGAGATGAAGAAGAGGAGGCGATGAGCGAATCAATTTTATCGTGAAGCTCCTTGAGATGCCTCTTGGTAACGGGAGCATCATCATCTTCGTCACTCTGTACCTGAAACGGACTGTAATAGACCCAATCAAATGTCATATCCTCCCTGCCAAGGAATGGTTCTTCGTCCTCTGCTGCCTGAGCAGGAGATTATGGTGAAGGTGAGGGTGGAGGCTCGGTAGTTGTAGTAGTTTCGGGTTGGGTTGTATGTTCGGTAGTTGGTGGGGGTTTGGGTGCGTCAGTAGGAACCCCTGTATCAGATACATTGGTTCTTACTTCTGTGGTGGTGGTGGTTGCTTCGGTAAAGATGGGAGGGGGTACTGGGATGGAGGTGGATGGTATTTGAGTGGTGGAGGTTATGGGGGGAATGGAAATGGGAATGGTAATAGGTGGAGAAGAGATTGGAGAAGTGGAAAAGTGAACTTCAGGAGAAGGCGATCGTGGTGGAGTGTTACCACGAGGAGATCCGTCAGAGGCAGAATTCTCTTCCTCAGATTCGCTTGAGGAGGAAGCGATTATCAGCTTTCGCCTTGGTTGAGTTTTTCTCTTCTTCAGCGGAGGATACTGAACAGTCTGTGTAGTTTTACGCTTCTTGGGAGAAGGGCCTTTCGCTCCCTTACCAACTTGCTTGTCTTTGCCTTTGTTAGTTTTTTTCCTTTGTCGCAGGCTTGTCAGCTTCATGGATGGACTTGATCATTTCAGGAGTAAGCTCTCTCAGACCAGAGCGTCGAAACTCCTTGTAGGTTCGAATGATCCGGCTGTCGGCAGGAACATCTCCATACATCGTCTCAGGAATAGAGCCAATGAATTGAAATTTTGAGGCATCAGAGACAATGATCTTCGTGGTATGGAAAGTACCAATCGAAGACATTGGAGAACCAGCAACAATGGGGACTTGGTACTTGTCCATCACCCATTTTGTAATGAGAGTCCAAAATCGAGCATAGGAAATCTCGGAATGCCGAGATGTAGAAGACAGACCCTGAATGAGCTGTTGGCATAGGACCGACCCGTAGTCCAAGTTGATACCGTTGTAGATCCCGTACAGAATTGTGATGAACAGACGACTTGCTCCGTCTGATCCAGCACTGCGTTCAGACAGCCCCTTGAATAGCACTGTAAACAACCCATTCCATTGAGGAGTCAGGCATGATTTCTTGAACTTCGTAACCGTTGTCAGTACCTCAGTATACCCCATGTTGTAGAACATAGAGAACGTGTGACCCACCGGAATCGATTCAGGGTTAAACCTAGTTGAATCAGGTTCAAACCCTAAAATTGAGCAAAACCTCTGCTTGGAAATTGACGCCTTGTGATCGAGCACGTCGAAGAAGATCCTGTCGACTGCCTTGTCGTAATGAGAAGCGGCGGAAATCTGAGATAAGAACTCCATAGGAACTGCTTCAACTTTGGTGAGAGCAGGAGCAATCGGTGAGTACTTGAGGCATTCGATTATCGGGAACATGAAAGCATCATAGACCTGAGGAGTAAGATCAATGATCAAACTCTGTTGGGGACGAATCGGGAGGATGTGGGAAGTGGCATGAACTGATGATGAATCCGCCATTGTTGTGAAGAAGATGGGAGAGATGATGAACAGTAGAATACTTGCAGGTTTTCTTGCTCTCTGAAAATATGGGTGCAGTAAAGAGGTAAACAATGGTTTACGTTATATTTTATACTGTGGGTAGAGGAGAGAGAAGAATCTGTCCCAAATCTTCAAGGGAAATACCAAGGGTTTTTCGGAAGTGATGGATGCGTGACAGTTGGTAGCACCGATGATTACGCAAGAGAGAGAGTGTCAGTCCCGATTCACACGCCTTCCCATCAGGCGCCGTTTTTAAACGAAACGGTTCCTCTTCGCATGCCTGGCTGTCAAGCGCCGTTTGAAAATCAAATCGATTGGACTCCCGCCTTGATGAGTTTTGGTCATAAGACATCCTATGTGCTCATACAAACCGTAATGCTTGGATCTAGGTTTCTCTATTTTACATGCAAGTTATCCAAGGCTATAAACCCTAATTCTAGCATACAGAAATCGATATTAACATATAATTAGGTTTAAGATATTACCTTGATTGTTATCTAGTAATAACAATCCCAATTCCTCCTTGAATTGACTTTGGAAGGCTTAGAGTCACAAGTGTCACTCCTCTAATGGTTCACAAATACCATAAGCAAGAGGATGAAGAAGAGAGTGGATGGAGGCTACCAAAACTCGTGTGAAACCCTAGGAGAAGTCTTCGCCCCGTTTTTGGTCCTTAAGGGATCTATATATAGTGAGGCAATTAGGGTTATCTAACAAGGAAACCCTAATTTAGTTGCTTAAGCCCTAAGCAACCCATAGAGCCCTTTCCATAAGGCCTTGGACGATTTCATATGGGCTTCCCCCATAGAATTCGTCCACCTTATAATAAAAGGCAATCCATGGCCCAAATTGCAATTATCTTATAATTACAATTCCAGTCCCTTAAGATTAATTAATCTCTTTTAGTCACAAAACTAATTACCAATTAATTATTGACTAATATTAATTAAACAATATGATTTCTCCTTTAATATATTATTCCCATAATATATTAATAAATCATATTTAATCCTTTCTCTCCATAATTCATCCTATCAAGTTGCTTTGGTGAAGGCAACCCAAAAGGACCATGCACCATCGGGTCAAGTACATACCAAAATAGTTATGGACTTAGACACTAATCCAATAGTCTCCCACATGGATAAGTCTAATAACTATTATACGTATGACTTCAGATCCCGATCTGCAATCGTAGCTTTCCAAAGCCGTTGTCAACTCTGATCCTATCAGATACGCGTGTCCTTAGATAAGGGATCATATATTCCTCCATTCTAGATATCGTATGAGACATGATTTCAAATCATTCTCTTTGTACTATATCTCGATTCCCGATTTATGACGACTGACTAATTGAACAAATCAAATTAGCCGTAGCCCGGCAGAGCATTTACGTTTGTCATCACTAAATCATCGAGGGGCCCAAAGATATCGCTCTTATCCTACTTTGGATAAAAGGAACAGATAAACTTTGATACAATGCTTGCTTGCACCCACACACCAAATTACACACAACAATATGTTTTATAACACCAAGTTACTAGTGCGTTTATATATTATCAATGTGCAACTGATTTGCAAGATACAACTCACACATCTCGGTTTCAAGAATATAAGATGTTATCGTGTCACCAATCACTCGTGATACAATTCATGGAGTGATCCAAGTGAGCGTGGGTTTAATCTAATGCTCAAATCACATTCATAAGCACTCATGAACGTTGCAACAAACATTTGCTTATGTCTAATACTCTTTTAGACAATCCACACACCAATTCACGACAGTCTTCATTCATATCTACTTCCAACATATGAACGATTGTGGCCCGTTCGAATAATTCGATTATTCTTAATAAATTCAATTATTCTGGAAGTCAAAACATGCAAATGTGAAACACAAGAATAATACTAATCCCATATGGCCTCAAACCTTTGAGTATAAATAAAACTCCTTTTATTTATCACCATATCGATTACTCATTATTTGTCGTTTCGGGTAATCAACTTCTTACTTGAATTACTACACTTATCCCATGCTCTTAGCATGCACACAATGTTTACCTATGGTTCTTACTTTTGTGAAATAGATCAAATTGAACACATTTCCAATCATTCTCATTTCACAACTCCAAATCCTTTTTCATAAGTGTGAGAATATCAAATTCTTGTTACTTATAAAATATGCTAGATTCTAACATTCTATGCAATGATCCTTTCGTAATGTCACTACACCAAAGTCACAAAGACTATTGCCAATAATATTACAAAGTCCTCTATCGGACATTGTTACAAGACAATTCCTTAGATATGATGTCTCTCACTGAAAGTACATTCCCTTGAACATCCTTTTGCATAAAAGTTTCTAATCTAGACATAGATTTTCAATATTCAATTCCCAATATGGACACGCTTCCATATTTTCCATATGACAACCCATTCTTAATAGAATCTTATCTATTCGTAATGATGTTGATATGGTCCATCCAATATGGAAACATTTCCATAATTTCCATATGACAACTTATTCTTAATAGAATCTTTTCTATTCATAATAATGTCGATATGGTCCATCCAATACCATGCTTCCAACTACTCACAAGCAACCAATCCTCGTCGAACTTTGGATTGTCCTTTGATAGTTGTTTAATTATTTTAGTCAAAACCAATTCTAGTCCTTTTTCCCTCTAAATGCTCTAGACATTTGGAAAATCTTAGAATGGTCAAACATTAAAGCATTTGCAATCGATCCTATACCCGAAGCGTATGGGACACGACGCATAATGTTTTATTTGCTATGTTCTCAAAATTCGAATTGTGAAGAGGAATGCCGTAATCATAATCGAAATTTTAAGAACACACTATGTACCCTTGACTAAATTTATTAACATTTCTCAACCTAATCCTTTAGATTTGAAATGAAGCATAATATTCTCTCCCTTAATTATAGCAAAACAACTTTACAACCCTTATGACTTTGCAAGGTATAACTCTTGTTTTCTATAATTAATATTGTCAACTTGCAATACATGCCTTAATAATCATACATTCATAACATTTATGCTCCCACTATCATGATGATTATTATAAAACATAACACTTAAGCTCCCACTAGCTTCGACATGTATTCATAAACATCTTAACTTCCAGAAAGACAATAGCTATTGAATTTCTTAAGTACATGTTTCTAATACTTAATGCTTTGATAATCTTTTATCAAGGCCTCTTAAACTTATACACCTTTGCCTTAGATAGTTTATATGTGTGTCTAAACAATTAAGACTAATTGTCAAACCTCACAATTCAAATCATGGAAAGGGATACCGTAACCATAATCGAATTCGAGAATGCAATTTTACAATCACTATCTTCTTAAAATCTTTCTTAGTGAAAACATTTCCTCACAATAATTTTCATGAAGGAGGAAATCTTATGACACTTGGATTTAAACGGTGTATGTGTTCCTATCCATGTGAATTTGTTAAAACCAAGGTTTACGACAAATTCAAACTCATATGGACCGAAATTTCTTAATCTCGATTTCTTGCCTTATGGTAGCACAACTGCCCACCACGTCTTCCAAGTAGTTAAGCAGCTCACCCTTTCCTATCAATGTACCTTTCATTGATTAAGGTGCCTTGCCTTTTATGCGTTCAAAATGAGAACTCATAGAACTCACATGCATAATTAACTCAATTTGAACAGCACAGAAACAAAATAACGTCAACACGATAGGTTGTAAACCTCAACTCGTGTGCTAGTGACGATTGATAAGGTTTATTTGATTTGTTCTTGAAACCTTTCAAGACCATTAAGACTCCCACTGACTCCTTGACATATAAGATTCTCTTGTCAAAACATTTCTTGAAAAACAAATATTCAAGAGTTAGTGTAGCTTTTATCAAAACTCTTCATAAATTGGTCCTAGTTGGTCTTTGTCTTATCCAAAACATCACAACTTTCCACATTTGATGAATGTTATAAACCTTCTTAATACTTGTCACTCATTGTCACAATCTTAACTTTAATACTTGTTATTGGAATGAAGTATGATTGACTTCTTGATTTAACCATTTCTTCAATCCTTGATTCCTCTTCTTAGACATACAATTGTACTAAGACTCACTTAGAGGATCAATTGAGATATGGTTCTTAATCATTAAGGCCTATCATATAGCATAAAAGGTACTCTCCCTTCTTCTTAGAATGGAGAAACTTTTATCTTTCTGCCTACTTGATTCTTCTTATTCGTTCTGCTATTGATTTAAACCTTTTTCAATCAATTCAGAATTACACTTAATCTTATAAGTATAATCATATTTACTAAACCTTTAGTAAATCATGACGAATATCTTTGTTACTCTTATGGTGGACTTGATCAACACACAACTTTGTGTACTCAATCTCCTAGTCCTTCACTTGACACTTTGTCAATGAATTAGTCTAATTTCCAAATACGAAATTTCTCATTCATCGTGCAACCAAGTTGCATGATTCCAAGTTTCTGTCCAATTGAAACTTGGGCGATGAGAAACTCTCCCTATTTGGTAAATTCTCGACTTTCCATAAATAACATAAATAAGAACCAATTCCATTATTGTTAATAATAGAAACATTCAAACACCAATTTTTCATATATGCCATTGCAAGGATAAATAAATAATATAAAATCAAAATTTATTTTATTGCGGAAAAATTTTGTCCTTACAATGCAATTCATTGAAAAACTATGCTAATACATCTTTCTTAGCAATCTAATTCTAACTCTAAGTAGTAGCTCAAGAATCTAATCTTCGAGAAATGCGATCGAAATCCATTCCATCACGGTTAGATTCTGCTCACTTCTTCCCTTAAGCTTTCTTTCTTTTCTTCGATCCTACAAAACATCAATTGTAATCTTATCACATTATGTATTAAGAATCTAGAATAGAAGCTTAAAAGAGTTAGTTAATGGATTTTACCTATATTAGAGCCATACGTTTCGACTCTCCCATCTCTTAGATCCCTTAGGTAAATGAGGTAGCTTCATCTCCAATGCCCTTTCTTTTGGCAATAAAAGCAAATTGACTCTTTTGGAACATGACATGGAACTACTTTAGACATTTCCTTTCTCTTATGATCAAACCTTTCGATCATAGCATGTCTTTCATTGCCATTGTCTATATCCATAGAGGTCTTGAAGGCAGATTCACCAATCAACTTCGCTTTTCTATTGCGCCAAACCATTGTTGATTCAGTAGCAATAAGCATATAGGTGAGATTTATAAGGTTCACGTCACGGTTCATCATATAGTACTCTCTTACGAACTCACTATATGAGTTAGGAAGTGACTGAAGAACCCAATCAACAGCCATTTCCTCACAGACAACGGATCCCAACATTCTTAACCTATCAATGTGTGACTTCATCCCTAGGACGTGTGCACACACCGACTTTCCTTCTTTATGTTTACTTGCCAAAAGGGCTTGAGTGAGCTTGAACTTTTCAAGCCTTCGAACTTGTGGGTTAGGGAGAATAATTGGAGGAGGTGGAGGAAGTGAAGGATGATTTCTTGTTCCTCGATCGAATCGTGGAATATCATCTTCATGTGGAAAGCTTGTTCCACGGGATTTGGGAAGACCATACTTGTCAAACTTTGACATCTACAAAACGGGAGAAAACGAATTCAAGTTAGTTGATTGATTGAGTCCTTAGTAAATCACCCAAATGAGATACTAAGGCTAGGACCCAACACTATATTCTACAACTCGGGAGAGGGATGCCGTAACCCAAATTGCAGAACATTTGAAGGTAAGTGAATGACGATTCACTAATCTCCACCATGAAAAACGAAAAAGAAATTTAAGTTTTAAATCTATGAAAACTCCTAGATCCTTTGAGATTCATTGAACTTTCAATGGCATGTTTAAATCTCGATATGCCCCTCTTGTTTCTAACTGGGATGCCGAGGATCACAAAGCGGGTGTGAATAACAATGCAAACTTACATGGTGCCCTCACATGTACAGTCACCTATTCGATGTGCCAGTAAACCACATACGCTCCACTAACGTCTTTGCAAGGGCACATAGTGTAATTTCATGGAATTGCATCAATTCACTTTTGCCTAAGTAACTAAGATTGGGAATTTTATGAAAACATTTAGTTACTTTAATAATTCATTATACTTATAATGGAAGGTTTCGTCCTATCCTACCCGTTCGGCTAACGACCCTCCACTAGTCAAGAGTGCGGTGGGTAAGAGTGGATACCCATTCAATCGCCATTTTATAGGCAATTTCCTTAAACACTCCTTGTAGACCAGCTTCGTGAAGGAGGCCTACTAATGGTAAGACTGACTTTTACTCATACATACATATATATATATATATATATATATATATATATATATATATATATATATATATATATATATAATGTTAGACTTTTAATGTTATATATATAGTATAGGGTGTATTTTACACTTTTAAAATATTAGGTGGTCAAATTTTACAATTATACTTTTAATTCAATTAAATTTTAAACCTAAACTTTTATGGATTTATTAAACCTCTTTTAATTATACACCTTAATTAATTAAGAAAACCATAAGGGTGTGATTTGAACTTTTTCAAAACAATACAAGGGTTTTAGAATTTAACATTCCTAATTAAACTTTTAATCAACTTTTAAATTCCAAAACTTGAGAACAAGTTTTGAAACATTTCAAAACATTAGGGTTTCAACTATTTAAATTTCAAAACAACAAAACTTTTGGATTCAAATTTAAACTATAAAACCTAAAGGGGAAAATATGAAACTTTTCATAACAACAAGGATCAAATAACAAATAATCTAAATTAACATTTAATTACATAATTATCCATATTTGATTTATTTAATGATTTCTTGCAAAACAATTTATCAATTTAATCAAAATAATTAATCAATTATCACATAGGGAAACAAATATTTTATTAATTGATAAATATCTTCAATTAGATCAAGAATATAGTCAAATATATCATAAAATCAGATTTATATTGATCTAATATGATAAAGTAACTATCCCAAAGCAAAAACAGCAAGAAATCGCGAAGATATCTCCATCTGACGAGCTGACTCGTCGAGTCAAGCTTGGACTCGTCAAGTCTGCATGGACTCGGCGAGTTCAGCTATGGACTCGACGAGTCCAGCCTCCAGAAGATCAAAAATCGAATTTTTGAACCTGTAATGCATCAATACAATTGAAACCAGTCTAGGCTCTGATACCACTGATGGGTTTTAGTCATAAGACATCCTATGTGTTCATACAAACCCCAATGCTTGGATCTAGGTTTCTCTATTGTACATGCAAGTTATCCAAGGCTATAAACCCTAATTCTAGCATATGGAAATCGATATTAACATATAATTAGGTTTAAGATATTTTCTTGATTGTTATGTAGTAATAACAATCCTAATTCCTCCTTGAATTGACTTTGGAAGGCTTAGAGTCACAAGTGTCACTCCTCTAATGGTTCACAAACACCATAAGCAAGAGGATGAAGAGGAGAGTGGATGGAGGCTACCAAAACTCGTATGAAACCCTAGGAGAAGTCTTCGCCCCGTTTTTGGTCCTTAAGGGATCTATATATAGTGAGGCAATTAGGGTTATCTAACAAGGAAACCCTAATTTAGTTGCTTAAGCCCTAAGCAACCCATGGAGCCCTTTCCATAAGGCCTTGGACGATTTCATATGGGCTTCCCCCATAGAATTCGTCCACCTTATAATAAAAGGCAATCCATGGCCTAAATTGCAATTATCTTATAATTACAATTCCAGTCCCTTAAGTTTAATTAATCTCTTTTAGTCACAAAACTAATTACCAATTAATTATTGACTAATATTAATTAAACAATATGATTTCTCCTTTAATATATTATTCCTATAATATATTAATAAATCATATTTAATCCTTTCTCTCCATAATTCATCCTATCAAGTTGCTTTGGTGAAGGCAACCCAAAAGGACCATGCACCATCGGGTCATGTACATACCAAAATAGTTATGGACTTAGACACTAATCCAACACGCCTGAGTCAGCATCTTATCCTTTTAGATTAAACGTCATCCTTAAGCAAAATTGATCACGTGGATCAATATTAACCACAACTCCCGTATAACTGCAAATCCCATTTGAAATTATGCCTTGTAACTAATGAAACCAGAATTTTGGAAAATCAAAAAGATTTTCGTGCTTAGTGTGGAAAAGAAAAAGAAATAAAGCAACACATATGAGAGATTTTGTGATGTCAGTAAAGACACGAAACAAAGGATCCCGGGCACGAATCTCTTCCTTCAAAGTCAAGAGAGACTTTAAATTGTTTGTGTGGTTTCCCGTTGAATAATGATCAGACACTTATTGAGAAGTGTTGAAAGGCTTCTTTTAATCAGGCTAATTTGGGTGGCTTTTGCTTCAATTCAGAATTCCTGATCTTGATATAAGACAGAAATCGAACGAAGTACTTGTGAGACCAATGCAGTCTGTTGAACAAGTAGGTTTGAAATAGTTTAAGTGGCTAGATAAAATAGTTTATGTAAAATCTCAAAAAAAAATTTAAAACTGGATTCCAAGGGAAGAAATGTTATAGGACTTAACAATTTCATAGGAATCACTCATAAGAAAATCAGAGATTTGACTTTCCATTTTCATTGATAAATCCGTCAATTCGTTAGTGATTGCTAGAACAAAGTTGTTTGTTCACCGTCAAAGCATAGTAGGTATTGAATTGTGGGTTTCACTTAGTTCGTAGTGACACGAAGCTAAGATCATAAACACAGAAATTGTGTAACCATAAACCTCAGTGGTAATTTCTGAGAGTCTCAAGGGTTACGTTTGTGAAGCGAATGAGATGGAGAAAAGTAGTGTAGATGGTGTAAAGAAACCAAAGTACCTCTGCTGTTAAAATAAGGACCAAGCAGAAAACTCTTATCTCATGTGAGAAGAGAGTCAGGTAGCTCATGATTAGAATAAATATGAAAGCCTAATTGGGAAGACAAGGTTTGTATGTACCAAGTCAGTAAGGCTATTATTCAGAATGAGGTGAGGTTTTGGACACATACAACAACATGCTTCTAGGGACACTTAACTAGTGAAATGATTTCCCCACAAATAGACACACAAAAAGATAAGACACAAAACAAAACAAAATAATAGAAAAAATAATAAAAAATATTTTTGGAGTTTTTGAATTCACGAAAAGAAAATAAGAAAAAAAATATTTTTGGAATTTTTGATTTAAAGACACAAAAAAAATTGGAACCGAACCCGAGCGTTCGGTCTATTTTGGTTGCAAAAAAAACAAGTTTAAAAAAGAAAAGAACTTTGAAAGTAAGTGAAATGAATTTGAGAAAATAATGCAAAATGTTTACAACCAAAGAAACTACCTTTGAGTGATAAGCAAAGATCAGATGATACGACCGGACCCGAGCGTTCGGTTCATTTCGGTATACCTGAACAAGACCCGAACCCGAGCGTTCGGTTCATTTCGCTTCCAACTATTAATTTTGAGAGGTAGTCTTTGGTACTGACTCCGATTCCATCATTCCTAGCCCTTGTAGAATTTTATAGAAAGATGCTTCAGGAAGAGCTTTGGTGAAGATGTCAGCCAATTGATCAGTGGTTCGAACAAAGTGAATTTCGACGTTCCCATCTTCCACATGATCCTTAATAAAGTGATACCTCAGTGCTATATGCTTGGTCTTGGAATGTTGCACTGGGTTATGACAGATCTTAATTGCACTTTCTGAATCGCAATATAGTGGGATCTTTTTCATATTGAGTCCATAGTCCCGGAGCTGGCTTTGGATCCAAATCACTTGAGATGTACAGGAGGCAGCTGCGATGTACTCTGCTTCGGCTGTAGACAGAGATACACATGTTTGTTTCTTTGATTGCCAGCTAACCAACTTCCCGTCTAGGAATTGGCAGCCTCTAGTGGTGCTTTTCCTGTCTAAACCACAACCTCCAAGGTCTGCATCTGAGTAGGCTTGAACGAAGAAACTTGAGTTTGATGGATACCATAAACCGAGAGAGGCGGTTCGTTTCAGATACCGGAGTATGTTTTTCACTGCATGCATATGTGGTTCACAAGGATTCACCTGAAATCTAGCACAGTAACACAAAAAAAACATTATATCCGGCCTGCTAGCAGTGAGGTACATCAAAGAACCAATCATTTGGCGATATAACGTAATATCGACTACTGGTTTTTCCAAGGATGGTGTGAGCTTGGTGCCGAATGCCATTGGAACTTTAACCTTTGAGTTTCTCATCATGCCAAATTTAGCAAGAAGAGTCTTGGTGTAAGCTTCCAGGTTGATAAAGATGCCTTCGGGTGCCTGTCTAATATTTAAACCAAGGAAAAAGTTAATCGGACCCATTGAGCTCATTTCAAATTTAGTCTCCATCAGCTTTCTGAATTCAACTGTTAAGCTAAGATTCGTTGAGCCAAAGATGATATCATCGACATAGATTTGAACAATCATAAGGTGGTTACCTTCCCTCTTACGAAAGAAGGTTGGGTCAACCGAACCTTGTTTGAATTTTGACATCTTTAAAAACTTGGTTAGCGTTTCATACCATGCCCTAGGTGCTTGTTTCAGACCGTAAACCGCCTTGTCCAGAATATAACAGTGATTGGGGTACTTTTCATTAACAAATCCAGGAGGTTGCTCCACGTAAACTGTTTCTTCAAGTTCTCCATTCAGAAAGGCACATTTCACGTCCATTTGGTAGACCTCAAAGTTCTTGTGTGCAGCATAGGCCAGAAATATTCAAACAGATTCCAGCCTCGCTACCAGAGCAAAAGTTTCCTCATAATCAATTCCTTCCTCCTGGCAGTATCCTTTCACCACGAGACGAGCTTTGTTTCGAATCACATTGCTCTCCTTGTCCATTTTATTTCTGAATACCCATTTGAGACCAACAACTGAGGCGTCTTTAGGAGTTGGAATGAGGCGCCAAACCTTATTTATTTCGAACTCATTTCGTTCATCTTGCATAGCTTGAACCCAGTCAGAGTGAGCAGTATTTACTGTCTTCGGTTCAACTTTTGAGACGAAAGAATTATACATGCAGAACTCTACTTTGGAGAAAAGAGATGTTTGCTTTGCCTTCAGTTGAGATCGGGTCAGGACCTTTTCAGAGACATTACCAACTACCTGGGATACATGATGATCTCTGGTCCACTTAACAAGAGGAGGGTAATTTGGATCATAGGATGGATCCAATTCAACATTCACCATTTCTTCCAATTCAGATTGACTATCGTCGTCGTAGAACATATCGACATTCTCCCCCTCGACTGATGAGCTTTTAGGTGTAGCTGGACTTTCTGGTGCTACAGGACTTTCTGGTGTTGTCGAGCTTTCGGGAGCTGAAGGGCTTTCAGGTGCAGTTGAGCTTTCGGGTGGAACTAGAATAGAATTCTCCCCCTCAACTTGTGAGCTCGGTTGTTTTGATGAAGATGGATTCTCCCCCTCAACTGAAGCACCATGCTTAGGAGGTTCGTTTGAAACTTGTTCTCCTTCACCCATTCGTTTGGCGGCATCTTCGACAATTTGCTTCAGATGGTCGACTTTGTTGTCTGCTGCCTTGGCCTCCGAGAGAGTAGCTTTCTCAGGTTCATCGAATAGTTCCACATACTGATCGAACAGATTAGCAATCGAAGCCGTAACTTGAACAGTTTGAGTAAAAATCTCTCCAATTGCTTCTTTAGTAGCCTTTAGCTTTTTAACGTAGTTATCATCGAAAGTCACATAATATGTTTCTTCGATCTTCATAGAGCGCTTATTTAAGACCCGGTAAGCTTTTGAAGTAAGAGAATATCCCAGAAAAATTCCTTCATCAGCTTTAACGTCAAACTTGTTACGATGGTCTTTGGAGTTGAAGATGAAGCATCGTAAGCCGAACACATGGAAGAATTTTATGTTCGACTTTCTGTTATTAATGATCTCATAGGGAGTAAGAGAAAAGCGCTTGTTGAGATAAGACCTATTTTGCGTGAAACATGCTGCAGCAATAGCGTCAGCCTAGAAATATAAAGGAAGAGAAGCAAAACTTAGCATCTTTCGGGCCGCCTCACACAAGGATCGGTTTCGTCTTTCGACAATTCCATTCTGTTGAGGCGTATAGGGAGCTGAGAAGTTGTGACTGGTTCCTTTTTCTGCCAAAAAGTCTTCAAATTCTTTATTCTTGAACTCCAGTTCATTATCGCTCCTGATGTTGCGAACGACTTTTCTCAGTTGCACTTCAACCTGCTTAATAAACATCTTTAGCTTAGGAGTAGCCTCAGATTTGTGCTTCAGAAAGAACACCCATGTAAAACGTGAGAAATCATCAACAATAACAAGAATATACTTGCTACCGCCAATGCTTTCGATAGATGATGGACTACACAAGTCAATGTGAAGCAACTCAAGTGGTTCAACAACTTTTGTGTTTATAATGGATGGGTGACTTTGACGACTTTGCTTCCCCATTTCACACGCAACACACAAATGTTCTCGATCAAACTTGAGCAATGGGAGACCCCAAACATGACCTCCTGTGACAAGCTTGTTGATGTCCTTGAAGTTGAGATATGAGAGCCTTCGGTGCGACAACCAGCTTTCGTCAGAATGAGCTTTGGATAATAAGCATATAGCTGGATTTCCTTTGATTGGTTTGAGATTGAGAGGAAACATTTTGCCTTTGCGTTCTGATTTGAGAATTACCCTTTTTGATTTCTTCTCTATGATTTCTGAACCTTCATCATCAAATGAAACTTTGAGACCGGTGCCTCCTACTAGTTGAGACACACTGATGAGATTATCTTGTAGACCTTCAACATATGCCAACTTTCTTATTGTGAAGTCTCCATTGGTTATCATCCCATAACCCTTTATCATTCCATAAGAATTGTTGTCAAACTTGACATTTCCACCATTCTGAAGAGATCGAAACTCTCTTAGCTCTTCCTTCCTCCCTATCATGTGACCGGAGCAGCCACTGTCAATGTACCATTCTTCTTCGAACTGCTCGTCACTTATAACCTGCAAAAATTTAACAGATTTAGGAACCCAAAGTTTCTTGGGTCCACGTGAGCCTTTCACAGGAACAGGAATAGTAAGAGAAACATCAATAAGATATGTTCTTTTTATTAATGTTGTTTCATCTTTTCTTTTAATGGTAAACACTTTGATTTTGTTAGGATTAACAACAATAGGTTTGGTTTCAGGTTTTGGTGTTTGGGCTTTAGACTTCTTTCGGTCTTCCTGGACAGAGGAAATCTTCGATTTTCCTTTTAGGTTCGTTGATGATTTAGAATGTTGAGCAGGAACATAATTGGGTTTAGAAGAGAATTGAGAACTAGAAGAATTAGAATGAGAATTTCTTCTGACTTGCGGTTCGATATGACCCTTTTGTTTTTGATCATTGGAAGGATCGAACCTGGACGTTCGGTAGCTATTGCTTTCGGGACAGAATCTGTCCTTTCGGTTGCTGTTTGAACTGAACCTGTCCTTTCGGTTATGTTCCTCATGTGGCCTGGAATCCTTTTTCTCTTGCTTTGAATTCTTATCGTGATAGGAGAAATGGGCGTTTTGAGATCGCCAAAACTGCTTTCGCTTTGAGAGGTTCTTTTTGTATCTCAGATTCCTCTGGTGCTTTTGATCTTTCACTTGTTTTGGCTGTTTGTGGATGTTAGCCTTTTGCTTCTGCTTCTTGTCAGCCGGTTCATTTTTCACAGATGATGTTTCGCTTGTGGAAGTGACTTCTTCTATAGGAACTTCTTTTGTACCACTAGTGCTTGGCACATCGAAGTTGTCAGGCTTGTTTAGTGGCTCTGGTACATATCTGCCTTTGGTTTTCTAGGACGTCCAATCTGACAGACCAACAGTTTCGTCGGCATTATCTATAGGAGCAGACTAGAAAAACTCATCACAGCCATCTGCGTTATCTTCATTCACTATGGCAGTGAGTTCGGCTGTTTGATGCTCGGTTACTCCTGTGACCTTATACACCTGATTTGGTGTTGTTCTCACCTTTTGGTACACAACAACCTTTTCTTCAAGAATCGGGGACTTATTTTGGGACAAACGAGCGAACTCCACAGAATTTTCAGAAATAAGATTTTTGTGGTTTTCGGGTTCGCTCTTGACAAACTCAGAACAGTCGACTACATCCTCTACAGAGATTTCACTCATATCATCGTCCTCATTAAGTTCAGATGCGTTTTCAACATCATTTTTATTTTCTGAACTTAAATTGGCACTTAACGAGTCAAATTTTTGTATAGTTTCAGTCCTTAGTTTCAGCTTATCGTTTTCGTCCAAAAGGTTTTTCAGCATGTCCTTATGGTCCTTGGACTTTATGAAAGATTCTATTTTGTCCAGACCATACATGTAAGTGGGATTCACATCATCAGAAGATACAACACTTTCGCAGTTATATGCTTCAGCATCGATTTCATCCTCCTTAAACTCAAGGAAGGGCAAAATCATGCGATGAATTTTCTGCCCTATTTCACAATTCAGATGTAGTTGAGTGATGTTAGCATAAAGACGTTTAGCAATCAACCAAAAAACATTTCTCTGTTTTAAAAGTTTTAAATTTTCTCTTTGTAAATAAATGTTTTCATCCTTAGACTTTATCAGCTCCGACTCTTTTTGCTCTATCCACATCCTTCGCTCCTCACTCTTGGAAGACACCCTGCTTATTTGGTCAGTTAGGTTTGAATTGGTGACCCGTGTTTGAGTTAAACAACTATGCAGATTTGAGATTCTTGAATTTAAGCTATTTAATTCTTTTTCATATGATTTTTGTGGGAATTTCAATGAAACAAAGAGAGATTGTACCTTCTTGATCAATTCATCAAGCTCATTGATCTGCACACTAAGAGGTTTTGCTGTGAAGCATAAGTCCTCTCACTCCTTGGTGTCCATGTTTCCACCATCAGTATTGTATCCCCTTATGTGAGATACATCAGTCACCACAAAACACTTTCCACTGCTTTTGTCACCTTTTGCAACATATGCCTTTCCATGTGAAGGATTTCTCACTTCATCATCCTCTGAGTCGGTTGACCATACCTGCACGCCACCGAACTCGTCATCCTTTGCCGAACCCTGTACAATAAGAGCATTCATAGAAGGGATAGTAGCAGCTTTCTTCCTCTTGATCTCTTCCAGCTTTTTCATCAAGACAACCTCTTCATCTTTTTCCTCATCTTTATCTGCCATTTTCTTCAGATAACAATCTTTAGCATAATGGTTCTTTCCTCCACAGTAATAGCAGCTAACACCAGAATCTCCTTCAACCTTCGCCTCTTTTTAATTGGTTCCTCTGTCTTCGGCTCCTCCCTTACCTTTTCAGAACTATAGCTTCCCTGTCAATTTCTATTTTTATTGCTAGGAAACCTCTTCTTGATGAACCTCTTGGGATTGGATACCATCATAGCATAATCTTCTGACGTAAGATCATAGTCCTCTAGGTTCAGATCTTCGTCTTCAACTGCATTCTTGCCTTTTGATAGGGGGGCCAAGGACCCCAAACTTGAGACCACATTCTTTTCTTACATGACAATCTTTTCTTGGGATTTCAGAATTCCCACCAGCTTTGCCAATGAATATGACTTGAACTGCTCATGAGCTTTAACTATAGACACGACAGCTCTCCATTCAGATCTTAGGCCATTCAAATAGGTGACCTTCTGTTCAATCAACTTCCTTTCTATATCATGTTTGATCATCTTGCTAAGAAGATGATTGAAGCGATCAAATGTCTGAGTGACAGTTTCATCCGAATTCTGCTTAAATTCACCGAACTCAGACAAAAGCAAGGTCTGAATAGAATGCTCCAAATCTTCATCTGTGGAATATAGCTCTCGCAACCTATCCCAGATTTCTTTAGCGGTACTGCAGGAACTCACCAACCTAAATGTGTCAGATTGAAGAGTGAATCGGATCAGTCTCAATGCTTTGATGTTGCACTGAAACTTCTCCTTTTCGTCTTGAGCAACGTCTTTAACATCTTTTAACAGATCATTATATTCTTTCTGAGTTTTAATGATCTTGGACATTCCTGAGTGAGCAAATGGTCCAGACACAATGGCTTCCCAAATAAGATACCCATTATCTTCAGATCTGATGACATAATCTTCAAAATGATGAGCCCAAACTTCGTAATCCTGGGTGTATAGAATATTAATCTTCGTCGTTTCTGAGTTTTGATGTTGCTCTGATACCAATTGATGAGCTCAAAACTCTTTGATCGATTAGATCTTTGTAACAGGTAAATAAACAAAATAGAAACAGTAATGTAAAATACACAAGTATGGATCTGAATGTGTCGAATGATTTGATTAACTCAATCCTCAGCAGAGCTCAATGAAGAACTTCCGCTGTTTGAGATGTTGATAGGATTAGATTGAGAATCGTCCATGCTTGATCGTTTAACCTGTTTGAAAGATCAGACTTGTAATATGTAATATTAGGGCAAACGAATAAATAAAGAGATACATCAATTTTGGAGTGACGGCTCAATAAATATCAGTTAATGCGGAATAACTCTAATTGCTTCTTTCACAGAAAAGATGTGTATGAATTACACAGCCTCCTGCTCTGATACCAATTGATGAGTTCAAAACTCTTTGATCGATTAGATCTTTATAACAGGTAAATAAACAAAACAGAAACAGTAATGTAAAATACACAAGTATGGATCTGAATGTGTTGAATGATTTGATTAACTCAATCCTCAGCAGAGCTCGATGAAGAACTTCCGCTGTAGAGGATTCTAGGGTTACAAAAGATAAGAACTTGTTGTTGGATTAATGTCTAAGTCCATAACTATAATTGGTAAGACTTGACCCGACCCGGCATGGTCCATTTGGGTTGCATGGCATCATGCACTTGGATAGACTATAATGAGAGAAATAAGACACTTATGGTTATTAATATATTATAAGTTCTAGTATATTAAATAATAAGAATAATAAGATTATTTAATTAGTATTGATCAAGAATTAATCTAGGATTAATTAAGTGATCAAAATAAGACTAATTAAATATATGGGTTGATTGTGTAAATCATCCATACTTGTATAGTGGGCTAATGCTCCATGGATAATCAAGTTGGGCTAAAACCCATAGGATGGTCCATGGATGCTCCATGGTGTATTTGAACCCATGGATCCAAGGAAATGGAAATTCATGACAATTAGGGTTTACCCGAATTGTAACACTATATAAAGATCTTATTCTTGACAAAATCTGTGACTAGTATCATCTAGAGAGGGCTAGCAGATTTTCATGAAGTGTAGAATTCTCTCAAGTTATTCGAAGTGTATTTGGTGTTGTGTGAACCATTTGAGGTGTCACACTTGGGGCACTAGGCACTCAAGCTTCATGAAGACTTTCTACATCAAAGAGGTATGTATTCTATCTTGTTATATTTATTGTTTTGTATGCTAGATTAGGATAATACCTTGGAAGTTCTTATTTGCATGTATAATAGAGAAAACATAGATCCAAGGTATTTAGAGTTGCATGTACACTTAGGAGTGTTAGAATGCTCAAAACCCAATAGTGGTATCAGAGCCTAGGCTTGTTTTCTTGTTATACTTGCAAAAAGAAGCTGGAAAATCGAGTTTTGATGCTGTCTGCCTAGTAGACTCGCCGAGTCCAAGGCAAAAAGCATCCAACTCGCCGAGTTTGTTCGTGCACTCGACGAGTTGGACCCCCAGACAGCATAAATTCGACTTTTTTGGCTGGAATTGGACTAGGAACATTACCCTAAGATGTTTTTGAACTTATAAACTTGTTTTTGATGTGGTAATGTTCATGCTAATCCAATTTCAAAGATAATTGTCAATAGATTCATGTTTTGTATTAGTTTAAGGTTTAGACTAATTACATGAAAAAGTTTGATTTGCATTATCTTATTCTTATGAGTTGCTTAGATTAATAGAAAAGTTGAGTGAAATAGTTGTTTTCAATCCAAATTAATCTAAGAGTTGATTCTAAAATGTGTTTTTGTAACTTGTCCTCAAGTTATATGAAAAGTCACATTTAAGTTTCATAAAACTCATAAAAGTTGGCAAAGGTTACAAAATGAAGAGTCTAGTTCTAATTAAATGGTGTTATGACTCCATAATTTGTCCTCAAGTTATGGAGGACCAAGAGTCTCTTCATTAAATAATAAATTAAAAAAAAAGTGTAACCTTAATTAATTCCATAAGTTATAAAATAAAGAAAAGTTAATTCTTTTATTAGTTTAAAGTCTTCCATAACTTGTCCTCAAGTTATGGAACTTGAAGAGTTTTTGGATTAAAACTACTTTAAACACATAAGTGATGGAATTAATTAGTTTTGAATAGTTTCAAAACTTGCCCTCAAGTTTTGGAATTTGTAAAGTTTTCTCTTATGAATACTTTAATTCCAAGTTAGCCCTTAGAATTTTAAAGAGTTAAAATTCAACCCTTATACTTTATAATATTATAAGTTAATAATATATATATATATATATGTATAAGAGTAAAGTCAGTCTTACCGCTAGTACGCCTCATTCACGAAGCCGGTCTATAAGGTGGGTATAAGGTTATTGCCTATAAAATGGCAACTTAATGGGTGTCCACTCTCACCCACCGCTTGCTTGACTGGTGGAGGGTCGTTAGCCGAACGGGTTTGACAGGACTAGAATTCTCCCTTCATTAAAAGTATTAATGATAAATACTAAGTAACTAAACTCTTAATAATACCCAATCTTAGTTACTTAGGAAAATGTGAATAAGGTGCTAATCCATGAAATTACACTTTGCACTTTGTTTAAGTCGGTTAGTGGAGCGTGTGTGGTTAACCGGCACACTAACTTGTATTTAACAAGGTAGTCAAAGGGTAACTTAATGTTTATCATAGTATCGATGGAGCGTGTGTGGTTAACCGGCACATCGATTGAGGGGTAAACACTTAAGGGTACCAAGTAATTTGCATGGTTACTTCACACCTTGTTTTGTGATCCTCGACATCCTAGTCACAAAACCTGAAGGGCACACTCGAGATTGAAACATGCCATTGAACAGTTCAATGAATCTCAAAAGATCTAGGAGTTTCAAAACCAATTAAAACCTAATAATACATTTCGTTTATCTTGGTGGAAATTGGTGAATCGTCATTCACCCACCTTCAAATATTTTATAGCTTAGATTACGGCATACCTCTTCTAAGTTATAAAATAGTTTGTTGGGTCCTAGCCTTAATATTTCATATTGGGTGTCATATTAAGGACTTAAGATCAACTATCTTGAATATCTCCCAAAAGATGTCTGGTTTAGACATTTGTGATCTTCCCAAATCTCTTGAAACAAGCTTTCCTAATGAAGATGATGTCCCATGGATATCATACTTCTTCACCTCTTCAAATTATTCTCCCTAACCCACAAGTTCTTGAAAAGTTTAAGGTCACTCAGGCCCTATTGGCAAGGCAAGGTCTAGGTGTGGTCACATCTTGGAGATGTAGTCACATATTGACAAGCCGGGAGAGTTGGGTGTCAAAGTCTTGAGAAAGTTGGTGGTTCAACTACTTTCTAAGTCACATAGTGAGTTCCTTTGGGACACCTATGAACCAGACTATGACAAGACCCTTAATGATCTTATATATTTGTTAAGATCAACTTTCTTAAAACTTGATGGACATTGACAATAGTGACACAGGAAATCCAGAAAAGCATTCTCTTCCCAATGGAAATGGATCGGCCATAGTCAACTCGGTTGACCAAATGGTAAAGAGAAAAGCTAAGTCAGTGATAGTCCCGTGTACCATTATCAAAAGGTCCATATGTTTATATTGCCAAAGAAAGGGGCATTGGTTGTGAAGCTGCTAAATTTACCTAAGGATGTTAAAGTCAATAAGATTGACTCTACTTCGGGTAAAGTCCTCTATCTAACTCTGTTAAGTTTCCATTCTGAGATTCTTGATACATGATGTGACTGGGTCACATGGTGATGTTTTATGAATCAAAGAAAAGTAAAGGAACTTAAAGAAAGAATATGTTGAATCTGATCGCATAGATGGATATCTATCGCGTAGTTTGAAGATCGGATTCTTGAGCTACTTCTTAGGAGTTATGATATATTGCTTAGGAATAGATAACAACAAGTTTTCATATGGATTGTAAGGATAAATTTTTTTTCGCAAAGTTTTAAAATAAAAGAAAAATTTTGATTTTATTTATTATAAAATATCCTTACAATGGCATTTGAGGAAAAATTGTTGCTTATATGATTTCATTAATAGCAAGAGTGGAAATATGAAATTAATTCTTTCATTTGCGGTAATGTCTAAATTTACCAAATAAGGAAAGATTCCCATCACCCAAGTTTCAATTGGACCAGAACTTGGAATCATGGAAGTTGTATAGCATGATGAATGAGAACTTTCAAGTATTGGAAAAATTAAGACTAATTACTTGTTCACATGGATGTGTGAGTCAAGTGAAGGACTAAGGGATCGAGTACACATTCTTGTGCACTGATTAAGTCCACCACAAAAGATTGATAAGACTATTCGTCATGATTTACTTAATTTCAGTAAATATGATTATACTTACAAGCTTAAGTGTAACTCTGAGACATTGGAAAAGGTTCCAATGTAAGGCAGAGCGAATAAGAAGAATCAACTTAGGCAGAAAGATAAAAGTTTCTCAAATCTGAAAAGATGGGAGAGAACTTTAGTATCAGTTTTTGTGATCATCTTAATGATTAAGAAACCATATCAAAATTATTTCTCTAAGGAAATCTTAGTGCATTCTTATGACTAAGAAGAAGAACTTGAATTGTTGAAATGGTTAAATCAAGAAGATGAGTCATACTTTGTTCCAAAAAACAATTCTTAGAGTTATACTCTAAGATTGTAACTTGAGTGACATGACTTAAAGAAGGTTTAAAACACTTGTCAAATGTAAGAGTAAAAGTTTTCTACTCTTGTACATTTGAAATTGGTAAGTTGTGATGTTTTGGATAAAACAAAGACCAACTAAGGCCAATTGTGTGAAGTATTTGTCTTGATTAGAATCCACACTATCCTTTGAATATTTGACAAGGAAGTCTTATATGTCAAGACGACAGTGGGAGTCTTAAAGGTCTTGAAAGTCTCAAGAACTAATCAAGAATAGAACCTGAAGTTCTTCACTAGCACACGACTTGAGGTTTATAAGCTATCGTGTTGACATATTATGTACCCATTCCAGTTAAAGTTGGCTTTGCATATGAGTTCTTAGAGTTCTCAATGTGTTGCACAACAACTTGGAAGCTATGGAAGGCCCTTGAGCTGCCAGGTGGCAAGAAGTTAAGATTGAGTTCAATCCATATGAGTTTGGATTTGTCATTATCCCTGTCTTGTAACTATGGTTTTGACAATTCACATGGATAAGAACACATACACCAGTAAATCTAAGTGTCATAAGGTTTCTCTCTGATTCATGAAAATGATGGTGAGGAAACACTTTCACTAAGTAGATTTTAGCTAAATAACAATTGTGATATTTGCATTCTCAAAGTCGTTAGTGGAGCGTGTGTGGTTTACCGGCACACTAACCTGGACTTGTGAAAAGTGGCAAAAAAGTCTAACCATTATGATTACGGCATCCCTCTTCATAATTGTTTAGACACACAAGTGTGCTATCTAAGGGAAAGTGTATGATTTTGATAAAGTTTTATCAAAACAATCTACTATCAGAAATCTGAACTTTGGTAAGGAAGTCAGCTGATTTCTGAGTACATGTCAAAGCTAGTGGGAGCATAAGTGTTATGCTAATAATCATCATGTTAGTGGGAGCATGATAATTATGATAAGTATTACAAGTTAGCAATGTTAATTATAGAAAGCAAAAGTTTCAATTGGGAAAGAGTTGTTTTGCTATTATTAAGGGAGAGGAAATTATACTTCATCTCAAATCTATAAGCTTAGATCGTGAGGTTATTATACTTCATCTCAAATCTATAAGCTTAGATCATGAGGTTTTAATCATTTAGTCAAGAATATATATATATATATATGAATTTCATGTTGGAATGGCTCAACATAAGGAAATTATGTATATGGGTCCATTATTTGCGTTTTAGAATTCGATTATGATTACAGCATCCCTTTTCATAATCTGAATTATGAGAACTTGGCAAATAGAAATGGAAATGTTATAGCAAAAGACTGGTTTAGTCTTTATGTGAGACATCATGAATCGTGTCCCATATGCTTCGGATATAGGATCGATTACATGTGCTATATTCATCCTTTCTAAAATTTTCCAAATGCCTGGGGCATTAAGAAGGGAAAAGGTTTAGAACTGGATATGACTAAAAGGATTAAACAATTGTCGAGGACAATCTAAGGTTTACCAAAGATTGGGTGCTTAAGGAAAGTTGGAAGTATAGTGATAATTTTGGAAGGACCATATTGACATAATCTGTAAGGAGGCACCTCCTGTTCAGAAGTGATAGTCAAAATGGAATATGGAAATGTTTCAAAGTTAGAAATTATTCAATCTGTATAAGATTAGGAAACTCAATGCAAGAAGGATGTTTCCAAGGAGCTGATCTCCTTTGGAATACTCTGTAATGATTGTTGTCAAGTCTTTTTGACTTTGTGCATAATCATTACAAGACGATCAATGCATATAAGTTTAGAATCTAACAGATTTCAGTAAATGACATGAATTTGGAATTCTTTTATTTGCAGTAAGGATTTGGGAGTGTGAAAAGAGAATCATTGAAGTTATGTTCAATGGATCTAGTTCACAAAGTAAAGATCATAGACAAACATAGTATGCATACTTGGTGTATGGCATGACTAGTGTTTAGAAAACATAGTGTACATGCTTGGAGCATGGGACAACTATTGTTTTAAATTCAAGAATAAAGTTGATAGCTGAAACAGTATACAATGAATAATGTGTAATCATATGGTGATAAATAAAAGGTGTTTTATTTATGTTCATAGGTTTTGATACCATATTGGATTCAATTATTATTGTGTTTCACTTTGCATGTTTTGACTTCCCAAATAAACTGGGTTATTCTTCCTGAATGACTAAGTTATTCAAACCATCCACAGTCGGTCATATGTTGGAAGTAGATATGAATTAAGACTGTCATGGGTTGGCTTGTAGAGGTCTAAGATGTTGGACAAAGGGCTACAACACTCATGAGTGCTCATAAGTTCTGAGTATTGGATTCAACCCGCGCTCATTGGAATCACTTCATGGATTTTATGACGAGTGATCATGAGACGATAATATCTTATATTCTTCAAACCCAGAGATATGAGTTGTTACTATGAGTTGGTTGTACATTGATTGCACGAAAACGCATTTGGTAACTCGGTGCTATAAAACGTGCCTTTGTGTATGATTCAACAAGTAGTAGAACAAGCCATATGAGTCGAAGTTTATCCATTCCTTTTACCTTCGGGATAAAAGCGATATCTGTGGGCCCCTCGATGATTTGATGATGATAAATGGAAGTGCTCGACCGGGCCAGGACTGATTTGATATGTTCAATTAGTCAGTCATCATAAATCAGAAATCGGGAAACAACAAATGGATAGAGAGAATGATTATAATCCATGTCTTAGTCCATATGATATCTAGAATGGAGGAATATATGATCCCTTATCTAATGGACAAGTCACTGACAAAGGTCAGAGTTCATCTACAAGGTCAGAGTTCGACAGAAGCTTTTGAGAGCTATGATTGCCAGTCGGTTCCTGAACTCACACGCAATATTAGTTTTAGACTTATCCAAGCGGGAGACTGTTGGATTAATGTCTAAGTCCATAACTATAATTGGTAAGACTTGACCCGACCCGGCATGGTCCATTTGGGTTGCATGGCATCATGCACTTGGATAGACTATAATGAGAGAAATAAGACACTTATGGTTATTAATATATTATAAGTTCTAGTATATTAATAATAAGAATAATAAGATTATTTAATTAGTATTGATCAGGAATTAATCTAGGATTAATTAAGTGATCAAAATAAGACTAATTAAATATATGGGTTGATTGTGTAAATCATCCATACTTGTATAGTGGGCTAATGCTCCATGGATAATCAAGTTGGGCTAAAACCCATAGGATGGTCCATGGATGCTCCATGGTGTATTTGAACCCATAGATCCAAGGAAATGGAAATTCATGACAATTAGGGTTTACCCGAATTGTAACACTATATAAAGATCTTATTCTTGACAAAATCTGTGACTAGTATCATCTAGAGAGGGCTAGCCGATTTTCATGAAGTGTAGAATTCTCTCAAGTTATTCGAAGTGTATTTGGTGTTGTGTGAACCATTTGAGGTGTCACACTTGGGGCACTAGGCACTCAAGCTTCATGAAGACTTTCTACATCAAAGAGGTATGTAATCTATCTTGTTATATTTATTGTTTTGTATGCTAGATTAGGATAATACCTTGGAAGTTCTTATTTGCATGTATAATAGAGAAAACATAGATCCAAGGTATTTAGGGTTGCATGTACACTTAGGAGTGTTAGAATGCTCAAAACCCAATAGTGGTATCAGAGCCTAGGCTTGTTTCCTTGTTATACTTGCAAAAAGAAGCTGGAAAATCGAGTTTTGATGCTGTCTGCCTAGCAGACTCGCCGAGTCCAAGGCAAGCATCTATATATAATAAACCCTAAACAAAACTCATGGATGGACAGGCCCATACCGGAGACAAAACTTGGACTAGCTAACGAGCCCAAAGGACGCAACACTAAACTGGACCTAACAGTCATATAAGAACGGATTAAGTTCAATGATCATATTTTGGTTAGGTATAATGGTGAGCAAGGATGATGATGCCGTGTGTTCATGTACTGAAGAGGAAGTCACCATTGATGAATGAAGAAGATGATGAACATTGTTTACTCGTCGTTTGAGAGACTTGAATGCTGGTAAGTCTGAGAGAATTGAATGCTGATAAAAGACAAATAAGATGTTCAACCCTTTATATACCATTGCCTGGAGAGAGAAAACAGTGATGATTATGATGAGATCACTAAACGTCGCCTGAAAAAACGCGATGTGACAGTGTGGTTACTCCCAGATATATGTCAGCACGCATGGCTTTAGAAACCATTCAAATTCACACGCCTAAATCTTATCTTCAATCGTCGTTTAAAATTCCACATTAGCCCCTTGTTTGGTTACAATTAATAACCCAAAACTCAAACCAAACAGTAACCAGAATGTTGGAAAATAAAAATTTCCGTGCATAAGAGTGACAAAGATAAAGAAATAAATCAAATGTGTATGGGATGTGAGTGATGTCTTATAATTAGACAGAAAGCAGAGGATTCCGGGCAAGAATCACTTCCTTCAAAGTCAACAGAGACTTGAAGTGCTTGTGTGGTTTCCCAAAAAATACGATCAACTGTTTGTTAATAAACATTGAAAGGTTTCTTTTAATCATAGTCTTGGGGTAGCTTATCTTCAACCGAACTTCGAGTTTCAACATAAAACCGAACGTTGGAAGAAGTACCTGTGAGACTAATGTGGTCTATAGAACAGGTAGGTGGGTTTTGTTGTTTTAGTGACTATAGAGAAATCATAAATCTCAAAAAAATTAAATTGGATCTCTTTGGGAAGAAATGCCTTGGTAGTAGACAATTTCATAAAAGATCACACAAAAATAAAAAGAGAGATTTCTTCAGGTAACCAGTAAGTTCTTGAATATATAATTCACCGTCAATTCAATTTTGGTGTTGGATATTGGGTTTCACTCAGCACGTGGTAAACGTATCTAAGATCACAAACACAAATGTTGTGTAACCATAAACCTCAGTGGTAAAGACCGAGAGTCTTAAGGGTTACGTTGGTGAACCAAAAGTAGATGGAGAATATAAGGAGGTGGCTAAAGAACCGAATGTACCTTCTGCTAGATAATCATGACAAAGCAGAGAAATTCTTTACTCATATGAGAAGAGTAAGGTAGCTCTAGACCGAGTAATATATATTAGCCTGATTTGGAAGAAACGATGGGTGTTAATCGAATCATTAAGGCTTGCTCAAGATCGTAGAGGCTTAAGACAACATGCAGCAACATGCTTCTAGGGACCCTTAACTAGTTCATTTTGAAATTGAATCTTACCTTCCTTAGATCCACAGTCAATTATATGGGTATTCATATCACCTGTGAAAAGTAAAGAAACACACCAAACAAGCCAAACAGACAAACATACGAGATAAAAAAAATAAAAAATAAGAAAAATAAAACAGAAAGATAAAATATTTTTGAAAATTTTGAAATGTTCTGAAAAAGAATAAAAACAGAAAGATAAAATATTCTTGGAATTTTTGAAATTTTCTGAAAAAGAATAAAAACAAAAAGATAAAATATTTTTGGAATTTTTGAAATTTTCTGAAAAAGAATAAAAAGAGAAAGATAAAATAATTAAGTTTAAATCAAAAGAGAGATATGCACAAAATATACAACCGAAACCTTATTTTAAATGAGTGAAGCGAAATAGACCGAGCGTTCGGTTCATTTTGGTTCCAGAAAATTACGGAGCCGAGATAGACCAAGCGGTCTGTCCATTTCGGTTCCCTAAAAGTCTAGAGCCGAAATAGACCGAGCGGTCTGTCCATTTCGGTTGTCTAATTTTAATGAGAGTTTAGAGGATTCGGTATCGACTCTCCTTCCATCATGCCCAAGCCTTGTAAGATTTTGTTAAAGGTTGCTTCTGGTAAGGCTTTGGTAAAGATGTCAGCCAGTTGATCAGCAGATCATACAAAGTGTACTTCCACGTTCCCATCTTCTACATGATCCTTGATGAAATGATACCGAAGTGCAATATGCTTGGTTTTTGAGTGTTGCACTGGATTAAGACAAATCCTAATTGCACTTTCAGAGTCGCAATAGAGAGGAAGCTTCTTCATACTTAGCCCATAATCTCTTAGTTGACTTTGAATCCAAACCACTTGGGACGTGCACGATGCTACAACAATATATTTAGCTTCGGTTGTGGATAACGAAACACACGTTTGTTTCTTGGACTGCCAACTAACAAGTTTCCCGTCAAGAAATTGGCATCCACCTGTAGTACTCTTTCTATCCAGTCCACATCCTCCTAGATCAACATCAGAGAAGGCTTGGATGAAGAATCCAGATCTTGCAGGATACCAGAGACCGAGAGATGAAGTTTTCTTCAGATATCGAAAAACGTTCTTCACAGCAAGCATGTGAGGTTCTCTTGGATTGGCTTGAAACCTGGCACAGTAACAAACAGAAAACATAATATCTTGCCTACTAGCTGTTAGCTACATAAGGGACCCGATCATTTGACGATAAAGTGTTATATCCACAACAGGTTTCTCCAAAGATGGGGTTAGCTTAGTGCCAAATGCCATAAGAACCTTCACTTTTGAGTCACCCTTCATTCCAAATTTTGTCAGTAAGTTCTTGTTGTATGCTTCCTGGTTTATAAAGATACATTCTGGTCCCTGTCTAATATTCAAACCAAGGAAAAAGTTAATTGGACCCATTGTGCTCATTTCAAATTTAGTCTCCATCAACTTCCTGAATTCAACTGTTAAGCTAGGATTCGTGGAGCCGAAGATGATATCATCAACATAAATCTGAACAATCATCAAATGTTCGCCTTCCTTCTTACGAAAGAAGGTTGGGTCATCCGAACCTTGTTTAAATTTTGACAATTTCAAGAAGCGAGTTAGCGTTTCATACCAGGCTCTCGGTTCTTGTTTTAGCCCATAGACAGCTTTATCCAGGACATAGCAATGATCAGGGTATTTTTCATTCACAAAACCAGGCGGTTGCTCAACATAAACGGTTTCTTCTAATTCTCCATTTAAGAAAGCGCATTTGACATCCATTTGGAAAACTTCGAAGTTCTTGTGAGCAGCATATGCAAGAAAGATTCTGACAGATTCTAACCTAGCTACTGGAGCAAAGGATTCTTCATAATCTATCCCTTCTTCTTGACAATAACCTTTTACAACCAACCGAGCCTTGTTACGAATGACATTCCCTTCTTTGTCCAGCTTATTTCTAAACACCCATTTCAGGCCGACAACAGACACATCTTTCGGTGTAGGAATCAACCTCCAAACTCTGTTGCGTTCGAACTCATGGAGCTCATCTTGCATTGCTTGAACCCACTCTGAATGATCAAGTGAAACATTTACAGTTTTCTACTTTAGAGAATAATGCAGTTTGTTTCGCGTTCAGTTGGGATCGAGTAAGAACACTTTCTGAGGTCTCACCAATAATTTGTTCTTTGGGATGGTCTTTTGTCCATTTTACTAATGGAGGATAGCTTGGATCATATTCTGGATTCAATTCCGCTTCTACTTCTATGTCAACATGTGACAGATCATCCTCACCTTCGTCAGTAGAACTATCACTTTCTTTCTCCTTCTCCCCCTCGACTGGCGAAGTGATATCTCTCTCAGCATCAGAGTCTATATTTATTGTGGAAGTTGGTTTCTCCCCCTCGATTTGACTATCACTAGTTTGTTTTGGATTAGTGTTTTCCCTATCATCTGAACCTTTAGATGTAGGAGATGGACTTGGATTCTCCCCCTCAACAAAAACTTTGGTTGTCTTGGAAGTGGTAGTGCTCTCCCCCCTGGAACGTTGAATCTTTGATTGGAGAGCCTGTTGAGTACTTAGTACTTGGGGGTTCGCTTTCCATCTCTTTAGTAGCTTCGTCTATGATCTTCTTGAGATTATCGAGTTTGTTATCTGCTGCCGTTGCCTCTGAATGAATTGCCTTTTCTGGTTCGTCGAATAGCCGAATGTATTCCTCAAACAGGTTGGATATTGGAACCGAGACCTGTCCAGATTCTGGGAATATGTCTCCTAAGGCACTTTCAGTCCTTTGAACCTTCTACATATAATTTGTTAGGTCCAGTTAGTGTTGCGTCTTGGGCTCGTTAGCCAGTCTAGTTTAGTCTCCAGTATTGGCCTGTCCATCCGCGAGTTATTTTGTGGGGTTTATTATTTATAGATGCTTGCATGCATTCTTGAACGTAAGATTTTGATAGAGTTTTTCATAGCGTTCACAGTTCTTATCTTTTGCAACCCTAATATCCTCTACAGCGGAAGTTCTTCATCGAGCTCTGCTGAGGATTGAGTTAATTGAATCATTCGACTCTTTCAGATCCATTCTTGTGTTTTTATCTTACTGTTATTACTTTCTTGATTCGCCTGTTATAAGATCTAATCAATCAAAAGTTTAATAAACTTATCAATTAGTATCAGAGCAGGAGGCTGTGTAATTCATACACATCTCTTTTGTGAAAGAAGTGATTAGGGTTTGTTCCACATTAACTGATATTTATTGAGCCGTCACTCCATAATTGACGTAGTTCATTATTTATTCGTTTTACCCTAATATTACATATTACAAGTCTGATCTTGCAACAGGTTAAACGATCAAGCACAGACGATTCTCAATCTAATCCTATCAACATCTCAAACAGTATTGGATCTACAACAAAAATTCCAATTCTTTACACTCAAGATTACGAGGTTTGGGTGCATCATTTCGAAGACTACGTCATCGCATCTGAAGATAATGGGTATCTAATATGGGAAGCCATTGTGTCTGGACCATTTGCTCATTCAGGAACATACATAATTATTAAAACTCAGAAAGAGTATAATGATCTGTTAAAAGATGTGAAAGACGTTCCTCAAGACGTAAAGGAGAAGTTTCAGTGCAACATCAAAGCATTGAGACTGATCCGATTCGCTCTTCAATCTGACACGTTTAGGTTGGTGAGTTCCTGCAGTACAGCTAAAGAAATCTGGGATCGGCTGTGAGAGCTGTATTCTACAGACCTTGCTTTTGTCTGAGTTTGGTGAGTTCAAGCAAAACTCGGATGAGTCTGTTACACAGACGTTTGATCGCTTCAATCATCTTCTCAGCAAGATGATCAAACATGATATCGAAAGGAAGCTGATTGAACAGAAGGTCACCTTTCTGAATAGCTTAAGATCCGAATGGAGAGCTGTTATGTCTACAGTTAAAGCTCACGAGCAGTTCAAGTCATATTCGCTGGCGAAACTGGTGGGAATTCTAAAATCCCAAGAAAAGATAGTGATGTAAGAGAAGAGTGTGGTCTCAAATTTGGGGTCCTTGGCCCTCCTGTCTAAAAGCAAGAATGTAGTAGAAGATGAAGATCTGAACCTGGAGGACTACAATCTAACTTCAGAAGATTATGTTATGATGGTGTCCAATCCCAAGAGATTCATCAAGAAGAAGTTTCCTACCAATAAAAATAGAAATTGGCAAGGAAGCTACAGTTTAGAAAAAGTAAGGGAGGAGCCGAAGACTGAAGAACCAAAGAAAGAGGTGAAGGTTGAAGCAGATTTTGGTGTCAGCTGCTATTACTGTGGAGGAAAAAATCATTATGCCAAAGACTGTGTTTTGAAGAAAATGGCAGAGAAAGATGAGGAGAAAGATGAAGAAGCAATCCTGATGAAAAAGCTAGAAGAGATTCAGAGAAAGAAAGCTGCTACTAATCCTTATATGAATGCTCTTATTGTACAGGGTTCGGCAGAGGATGACGAGTTTGGTGGCATACAGGTGTGGTCGACCGACTCAGAAGATGATGAGGTGAGAAAGCCTTCTCATGTAAAAGCGTATGTAGCAAGAGGTGGTGAAAGTAGTGGAAAGTGTCTGATGTTGACTGACGTATCTCACATGAGGGGATACAATACAGATGGTGGAAATGAGGACACCAAGGAGCGAGAGGACTTATGCTTCACAGTAAAACCTCTCAGTGTGCAGATTAATGAACTTGATGAATTGATCAAGAAGGTACAATCTCTTTTTATTTCGTTCAAAATTCCACAGAAATCATATGAAAAGGAATTAAATAACTTAAATTCAAGAATCTTAAATCTGGATAGTTGTTTAACTCAAACACGGGTCACCAATTCTAACCTAACTGACCAACTAAGTAGGGTGTCATCCAAGAGTGAGGAGCGAAGGATGTGGATTGAGCAGAAGGAGTCGGAGCTGATTAAGTCTAAGGATGAAAACATTTATTTGCAAAGAGACAATTTGAAACTTTTAAAACAAAGAAATGTTTTTTGTTTGATTGCTAAAAGACTTTATGCTAACATTACTCAACTGCATCTGAACTGTGAAATAGGGCAGAAAATACATCGCATGATTTTACCCTTCCTTGAGTTTAAGGAGGATGAAATCGATGCTAAAGCATACAACTGTGAAAGTGTTGTATCATCTGATGATGTGAATCCTACTTATATGTACGGTCTGGACAAAATAGAATATTTTATAAAGTCCAAAGACCATAAGGACATGCTGAAAAATCTTTTGGATGAAAACGATAAGCTGAAACTAAGGACCGAAACCATACAAAAATTCGACTAATTGAGTGCCAATTTAAGTTCAGAAAATAAAATTGATGTTGAAAACGCATCTGAACTTAATGAGGACGATGATATGAGTGAAATTTTTGTAGAGGTTGAAGTTGACTGTTCTGAGTTTTTCAAGAGCGAACCCGAAAATCACAAAAATCTAATTTCTGAAAATTCTGTGGAATTTGCTCGTTTGTCCAAAAATAAGTCCCCGGTCCTCAAAGAAAAAGCTCTTGTGTTTCAGAAGGTGAGAACTACTCCAAATCAGGTATATAAAGTCACAGGAGTAACCGAACATCAAACAGCCGAACTCACTGCGATAGTGAACGAAGATAACGCAGATGGCTGTGATGAGTTCTTCTGGTCAGCTCCTATAGATAATGCAGACGAAACGGTCGGTCTGTCCGAGCGAACGTCCTGGAAAACCAAAGGAAGATATGTACCAGAGCCGCTGAATAAGCCTGACAATTTTGACTTGCCAAGTACAAGCGGCACGAAAGAAATACCTGTAGAAGAAGTCACCTCCACAAGCGAAACCTCATCTATGAAGAGTCAACTGGCTGTCAAGAAACTAAAACAAAAGGCTAATATCCATAGACAACCGAAACAGGTGAAAAATCAAAAGCAGCAAAGAAACCTAAGATACAAAAAGAATCTCTTAGAGCGAAAGCAGTTTTGGCGCTCTCAAAACACTCATTTCTCTTATCCTGATAAAAATTCAAAGTCAGAGAAAAAGGCTTTCAGGACGCATGAGGAACAGAACCGAAAGGACAGGTTCGGTCCCGAGAGCAACAACAACCGAAAGGATAGGTTCGGTTCCGAAGGCAAAAGCTACCGAAGGTCCAGGTTCAGTCCCTCAAATGACCAAAAACAAAAGGGTCATTTAGAACCTCAAGCCAAGAAAAACTCCTAGTCTAAATTCACTCGTTCTGATTCCTCTCATTCTCAATTCTCTTCTAAACCCAATTCTGTTCCTGCACAAAATTCAAAATCATCAACGAACTTGAAAGGAAAATCGAAGATTTCCTCAGTCCAGGAAGACCGAAAGAAGACTAATGCCCAAACACCAAAATCTGAAACCAAAACGTCTGTAACTAACACTAACAAAATCAAAGTTTTCACTATTAAGAGGAAAGATGAAACAACATTAATAAAAAGAACATATCTTTTTGATGTTTCTCTTACTATTCCTGTTCCTGTGAAAGGCTCACGTGGACCCAAGAAAATTTGGGTTCCTAAATTTGCTTAATTTTTGCATGTTATAAATGACGAGCAGTTCGACGAAGAATGGTACATTGACAGTGGCTGCTCATGTCACATGACAGGAAGGAAGGAAGAGCTAAGGGAGTTTCGATCTCTTCAAAATGGTGGGAATGTCAAGTTCGGCAACAACTCTTATGGAACGATAAAGGGTTATGGGACGATAACCAATGGAGACTTTACAATAAGAAAGGTGGCGTACGTTGAAGGGTTGCAGCAGAATCTCATCAGTGTATCTCAACTGGTGGGCGGTACCGGTCTCAAGGTTTCATTCGACGACGAAGGTTCAGAGATTATAGAGAAGAAATCCAACAAGGTCATTCTCAAATCAGACCGAAAAGGCGAAATGTTTCCTCTCAATCTCAAACCAATCAAAGGAAATCTAGCTATATGTCTTTTGTCCAAAGCTCATTCTAACGAAAGCTAGTTGTGGCACCGAAGGCTCTCACATCTCAACTTCAAAGACATCAACAAGCTTGTCACCGGAGGACATGTTCGGGGTCTTCCATTGCTCAACTTTGATCGAGAACACTTGTGCGCTGCATGTGAAATGGGGAAACAAAATCGTCAAAGTCACCCATCAATCATAAACACAAAAGTTGTTGAACCACTTGAGTTGCTTCACATTGACTTGTGTGGTCCATCATCAATCGAAAGCATTGGTGGCAGCAAGTATATTCTTGTTATTGTTGATGATTTCTCATGTTTTACATGGGTGTTCTTTCTGAAGCACAAATCTGAGGCTACTCCTAAGCTAAAGATGTTCATCAAGCAGGTTGAAGTGCAACTAAGAAAAGTCGTTCGCAACATTAGGAGCGACAATGGATTGGAGTTCAAGAACAGAGAATTTGAAGACTTTTTGGCAGAAAAAGGAACCAGTCACAACTTCTCAGCCCCCTACATGCCTCAACAGAATGGAATTGTCGAAAGACGAAACCGATCCTTGTGTGAGGCGGCCCAAACTATGCTAAGTTTTGCTTCTCTTCCTTTATATTTCTAGGCTGATCCTATTGCCGCAACATGTTTTACGCAGAACAGGTCTTATCTCAAGAAGCATTTCTCTCTTACTCCTTATTAGATTATCAATAACAGGGAGCCGAACGTAAAATTCTTCCATGTGTTCGGCTCACGATGTTTCATCTTCAACTCCAAAGAACATCGTAACAAGTTTGACATTAAAGCTGATGAAGGAATTTTTCTGGGATATTCTCTTACTTCAAAAGCATACCGGGTCTTAAATAAGCGTTCTAGGAAGATCGAAGAAACATATTATGTGACTTTCGATGATAACTACGTCAAGAAGCTAAAGGCTACTGAAGAAGCAATTGGAGACATTTTCTCTCAAACAGGTCAGGTCACGACCACCATTGCTAATTTGTTTGATCAGTTTGTGGAATTATTCGATGAACCTGAGAAAGCTACTCTCTCAGAAGCCAAGGCAGCAGACAACAAAATCGACCATCTAAAGATAATCGTCGAAGATGCAGCCAAACAAATGGGTGAAGGAGAACAAGTTCCAAACGAACCTCCTTAGCAAGGTACTTTAGTCGAGGGGGAGAATCCATTTCCTTCAAATCAACCGAACTCACACTTTCAGGGGGAGAATTCTATTCCTGCTATACCCGAAAGTCCTGTAGCACCCGAAAGCTCTGCTACACCCGAAAGTTTTGTAGCACCAGAAAGTCCAGCCACACCTGAGAGTTCTGTTGCACCCGAAGGTATGAACCAACCTGAATACCAAAGATATTCATCAGTCGAGGGGGAGATTCCGACATGTTTTACGATGACGACAGTCAATCTGAAATGGAAGAAATGGTCAACGCTGAATTGGATCCATCTTATGATCCAAATTATCCTCCTCTTATTAAATGGAACAGAGATGATCCTGTATCTCAGATAGTGGGTAATGTCTTTGAAAAGGTCCTGACCCGATCTCAACTGAAGACAAAGCAATCATCTCTATTCTCCAAAGTAGAGTTCTGCATGTATAATTCTTTCGTATCCAAAATTGAGCCTAAGACTGTTAACACAGCTCTTGATCATTCCGATTGGGTACAAGCTATGCAAGATGAACTCAATGAGTTTGAAAGAAACAAAGTATGGCGCCTTATTCGAACTCCTAAAGATGCCTCAGTCGTTGGTCTCAAATGGGTTTTCAGAAACAAAATGGACAAGGAAGGCAATGTAATACGAAACAAAGCTCGTCTCGTGGTAAAAGGATACTGCCAGGAAGAAGGAATTGATTACAAAGAAACTTTTGCTCCGGTAGCTAGGGTGGAATCTGTTCGAATATTTCTGGCCTATGTTGCACACAAGAACTTCAAGGTCTACCAAATGGACGTAAAATGCGCCTTTCTGAATGGAGAACTTGAAGAAACGGTTTACGTAGAGCAACCTCCAGGTTTTGTCAATGAAAAGTACCCAAATCACTATTATATTCTGGACAAAGCAGTTTATGGTCTGAAACAAGCACCTAAGGCATGGTATGAAACGCTAATTAAGTTCTTAAAGATGTCAAAATTCAAACAAGGTTCGGTTGACCCAACCTTATTTCGTAAGAAGGAAGGTAGCCACCTTATGATAGTTCAAATCTATGTCGATGATATCATCTTTGGCTCAACGAATCCTAGCTTAACAGCTGAATTCAGAAAGCTGATGGAGACTAAATTTGAAATGAGCTCAATGGGTCCGATTAACTTTTTCCTTGGTTTAAATATTAGACAGGGACCCGAAGGCATCTTTATCAACCAGGAAGCATACACCAAGACTCTACTTGCTAAATTTGGCATGATGGGAGACTCAAAGGTTAAAGTTCCAATGGCGTTTGGTACCAAGCTCACACCATCCTTGGAAAAACCGGCACTCGATATAACGTTATACCGCTAGATGATTGGGTCCTTAATGTTCCTCACTGCTAGCAGGCCTAATATAATGTTCTCTGTGTGTTACTGTCCTGGGTTTCAGGCGAATCCTCGTGAACCACATATGCTTATAGTGAAAAACATACTCCGGTATCTGAAACGAACCACCTCCCTCGGTCTATGGTATCCATCAAACTCAGGTTTCTTCGTTCAAGCCTACTCCGATGCAGACCTTGGAGGATGTGGTTTAGACAGGAAAAGCACCACTGGAGGCTGTCAATTCCTATACGGGAAGTTGGTTAGCTGGCAATCAAAGAAACAAACATGTGTTTCTCTGTCTACAGCCGAAGCAGAGTACATTGCAGCTGCCTCTTGTACATCTCAAGTGATTTGGATCCAAAGCTAGCTCCGTGATTATGGACTCAATATGAAAAAGATCCCACTTTATTGCGATTCAGAAAGTGCAATTAGGATCTGTCATAACCCAGTGCAACACTCCAAGACCAAGCATATAGCACTGAGGTATCACTTTATAAAGGATCATGTGGAAGATGGAAATGTCGAAATTCACTTTGTTCGAACCACTGATCAACTGGCCGATATCTTCACCAAAGCTCTTCCTGAAGCGAGTTTCAATAAAATTTTACAAGGGCTAGGAATGATGGAATCGGAGTCAGTGCCAAAAACTACTTCTCAAAACTAAAAGTTGGAAGCGAAATGAACCGAACGTTCGGGTTCGGTTCACGAGTGTGCCGAAATGAACTGAACGCTCGGGTTCGATCCTATTCTCTTATCTTTGCTTATCACTCAAAGGTAGTTTCTTTGGCTATAAACCTTTTGTATCTTTTTCAAATTTCATCTCTCTTATTTTCAAATTTCTTTTCTTTTTCAAAAAAAAATTTTCAACCGAAATAGACCGAACGCTCGGGTTCGGCTCCACATTTTTTTTCTCATTTTTTTTCTTTCTCTCTTTAAATCAAAAATTCCAAAATCTTTTTCTTATTTTTTTAAAAATCAAAACTCCAAAATCCTTTTTTTATTTTTTATTTTTATTTGTACGATATTTTTTTTGATCTCATATTTTTGTGTGGCTATTTGTGTGGAAATTCTTTCATTAGTTAAGTGTCCCTAGAAGCATGCTGCTGTATGTGTCCAAAGCCTCACCCGATTCTGAATAATAACCTTACTGACTTGGTATATACAAACCTTGTCTTCCCAATTAGGCTTTTATATTTATTCTAATCATGAGCTACCTTACTCTGTTCTCATATGAGATAAGAGTTTTCTGCTTGGTCCTTATTTTAGTAGCAGAGGTACTTTGGTTTCTTTACACCATCTGCACTACTTTTCTCCATCTCATTCGCTTCATAAACATAACCCTTAAGACTCTTAGAAATTACCACTGAGGTTTATGGTTACATAATTTCTGTATTCATGATCTTAGCTTCGTGCCACTATGTGCTAAGTGAAATCCACAATTCAATGCCTACTATGCATTGACGGTGAACAATCAACTTTGTTCTAGCTTTCACTAATGAATTGACGAACTTATCCATGGGGATGTACCATGAAATCTCTAATTTCTTTTTGTGTGATTCCTATGAAATTGTTAAATCCCATAACATTTCTTCCCTTGGAATCCAATTTTATTTTTCTTTGAGATTTCACATAAAATATTTTCACGATGCCACTTAGATTCTTTTCAAACATACTTGTTCAACAGACTACATTGGTCTCACAAGTACTTCGGTAGATTTCTGTCTTATGTCAAGATCAGGAATTCTAAGCTGAAGAGAAAGCCACCCAAATTAGCCTGATTAAAAGAAGCCTTTCAACACTTCTCAATAAATGTCTGATCGTTATTCAACGGGAAACCAAACAAACACTTTAAGGTCTCTCTTGACTTTGAAGGAAGCGATTCGTGCCTGGGATCTATTGTTTTGTGTCTTTATTGACATCACAATTTCCCACATATGTGTTGCTTTATTTCTTTTTCTTTTACACACTAAGCACGAAAATCTTTTTGATTTTCCATAATTCTGGTTTCATTACATACAAGGCAATTTTTTTTGAAAGAGGTGTGGCTCACATTCTTACACGTGGTCATTTTGCTTTAAGATGGCGTTCCCTCTAAAGGGATAAGATGCTGACTCAGGTGGGAGTCCAATCGCTTTGATTTTCAAATGACGCTTGAATGACAGGCGTGCGAAGTGGAACTGTTTTTTTTTCAAATGGCGCTTGAATGACAGTTGTTCTCTCTCCTGCGTAATCATCGGGGATACCAACTGTCACACATCAATCACCTCCGAAAAACCCTTCGTATTTCCTTCGAAGATTTGGGAACGAATTCTTTTCTCTCCTTTCGCCACAGTATAAAAGGTAACTTCGACCATTATTTACCTCTTTACTGCACCCAAAATTCAGAGAGCAAGAAACGCTTTGAGTATTCTACTGTTCATCATCTCTCCCAACTTCTTCACTTCAATGGCAGATTCATCTTCTGTTCATGCCACTTCCCACATCCTGCCGATTTGTCCTCAACAGAGTCTGATCATCGATCTTACTCCACATGTTTATGATGCCTTCATGTTCCCGATCATCGAATGCCTCAAATAGTCGCCGCTTGCTCCCGCTCTCACCAAAGCTGAAGCTATTCCAATGGATTGTTTATCCCAAATCTTTGCCACTGCTCATTATGATAAGTTTGTCGACAAAATTTTCTTCGACATTCTTGATCACAAGGCATCCATCTCCAAGCAGCGATTCTGTTCGCTTTTAGGGTTTGAACCTAATTCATCTAGGGTTAACCCTGAATCCATTCCAATAGGTCACTTGTTTTCCATGTTCTATAACATGGGGTACACAGAGGTTCTGACGACGGTCACCAAGTTCAGGAAATCGTGCTTGCCTCCTCAATGGAACGGGTTATTTACCGTGTTATTCAAGGGGTTATCGGAACGCAGTGCCAGTTCAGACGGAGCGAGTCGTCTGTTCATCACGATTCTTTATGGGGTATACAACGGTATCAACCTCGACTATGGGTCGGTGTTATGGCAGCAGCTGATTCAGAGTCTTGCCTCCACACCTCGACACTCAGAGATTTCCTACGCTCGCTTCTGGAATCTAGTCACAAAATGGGTGATGGACAAGTATTACGTCCCCATTGTTGCTAATTCTCCACTCTCTTCGATAGGTACTTTCCATACCACGAAGATAATAGTCTCCGATGCATCAAAATTTTAGTTTATTGGCTCCATCCCTCAGTCAATGTTTGGAGACGTTCCTGCCGAAAGCCATATCATTCATACTTACAAGGAGTTTCGTCGCTCTGGTCCTAGAGAGCTCACTCCTGATATGATCAAATCAATCCATGAAGCTGATAAGCCCGCTCCAAGGGGAAAGAAAAATGAAAAGGGCAAAGACAAGCAAGTTGGCAAGGGAGCAAAAGGCCCTTCTTCGAAGAAACGAAAACCCACCAAGGCTGATCAATCTCCTCCACTGAAGAAGAGGAAAACCCAACCTAGGCGAAAGCTGATACTTGCTTCCTCCTCAAGCGAATCTAAGGAAGAAAATTCAGACTCCGACGAGTCTCCCCGCGGTAACACTCCTCCATGATCGCCTACCCCAGAAGTACATTTTTCCAGTTCACCTGTCTCTTCTCCACCAATCACCATTCCTATTTCCATTCCCCTCATAACCTCCACCACTCAAATACTTCCTACCTCTATCCCAGTTACCCCTCCCATTTTCACTGAAACTACCACAACAACCGCTGAAGTAAGAACCAACGTATCTGATACGGGGGCTCCTAGTAAAGCACCCGAACCCACTCCCACTACCGAACACACATCCAAACCCAAACCTACTTCCACAACCGAGCCTCCACCATCCCCTCCACCCTCATCTCCTGCTCAGTCTGCATAGGATGAAGAACCTTTTCTAGGTGGGGAGGACATGACATTTGATTCGGTCTATTACAGTTCGTATCAGGTGCAAAGTGACGATGATGATGATGCTCCTGTCACCAAAAAGCATCTCAAGGAGCTTCACGAGAAGATTGATCCGCTGATTGCTTCCTCCTCTTCTTCATCATAGTCTACCATTTCTGAAGCTGCTATTCAGAAGATTGTTGATGCTTTCTCTAAAGCTCATGAAGTCTCCCTCAACTTAGCCACTGCCGCTATTGATGCCTCCACCAAGGCTTGTGCTGCTGCGACCGAAAAAGTCGAAAAACTATTTACTGATGCTTTTTCTCTCTTGCAGTCTTTATAGGAAACTGCCGATGCCAATAAAACGAAGCTTGACCCCATTGTTAACAAGCTGGCTACCTCAGTTGCCTCAGAACTGTAGTCCTTCGCCGCTCTTCGTCAATCTCTCATTGAGGACAACTCAGCGTTTAAGGCGACTATTGAGGAGCGCCTTACTAAGCTACAAGAAGATCTAGCTGCCGAGAACTCCCTCATGGACGCTCTCGCTTGAAAGACCACTTCTCTCAAGATCAAGAATCTTCAACTCTCCAGTTCTCAAAAGGAGATTGATTCTCTTCGATCTGAACGAGAGATTGTGTCTTCATGTGTTTCGGATGTCCACACCACCCTTTCCAACATCCTTGAATCACATGATCCAATATTAAACTATTCAGCGAGGCGTACTCTTGCGCAAAAGCTTGCTCCTGCCCTTTCTCTCCTGAGCAAAACTGAAGGGCTCCTTGAGTTCGTGTCCATTCTGAAACAAGGGGGAGAGAATGTATCTCAACCGCATCGTACTTCTACAGCAACAAAAACAACCGAACCTCCTCCAATAGGCCAAGCCTCAGGTTCGGGTGTCAAAGACAAGGGGAAGAAAATTGCTGAAGAGAGCGATGATGATAAAGAGACTATTGCAGATCTCTTAAAGAAGCAAGGTCGAGATAAGGATGCTGATATGAGCGCTCGGGTTGCTAGAGAGGCTGAGGAAGCTGAAAGAAAGATGAAAGAGGCTCACGACCTTCTTGAGAGTAGGAAAACCCTTTTTCCTCCATGGACTCTTGAGAAGTTGCTGAAAGAAGCGATTGAAACCCCAAGCATCTTGTGGCTCGAACCGGTGATTTCACTGGATCGCATCAATTCTGTCGACTCTCAGTTCGACATGCCACTGACCCGAAAGGCCTTCATTTTCCATGCCTTTGACAACATTGCCAATATCCCTCATCCTCATCCAATGGTTGACAGGGATCTTGTCAAGTTCTATCTGAGAGCTGCTCAACCACAGTATCAAACCTGGAGCGCTTAGAAGATTATCAACGTTCGAGTCCTCAAGCCGTATCGGGAAGGGAACTTCACGAACGTTCGCTTCAAGGTGCTGAGGGGTTCCGCCAAGACCGAACATGCCATTTCGCTAGCTGATCTTCCCAATTTGAATCCACATGATTGGATAATCTTGCACAACATCCTTCTCACAAATGAAGCAGAATATGGTCCGATCACTGACCACTTCAAGAGGATGCTTGTTTGCTACATAATGGAAGTTTCCAAGATGGATCAGGAGATCGCTAGTGTCTTCAAGAAAAAGCCCACTATTTCACCTGTTGGCTCAGCAAGTGATCTGAACATGATGCAGATGGGGAAGATAGACCCGAAAAGAAATTATGTTATGTTTACCAGAAACGAAGGCCAAAAATGCCTGTTCGCTCTGGCAGATAAACATTTATACACCACTGCATGCCTGGAACATGTTTTAGGTATCATTCATCGTTGCAAGCAAAACTCAGCAGATGACAAGAAGTACTTCTATGACATGATTCAGTGGTACATTCGCTTCATACAGACAATCCTTGCTCTTATCCCTCATCTGTTTGATACCACTAAGAAGGTTCCGGCAGCTGGACCCAGCAAGAAGAAGTGATAGTCTCACTCCAATTGACACAAAGGGAGAGATTGTTAGGTCCAGTTAGTGTTGCGTTTTGGGCTCGTTAGCTAGTCCAGTTTAGTCTCCGGTATGGGTCTGTCCATCCGTGAGTTATTTTGTAGGGTTTATTATTTATAGATGCTTGCATGCATTCTTGAACATAAGATTTTGATAGAGTTTTTCATAGCGTTCACAGTTCTTATCTTTTGTAACCCTAATATCCTCTACACCGGAAGTTCTTCATCGAGCTCTGCTGAGGATTGAGTTAATTGAATCATTCGACTCTTTCAGATCCATTCTTGTGTTTTTATCTTACTGTTATTACTTTCTTGATTCGCCTGTTATAAGATCTAATCGATCAAAAGTTTAATAAACTTATCATAATAGTCATCAAAGGTGACATAATAAGTCTCTTCAATTGTTTTGGAACGCTTATTCAACACCCTGTATGCTTTTGATGACAGAGAGTAACCCAGAAATATGCCCTCGTCGGCTTTAACATCAAACTTATTTCGGTTCTCTTTGGAATTAAAAATGAAGCACCTTGAACCGAAGATATGGAAAAATTTGACATTCGGCTTCCTATGGTTTATGATCTCATAAGGAGTTATGGAGAATCTCTTGTTGAGCAAGGACCGATTCTGAGTATAGCATGCAGCGGCAATTGCATCAGCCCAGAAGTATAAAGGTAGGGACGCGAAACTTAACATGGTTCTGGCTGCTTCACATAACGAGCGGTTTCGTCTTTCAACAATCCCATTCTGCTGTGGTGTATAAGGGGCCGAAAAATTATGAGTTATCCCCTTATCAGCCAGAAAGTCCTCAAAATTCTTGTTCTTGAATTCCGGACCATTGTCACTTCTGATGTTTCTGATCGTTTTCTTTAGTTGTACTTCTATTTTCTTGATGAATGCCTTCAGCTTGGGAGTAGCATCTGATTTCTGCTTAAGAAAGAAAACCCAAGTGAAGCAAGAAAAATCATCTACAATAACAAGAATGTACTTACTTCTACCGATACTCTTTATAGTAGAAGGTCCACATAAATCAATGTGTAATAGTTCAAGTGCTTCCACTATCTTAGTATTGATGCATGTAGGGTGGCTTCTTCTGCTCTGTTTACTCATCTCACATGCTACACATAAATGCTCCTTTTTGAACTTGAGAAAAGGAAGGCCTCGAACGTGATCACCAATCACTAATTTGTTGATGTCTTTGAAATTCAGGTGTGATAGACGTCTATGCCATAACCAAATTTCATCGGTGTTTGCCTTTGACAACAGACAAATAGCTGGTGTCCCTCGGATTGGGTTAAGATTCAGAGGGTACATCTCTCCCTTTCGTGCAGATTTCAGCAGTACCTTCTTGGATTGTTTTTCCACTATCTTAGACCCTTCATCATCGAATGATACCTTCAAACCCGTGCCAACAACTAATTGTGACACGCTGATGAGATTGTGTTGCAATCCTTCTACATAAGCCACCTTTCTGATCGAGAAGTCTCCATTAGTTATCATGTAGTATCCTTTGATTGTTCCATAGGAATTGTTTCCAAACTTCACAGACCCACCATCTTTCAGGGACCGAAACTCTCTTAGCTCTTCCTTCCTTCCTGTCATGTGACGCGAGCAGCCACTGTCTATATACCATTCGTCCTCAAACTGATCGTCACTGATTACCTACAAATTCAAGCAGATTTAGGAACCCAAAGTTTCTTGGGTCCTGGTGAGTTTTTCACAGAGAAAGGAATAACTGCAGAAACATTAACTAAAAAGGTTTGTTTAATGAGAGTGGTTTGATATTTTCTTTTAATGGTATACACCTTGATTTTTGTTTTATCTTCTTTAAATTTTAGTGTATCAGTTGGGGTTATTTTTGATGGTTTAGGACTTTTCGTTTGATTCCTAGGTTTAGTAGAGGATTTCTTATTTTCCTTCTCAAAGTCTGATTCCAACTTTCCTTTTCCTTTGATGTCATTTAAAGAATTTGTTTCAACTTGGGACTTGGAGGATCCATTACTAGGATTGGGACTGAATCTGCTTTGAGGACCGAATCTAGGTCGAGGTCCAAAAGTGGGTTCAGGACCGAGACACGACTTTCGGTTCTGGGATTTGGAATAGTAAGAATTTGGACTGAAATTTTCCTTCAACTTTTCCTTTCTCTTGTCCACGGATCCTTTCCTGAAAGGCTCATAGTTGGGATTTTGAGAATTCCAATGCTTTTTCCTTTCATTCAGATTTGTGGCATATCTCTGATTTCTCAAGCGTTTCTGTTCATCTAGCTCCTTCTGAGATTTGTGAATATTGAAGCTGGACTTTGGTTTCTCCTTCTGAGTTGCAGTTGTCTTACCTTTATTTTTAGATTTTGTACTCTTCTTAGTTTGAGCTTTCGGTTCTTCCCTTTTGATTGGAACATCAGGTTCAACCACTGGTTCCTCAGGAACATATTTGGTTCCACTTGAGCTTGGAATATCGAAACTGGAGGGTTTATTGATGGGCTCTGGTATGTATCTACCTTTGACTCTCCATGTGGTTTTATCAGATAGTCCCACAGTTTCGTCTGTGTTGTCAATAGGAGCAGACCAGAAATAGTCTTTGCATCCTTCAGCGTTATCTTCGTCAACTAAGATTCTTAATTCCGCCGTTTGCCTTTGAGTGACCCCAGTCACAACATAAACCTGATTTGGCACGGTCTGAACCTTTTGATAGACCAAGGCCTTTTCCTTGAGTTTTGGTTTTTGTTCTTTTGACGGACGAGCAAACTCAATGGAGTTTTCTGATATAAGAGGTTTTTCATTCTCGGTTTCATGGTTCATAAACTTCGAGCAATCAACTTCATCTTCTATTGAGATTTCACTCATCTCGCTTTCCGCATCAAATTCAGACGAATTATCTAAGTTTATTTTATTATCTTGAACAATTTTGGCATTTGACAGATCGAAAGTTTGTATAGTTTCAGTTTTAATCTTTTGCCTATCATTTTCATCTAAGATATTTTTTAACATACTCTTATTTTCCTTAGAATCGATGAAGGTTTCTATCTTATCTAAACCTAGCCTATACGAACTTGATGTCTCTTCAGAGGACACCTCTGATTCACATTCTGCTACAACTTCATCTTCCTTAAATTCAAGAAAGGGCAAAATCATTTTATGAATTTTCTTGCCAATTTCACAGCTTAAATGTAATTGAGAAATGTTAGTATAAAGACGCTTCGCAATTAAACAGAAAACATTTCTTTGTTTTAATAACTTTAAATTGTCTCTTTGCAAATAAATACATTCATCCCTAGTTCTAACTAACTCCGCTTCCTTCAGCTTAATCCACATTCTCCTTTCCTCACTTTTTGAAGACACCCTGCCGAGTTGGTCAGTTAGGTTAGAATTTGCTAAGCGGGTTTGCATGAGGCAACTACTTAGGTTAGAAAATTTAAAGCTTAATTCACTTAATTCTTCTTGATAATCAGTTTTTGTGATTTTAAGAGACTCAAGAATAGAATGTACCTTTTTGATCAATCGATCGCAGTCGTTGATCTTCTCACTCACCGGCTTGGCCGCAAAACACTTGTCTTCTGTCAGGTTCGGTTCCGTATCTGCACTTTCGGTTGATGGACCAGCAGTGACGATAAAGCACTTTCCACCCGAACCATCATTCTTTGCCACATATTCCTTTCCATGAGTGGGTCTTCTAACCTCTTCATCTTCAGAATCGGTTGACCAGACTTCTACGCTACCGAACTCATCTCCCCCAACATTCTCCTGTATGATTAAGGCATTCATTGAGCTGTTGGACGCCTTTTTCTTCTTTACCTCTTCTAATTTTCGCATATAATACGCCTCATCATCTTCACCCTCTCTTTTCTCAGCCATCTTTCTCAACATGCAATCTTTGGCAAAATGGTTCTTGCCGTGACAATAGTTGCAGTCGTATCCAGAGTCTCCCGCAAGCTTGCTATCCTTTTTCTCTTCATCCTTTTGAGAGGAGACTTTCGACTCATCCTTCATCTTTTCAGAACTATAACTTCCCTGCCAGTTTCGGTTCTTGCTGACGGGAAATTTTCTCCTTGCAAATTTCTTTGGATTTGTGACCATCAAGGCATACTCCTCACTTGTAAGGTCGCATTCTGACATGTCTGTCTCTTCTTCTTCTTCTTCTGCAATACCTTTTCCTTTAGAAACAAGAGCCAACGATCCCACAGCAGATATCACTTTCGCTTCCTTGGTTACAACACTTTCATGAGACTTTAGTATACCTACTAGTTTCGCCAGTGAGTATGTTTTGAACTGTTCACGCGCATTCACAGTGGAAACCACAGCCATCCATTCTGGTCTCAGCCCGTTCATGAACGTTACTTTCTGCTCGATCAGCTTTCTCTCTATCCCATGCTTGATCATCTTACTGAGGAGATGATTGAACCGATCAAAGGTCTGTACAAGCTTCTCTTCAGGTTTCTGTTCGAAAACTCCAAATTCTGACAGCAACAGAGTTTGAATGGAGTGTTCCAGGTCTTCATCAGTTGAGTAAAGTTCCTTCAACCTATCCCAGATCTCTTTAGCAGTTGTGCATGAACCTACTAGCCGAAAGGTGTCAGATTGCAGGGCAAATCTTATCATTCGCATGGCTTTAACGTTGCACAAGACCTTGTCCTTCTCATCCTGTGGAATCTTCTCAACATCCATCACCAGCTTGTTGTAATCCGTTTGCGACTTAACAGTCGTGTTTGTCCCCGAATGTACAAATGGTCCACGAGTGATAGCTTCCCAGATGAGATAGCCATTGTCTTCAGATCCAACCACGTAATCTTCAAAGTGATGAGCCCATACTTCGTAGTCTTGAGTATAGAGTATGGGTACTCTCGTTGTTGATCCGATGTTGTTTGAGATGTTTATGGGGTTTGTATGCGAATCATCATGAGACATCGTGAGCTGTTAGAATCAAACCTGTAAACTTGAGATTAGGGTTTTATCAAAAACAGAGTTGTCGTTGATATGAAGACGACGACTTCTATTTCTACGATAAAAGCGGAAACCCTAAAGTATTATGAATACAGAAGTAATGTGTATTGATCACACAATCTCCTGCTCTGATACCAATTGTTAGAACAAAGTTCTTTTAGGATCGTATGATTCTAAGCAGGATATTAAATAAGAACGTAACAAAGAACACAAGTATGGCACTGAATATGTCGTATGATTAATGTGATAACACCTCAGAAGAGCTCGATAAAGAACTTCAATCTGTAGAGGTGTTTAGGGTTACAAGAATCTACGTAATTAACCACCATTCTCAATATACGCATACATGCATGCATATATATACTATAACCCTAACAGCTAATCTAGATAAGAACGAAACTAATCTAGATAGACACGGATGGACAGGCCCAATCCGGATACAAAATATATGTGGCCCAAGACGCAACACAAATGGACTCAACAACTCTAAACTTTCAAATAAAATTTTCAATTTTAATTCCACACAAAACACAGTTTAACATCTCACATACTCAATTTATAATTGTGTTAAAATACAAAACATAAAAACTATTTGTCACATATCCCAGAATCCTCAAAAACATAAGTCAACAGGCTGGTGTGTACAATCATGCCGACGCCTTCCCGCGATCCTGAGATGTACCTGAAACACATTTCACACAACAGTGTAAGCACAAAGCTTAGTGAGTTCCCTAAGATACCACACACAAAATTTGCCTCTCATGGCTATATCTTAAATAAGCACCCTCCAGTCATGTGTCTCAAGGAAGATCCTCCGGTCTCACGACTCGGGTTGGACCCTCCAGTGCTGTGTGTCAGTGAAGAACCTCCAATCTCACAACTCGGTTTGGACCCTCCGGTTCCATCTCAATAAATACTCAGAATAATATACAGCGTAGATCACAAAGACAAGATGCATAATATCACATAACTCAGTATAAGAAAATAAGACCCTCCGGTTAATAGCATAGATAAGATCCTCTTGTCGCACAGTAATTACCAATTAGTTAAATATAGTGAGAAGACTCACCTCGTAAGTAAATTAAGTATGTCTCGCACTCGAACTGTCGGCCTAGATTCCGACTAACATATATCACAATCATCTCTAATTAACAATTTATATTAACAACCCAAAAAATGATAGGCTAACCCCTCTACTAAATCTCGAAAAGGGTGAAAGATCATTTTTCCCCTCCATGGTCTCCAAAGTCCACAACTTGACCAAACCCTAAAAGTGAATAGACGTCAACACTCAAGTGAACATTCCATGTTGACTCAACTCATCAAGTTCCTTCTGTTCTCAGAAAATCAGGAAAAATCCGAGTCAACTCGCCAAGTTGTCTCATTAACTCATCGAGTTTTTATAGTGTCCAGAATATTGGGGAAAACCCTAACCAACTCGTCGATTTCCTTTAGCCCTTTCTCTCATTCAGACGCTTTGAAGCGAGACCAAGGATCCAAACTCTAGATCTGGCCTTCTAGGGCTGGGATACCACGTAAAGCTGCAAGCTTTACGTCCATGCATCTCATTTAGGGGCTAACTCTGCCAAAACAAGGCTCAACAAGGGGTTTAAGGCATGAAGGTTGGCCAAAGCTTGAGTTCTTTGGCCTAAAGGGCCTAGTAGTTTCTAGATCTGAAGTCTTAGCTTCAAAGCATGCTCAAAACCAATAATGACTCAAGAAGAAGCTAGAAATGGCCATAAACTCTCTAACGGAGAGATCTAACAAACAAGTGATCAAGGTAATGGATTTTTACCTTCATATGGTTGCTACAACTGAAAGGATGTTGGATCTATAGACTCCCTTGGGTTCCAAGCTATTTACTCTTCAAGAAATGCACCAAAAAACACACTTTTAGCCTTACACACTCTCAAAATGGAAGGTAACTCGATTAGGGTATGTATCTGGATGATAAGGTGACGAGGGAGGCGACATAGAGGACTTAAGGTCCTATAAATAGGGTGAAAATCCTAAAAATTAGGGGTTTCACCCTCATCTCCAACTTGTTGAGTTGGGTCCTCCAACTCGTCGAGTTGGTTTTAAATCACGCGGCCATCTCATTCTCTACTCGACGAGTTGGGGCCTACAACTCGTCGAGTTTCCCTACCAAAATGAATATAATAAACATTTAAATTCATACTTGGGAGTGGGATGTTACAATTCTCCCCCACTAGAATCAGACTTCGCCCTCAAAGTCATTCTCTGGAAATAGCTCTGGGTGCTGCTCACGCATCTCAGACTCCGGTGCCCAAGTCCACTCCGATCCCCTCCGATGCTACCATTGAACCTTAACCAAGGGCACCTCCTTATTTCTCAATGTAGTTGAGGCGATCATCAACCTGAATGTCCTCTAAAGGGACCACTAATGTCTCGTCGGCTGCACACTTCCTCAGCTGGGATACATGGAAGGTGCCATGAATCTGGCTCAACTCCGCAGGTAGCTCTAACCAATAAGCTACCTTCCCCACTCGAGCAATAACTCTAAAGGAACCAATGTATCTAGGGCCAAGCTTGCCCTTCTTCCTGAATCAGATCACCCTTTTCCATAGGAATACCTTCAGGAGGACTAAATCACCAACCTGGAACTCTAGCTCGGAACGTCTCTAATTTGCGTAACTCTTCTAACGACTCTGGGCGGTCCGCAACCTCTGTCTAACCTATTGGATTTGCTCTGTCGTCTTGATCACTATCTTAGTGCTCCCCATCACTCTCTGCCCAACCTCCCCCAACAGATAGGAGTCCGGTACCTCCTCCTGTATAACAGCTCAAAGGGAGGCATCCCAATACTGGAATGATGGTTGTTATTGTATGAAAGCTCAATCAAGGGCAAGGAGGAATCCAAACTCCCACCAAAATCCAACTCCTTGTGAAATTTCTTCCAGAACCTGGAAGTAAAATGGACATCATGATCTCACACTATCGATGTTGGCATCCCATGTCATGCCACTGCCTCTCGAACGTAGACCTCGACCACTTTCTCTGAAGAAGAGTTCTCAATTATAGCCAAGAAGTGAGCACTCTTTTTCAACCGATCTACAATCACCCATATCACGTCGACACCCCTTGCAATCCTCGGTAATTTGGTAATAAAATCCATGGAGATATGTTCCTACTTCCACAGGGGAATCTCCAAAGGCTGCAATTCGCCATGGGGACGCTGGTGCTCTGCCTTGACCTGACGATAGGTTAAACATCTCTCGACTACCTATACCACATCTCTCTTCGTTCAGGGCCACTAATAATCCTTTTCCAAGTCCAAATATATTTTGGTGGCCCGAGGATGGATCGAGAATCTGCACCTATGGGCCTCCTCCATCAAAATCCGTTGGGCTCCACCTGTATATGGCACCTATACTCACCCATGAAAAGTAGTAAGCCCCTGACTATCCGTCTCAAACTCAGAAATCTGCCCGATCACCCGTACTCTTTTGTAGTTTTCTGGTCTAATAGCCACCACTTGGGCCTCTCGAATGGTATCCAGGATGGGATTCATCACCTTCATCCTGATACACACATCTCTAATCGGAGGACTCACCACTCTACAACTCAAGGCATTAACTAGCACATTAGCTTTGCACGGATGATAAAACATTTCACAGTCGTAGTCTTTCACTACATCCAACCACCTCCTCTGTCTCATACTCAGGATGGGCTGATCCATAAGGTATCTCAAGCTCTTATGGCCTGCGTATATGGTACATCGGACACCATAAAGATAGTGGTGCCAAATCTTGAGGGTGAATACCACTACCCCCAACTCCAAATCATGGGTGGGATATCTCGTCGCATGAGGCTTCAGTTGCCTCGACGCTTATGCTATAACGTGCCCTCCCTGCATCAACACAACACCCATTCCCAATATGTATGCATCACAGTAGACTACGAAGTCCTCTACTCCCTCCAGAAGGGCTTACACTGGAGATTCACACAATCTATGGCGAAGTGTCTCCAATGATGCCTGCTGCTCAGGCCCCCATGCAAAGATAACACCCTTCCTGGTCAATTTGGTGAGAGGAACAACAATCTTGGAGAAATCCACTACTAGAAAAACAGCCTTTTACGACGCTCATTGCGCGTCGTAAAACGCTTAGACGACGCGCAAATGCACGTCAAGGAAGGCCCTGTCATAACGAAAGACGACGCGCATTTACGACGCGCATTTATGACACACAATGCGTATCATTAAAGCCGATGTCAAGAAAGGCCATGCCATAAATGAAGATGACACACATTTTTGCGTATCGTAATTTTTTTTTAAATTATTTATATATTTACTAATTTTCAAATTAAATTTGCATTTCATGTCTCATAATAGAAAATAAATTACCATATACAAAAAATACAATCCATTGCACAAAAGTTAATGTCATACAAAATACAAAATAAAATACAATAAATACGAAAGATAATTCATTGGACTAACATGTCAAATACAAATAATCATCCCTAACTATATAACCTAATACTGCATTGCTATTAAGGGACATCATCATAACTCATTGAAGGTCTTGGAACAATATTCTCGTCATCAACTCATACACCAACCTTGCTTTAGTAGATGTTGTTGGAACAATTTTCTCGTCATCAACTTGTATATCTGCCAAAAACTTGAAAAAACAACTATTTAATGTTTATATATATAACAAGAACATATTGAATACATAAAATAACAAGAGCTAATAGAAAGTCATAATATAAAAGGTCAAAATGCAACTTTCATGGTTTGATTGGGAAAAAGAAAAGTATTAGTGGTTCTCTTGTAGCCTACTCATAAAAGTACAAGTTAATTAATGTTTATGATAAATACATAAAAAAGAAAAACAACCGAAAACAATGATAAAAAATGAGAACTTACAGCAGCTTCTAGCAACGCAAAAAGAAGTTCACGATCTGTACCCAACTTAGATAGTATATGCAACACAGGCAGCTTGATATCTTCTGGTGAATTGACAATTAAGTCCTTTTGACGGGAAAGAAATGATGCGTGGAAACTACTGCAAGAGTAGACCCTCTATCAAAAAACAATAAGTTGCACGATCAGAATGAATAGCAACTATTAATAATAGGAGTGCAAAAACACATATACCTCAACAAATGATAACCCTTCCAATATATTTGACTTGTATGGTCCAAAATACCCCTAAATTCTTATCACTTTAGTTATTTGGTTTCGAACAGATCTCTTAACATTGCTAAAAACAAACTGCCTTAGGCAACTTTCCACATCCTCTCCTAGCTTTTTCCTGCAAAAATAATAATTAGAGTTCATATAATAGAAATTTACAAGGAAAATGTTGAATACTTTATAACTTTATCAAGGAGTAAAAATTAATAAACAATAAAAGGACACAATTATGTTCTATCTTTTCATGTGCTTGAATACTTTAGACAGTCATTTATAATGGAGAAAAGAAGTTACCAACTCTTTCATGGTCTCCCAAATCAGAATAACAATTAGCTGATATGGTCAAAACAAGACCCTTTCACTCTTATAAATGTCCTTATAAATGTGAGAGTGTGTGAAAGAAATGATAAGATAGTGATCACCTAAAACTCAAGACCCTTTCACTCTTCTATGGTCAAAACAAGAGCAAATGACCTTATCATAGAGCAAAAAAGGATGTTTTATTTGCCTATAAAGACTATGACTTGATCACCGATTATAAGTGTAAAAATAGAACATTAAAACTACAATAAAGTATTAAAGTACCTTGCCTTCAACCTCTCTAGGACTTTGATGGTTACAAGTTGTGAGGCCATGCAAGCATCGAGATTTACAAATACCAGACAGTTTCCACAGAAAACATCACACGAAAGTGTATGTATGTATCTCTCACCTGTGACTTCTTTATGAACATGTGTCCTTTTTTAGTGTTGCACCAAATTCTTCGATGAGGTGTGTAGAAATAATTACTTGAACAGTGAATGCGGTATCCCAAAGTTGACTGCCATTGTAACCCTGTATTAGATAATGAAAAATCATATACATATGCACTCTGATACTAATATGTGCACACAAAAGAAATCAAATATAATGAAAGAAGAATGGGAAAGTGTCATCTTAAAACCTGCATTTTCATTCCATATTCAGCAAACCAAAGATAATCATGTATCCCTGGGAGGTGTAGCTTGAAAGCCTCTGAGTTTGGATCTTCTGCCTAACAGCAGAGCATATTTAACACCTGAAGAAAAGGTTTTGGTTTAGACTATAGAAAAGGAATGCTTCAGATATAGGATATGAACTTTTCCATTTTCCAATATAAGGATTAGATAGATTATAATGGTATTGTTTACCATGTTTACAGGCCCTATGCATATATAGCGAGTATTATCATCCTCATAATGGATGTGTTCCATGGCAGTGCTAAGAGCCTTCTCTCTTTACTTCTTCCTGGGCCATCTCATCAGTATAAGAATAATAAAAAAAACTAAAAATATAATTTAAGAACTAACATTAACCCCCCATTGAAGTATGGCCTTTTCTGTTGGTGATCCAGAAACCTCAATTTCTTGTCCTCCCTATTAAACACCAACCATAATCAGGTATCATTTAATGACAATTATTATAGAAAAATATTTACTATATTTGAAAATACCTACCTCATGTAAAAAGACATTGCCAGTTGTATTTTGAGCTACGTATACTTCACCAATAAGATACATCATCTCTATTTCTTCCTTAACTACCCTTTCAGCAACCTCTTTACTAACAACCAAAACTATCCCAATTCCCATATTAAAAGTCCTCTTCATTTCACCATCTTCAACCCTTCCGGCCAAAAAAGGGGCAAACCTGGAAACATCATTAGAAAAAAACAAATAACCAACTTTTTATTAGTGCTATAATGAACTTCTAAGCTCAAAAGTATACCATTTGTGAATAGGATCACATAATTTACAGAAGAATGGTCTAGAAGAAGGAAAAAGACATCTACTCAGGGACTCAACAAGACAAACAAACAGTCTAAATTTAACAACAAGAATACGTAAGAGAAAACACAGACTATAATAAAGAGTAAATGGAATTACTATGCGAAGTAACTTTGCACCAAATACAGAGGATCATTAATGAAAAATAAACCAAGATTTGAGAAGGTGAAGTGATGTGCTGTTTACCTAATTGAATTTTGGAGAAGATAAAGATGAACACAGATAACTGAGAGATAAGAGACCAGATGCAGTTTGTGCAGAAGTTTACGAAGAGATAATGTCAACACGTGTTCTTATTAAGGCGTTTAATCGGGATGAAATCCTTTGTTGATTCCATGGCAATAGGAAAAGGAAATAAATATTTAATGGGTAGCAACATAGATCCGACCAAGCAAAACCAATCCATCCACAACTCCCAAATCAAGACGATGACAAACCTGGTGGGCGGTGGAGGCGCTGCTTAAGGCGACGACTTAGGGTGTCCACCGGAAGGGTTTTTTTTTACTGGCGGGAAGGGTTTTTGACTGACTTAGGTGTTAACACGTGAACACATAGAAACACACTTCTTCCTTCCTTGTATAATTCCTGATGGGATGTCACCATTAACATCGTCTCAATTATGCTCCAGTAAGTCAACACCACTCCTTTGCTCAATCCGGTTGTACCGGAAGAATAAAGTATCGCAGTGTCATCGGATTGAGAAACAGAGGGAGACAGAGCAGCATGGTTACACGATTTCTCTATCAAATCTGAGAAGTTTCGCAGATCAATTATCGGTAGATTGAAGCCATTGACCTTAGAGAATGGTTGTTCAACCCTGATAATCAGCTTAGGTTTTGAATTGCTGATTTGGTGGGAAAGTATAGGGGATTAGCGGTGGTAGCGATGGCGCCAATGGATGTAACGGTGAGAAAGGCAAGGCTACAGGGAAGAGGATGGATTTTAGGTTATAAAGAGAGAAAGGAAGACGAAGACCCTAGGCTTCTTTCTTGCTGATTAGAAGGGGGGTTTAATTTTTCACATAGGGGGGTTTTAATTTTTGGGGATTTCATTTCCCGCTCAAAACGCGTGTTTCATTAAAACAATATAAAGCGACACACTTACATGACACCCATTTTATAATATGCGTCCTCCGTATTTCTTTTTCTTTTTTGTTTTCAGACACTAATTCCAGGGCACGCACAAATGCGTGTCCTCTATCCTTCAAATTTTATAAGAGATGGCATTATTTTTGGACGCACGCTTTTGTGTATCGTAAATCACTGCGTGTCATTGTTTGCGCGTCATTAAAGGTTGTTTTTTCTAGTACTGATCTATGATAAACCTCCGATAGTAGCCTGCCAGACCCAAAAAACTCCTGATCTCAGATGGGGACCTCGGCACCTCCCACTACATAACTGCCTCAATCTTGGCCGGGTTGACCAAAATCCCATTCGGGTTAACGAGGTGTCCCAAAAACTGGACACCTCGTAACCAGAAATCAAACTTGGAAAATTTGGCATAAAGCCTCTCCATCCTCAATACCCCAAGAACCTCTCGAAGATGCTACTTGTGCTATTCCCTAGACCTCGAGTATACCAAGATATCATTGACGAATACGATCACCGACCGATCCAACATGGGCCTACACACCCGGTTCATGAGATCCATGAACGCTACCGGTGCATTGGTGAGTCGGAATGGCATCACCACAAACTCATAATGCCCATAAAGGGTCCGAAAGGCCGTCTTCTAGATATCCTCCTCGTAGACCCTCATATGATGATACCCAGATCTTAAAACCAAGATGCTCCCTACAGCCGATCAAACAAATCGTCGGTCTACGGTAGTGGATAACGGTTTTTGACCGTCAACTTGTCCAAGTCCTGGTAGTCGATGGACATCCAGTGTGAACCATCATTTTTCTTGATAAAAAGGATCGGCACTCCCTATGGAGAGCTACTTGGTCTAATGAAACCCTTCCCCAACAGCTCCTGGAGTTGCAAGGATAACTCCTGCATATCGAGTGGCGCAAGACGATATGGTGCCTTGGCAATAGGCACCGCCCCCAGAATCAGATTGATCCAGAACTATACCTATCTCTCAGAAGGAACACCCGAAAATTCCTCAGGGAAAACATCCTAGAACTCACATACCACTGGAACATCGGATACAAAAATCAACCTCTCAGTGACAACATGCATATCCACCGCATACGCTAAAAAGCCCATGCATACTTGCTGTAGACTCTGCCTTGCCCTAGCGGTAGAGCAGAAAGTTAATCCCGATCTAGTCCCCTCACCATAGACTATAAGCACTCCCCCACTAGGGTCTCTAATCATCACCATCTGACGCTTGCAGTCAATCACGACTCCAAACCGGCTCAACCAACCCATGCGCACTATGACACATACATCTCCTATCGCGATCGACACCAGATCTATCGGAAATTCAATTCTGAAAATCTCCAAAACACATCACTAGAAAACATCAGTGGCAAAAACTACATGCTCATCGGCAATAGAAACCCTCAACGGTCGACTCAAAGCCTCACGTCTAACACTAAAGCGACGAAAAAAGGATAAAAACACGAAGGATCGACACATACCCAAGTCGAATAACACCAAAGCAGGAACATAATTCACAAGAAAAGTACCAATATGAAACATAGTATAAGCATAAAAAAATATCAAAATAATATGAATAAGGAGATACAAACCAACAACAAAGTCAGGTGTTGCATGGAGCTCCTCCGCAGTCAGCTGGAAGGCTCTACCACGAGCTCTCGGAGCCTCGGCCTTCCTCGAACGGCCGTCAGTAATGCGTAGAGAAGCAGGAGTAGAAGCTTGGGTTGGTCCCTGAGTGAGCTGAGGACACTCGGCCTTCCGGTGGCCAATCTGGTTGCAATGAAAGCAAACCAAAAATCCCTTGGGGCGGTCCTTCACCATATGCCCTTGCTTGCTGCATTTGTAGCAAATCCCATATCGACAAGATCCATCATGAATCTTGCCACACATGGAACAAGTGCGACCCTTCTAGCCTCCTACTCTCATATCAGCAGGCTTAGCCCGCTTGGTCGCCGGCTAGAACTGCACTAGTCTGCTGTCTCTCCCCTGAGACTCTCCTTTATCTCTAGTCTGTATCTCCAGCTCAATCTCCCTCCTACTATTATTAGACTATAGATCCGCCGATGTCCAATATGATGAGATCACCACTAACTCCCAAATATCTCGCCATAAAATGCTCAAATACCGGCTCGCACGTGCCTGCTCTGTAGACACGTACTTAGGGCAGAACAACTCATTTTCATGAAACATCATCATAATGCGTGTCATTGTTTCTTTCTTCTGCTTGAGAGATAGAAACTCCTGGGCTAATCATTCCCTCTCCACCTGGGGAACGTACTCATCTTAGAATAACTGGGTAAACCTCTCCCAAGTCATTGCAGCATGGTCTGCAGGAGAATAATCAGTCGTTACAAACATCCACCAGTCCTTCGCTCCCAAGTAAAGCTGGTTCAGCGTAAATCGAACCTTTAGGTTATCAGGGCATGAAAAAGTACAGAAACACCCCTCGATATCAAAAATCTATCTCATAACAGAAATCAGGTCCCGGGTCCCATCAAGCTACGGTGGCTTCGTGTTGCTGAACTCTCAAAACAATAACAAATCACCCCCTGTGACCTCGTAGCTGCAAGTACTGCGGTGGCTGCGGCAGCAATAGCCTTTGTGACAGTAGCTTAATGCTCATCAAAAGTCTCAATCAACATGGTATTAATAGACCCGAACATCTATGAATGGTCTCCCTGATAGCTATGGCCACCTCCTCAACAGTGATCCTACAGATCTCCTCGTCACTGGTACCCCCCCCCCCCTGAGGGTTGCTGCGGGTAATCACCATAGTCTCTCTAAAACACAAAACATAAACCATCAGGGACTGGTTAAAGAGAATACACAATTACCTACCCATACATGCTTCTTAGTATCCTAAGGTTCTTACTTGGGTTGCGTATAGATCCGGTGCTTTTAGTAGTACGGTCCCAATACTACCTTCCACACTAACCCGTAGTTGTCTCAAGTCCTCCCCTCAGGATCCAAATTCACAAGTACTTTATCCCTCATGGATATCTAACTACTCTCTTAGTAGATTTCTCAAAATGAACATCTAGGTATCCTTCCTAGATTACTTGTCAACTAAAATCTATCTCTTAAAGATTTCCTGCCATGTACCCCTACTCATCACACTCACAAAGAAAATAGTAGATAATATCAATCAATAACATCCTCCTAAGCTAAGGCATCATGAACCAGGAAACTCTTGCTCTAAATTCCTGAAATAACTAGCCTACCGTCTAACATGCAGCGGTAATATCTCAAAAGTATCTCATCACATAATATAAACAAAAAAGGGTATTTTGGGAAATCACTGTTTGCGCTCTGGCTGAATGTACACACTACTTTGTCTCATTTCCTTCTAAAATCTTTTGCTCATTTAGAAAATTATTTTTCATTGAAACTTTTCTCAAACCCTCAGTTGAGTCCAGACATCCTCGAGGGTACATCCGAATCCCTTAAACCATGGCTATGATACCAACTTGTAACACTCTAAATTTTCAAATAAAATTTCATTTTTAATTCCGCACAAAACATAGTTTAACATCTCACATACTCGATTTATAATTGTCTCAAAACACAAAACATAAAAAACTATTTGTCATATATCCCAAAATCCTCAAAAACATAAGTCAACAAGCTGGTGTGTACAATCATGACGGCGCCTTCCTGCGATCCTGAGATGTACCTGAAACACATTTCACACAACAGTGTAAGCACAAAGCTTAGTGAGTTCCCAAAGATACCACACACACACACACAATTTGCCTCTCATGGCTATATCTCAAATAATGATGCTCCGGTCATGTGTCTCAGTGAAGACCCTCCGGTCTCATGGCTCGGGTTGGACCCTCCAGTCCTGTGTCTCAGTGAAGACCTTCCGTTCTCACAATTCGGTTTGGACCCTCCGGTCCTATCTCAATAAATACTCATAATATTATACAACATAGATCAGAAAGACAAGATGCACAATATAACATAACTCAGGTAAGTATAGTTAGAAGAATCACCTCGTAAGTAAAGCAAGTATGTCGCGCACTCGAACTATCGGCCTAGACTCCAACTAACATATAACACAATCATCTCTAATTAACAATTTATATTAACAACCCAAAAGATGATAGGCTAACCCCTCTACTAAATCTCGGAAAGGGTGAAAGATCATTTACCCCTCTATGGTCTCCGAAGTCCACAATAAGACCAAACCCTAAAAGTCAATGGAAGTCAACACTCAGGTCAACAATCCATGTTGACTCAACTCATCGAGTGCATCTATGGGACTCATAGAGTTCCTTCTGTTCTCAGAAAATCGGGAAAAATCCGAGTCAACTCGCCAAGTTGTCTCACCAACTCATCGAGTTTGTACAGTGTCCAGAATATTGGGGAAAACCCTAACCAACTCGTCGAGTTGGCAAACCAACTCATCAAGTTCCTTTCGCCCTTTCTCTCATTCAGACACTTTTAAGCGAGACCAAGGCTCCAAACTCTAGATCTAGCCTTCTAGGGCTGGGATACCACGTAAAGCTACAAGCTTTACGTCCATGCTTGTCATTTAGGGGCTAACTCTGCCAAAACAAGGCTCAACAAGGGGTTTAAGGCATGAAGGCTGGCCAAAGCTTGATAAATCTTGAGTCCTTTGGCATAAAGGGCCTAGTAGTGTCCATATCTGAAGTCTTAGATTCAAAGCATGCTCAAAACCAATAATGACTCAAGAAGAAGCTAGAAATGGCCATACACTCTCTAATGGGGAGATCTAACAAACAAGTGATTAAGGTACTGGCTTTTTACCTTCAAATGGATACTACAACTGAATGGATGCCGGATCTATAGACTCCCTCTGGTTCCAAGCTCTTTACTCTTCAAGGAATGCATCAAAACACACACTCTTAGCCTTACCTGCTCTCAAAAAATGAAAGTTAACTCGATTAGGGTTTGTCTCTGGATGATAAGGTGATGAGGGAGGTGGGATAGAGGACTTAAGGTCCTCAAAATAGGGTCCAAAACCTAAAAATTAGGGTTTTTACACTCAGCTCCAACTCATCGAGTTGGTTCAAATGATTGAAGATTACTTAAGTGAATTATTTGATTTTTTATCCTAGAATGAAACTGATCGCTCTATTCATACTCATTTGAAACTTGCTTGTGATAAGCTTTGGGAAGTCGCCTACCATAACATGATCTGTTGAATCGAAGATAATGTTGTCCACGTATATTTTCTCAAGCATTAAAAACTTTTCACTTGACCATTTGAAGAGGGTTGGTTCAATAACCCTACACTTGAATTCAGAGTTGATAAGAAATGTCGAGAGATTTTCATACCAAGCTCTGGGAGCCTGTTTTTGTAAACATAAATAGATTTCTCCAATTTATAGCAGTAATAGGGGAGCTCAATATTTTCAAATCTTGGAGGTTTATGTAAATATACCTCTTCTTTTAGCTCGCCACTGAGGAAAGCACTTTTGACATCCATTTTATGTATTGTAACATTATTGTGTTCCGCATATAATAGAAAGATGTGTATGGCCTCTAGTGTAACAACCTGAAATTTCATGTTACTTTTTGTACCACAACTTGTAATCCAATCCGATCAACCAAACGTCATTTTCAAATTTGTTTTTAATTTCACCATTTTATTAAGTCATTAGTTTATATCGACCTAAAATGAATTAATGGGTGTCTCAATACATTTAGAAATCATTTTAACTCCCCACTTTAGTGATCGGAATAATTATAGAATCGGCCATATCGAGTCACGACAATTTGGTCGGGTATGACCAAAAGCCTCACTTAACGTCGGTATCGGGTAGAATTCCGACGTGTTCAATTCCCGAACACTATATAAAGTGTTTTAAGACTTCATTTGAAGCCTTTGGCCAATTTTTCACTAAACTTTAACAACCTCTCTCCTCAACCCAAAATCAAGGTCCAAAACAAAGAATTAAGGCTTGAAATCAAAGAGGTAACACCCCTAACTTGTTATTCAACCTCTTTAGCCTTCAATTTTGTGTTTAATTTGTGATTTGGGACCAAGAACATGAGTTTACGGCCAAGGAACTAGCTTGGGCCGTAAACTCCTATCAATGGGGTTTTTAAGCCCTAAAACCCCCTCCTAAGCAATGTTAGACAGTAGTAATGACTTAATGACTTAATGGAAGGGACTTACAACAATTAAAACATTGATTTTAAGTGACAAAAGTGAGTTTACGTCCAAGACACATTCTTGGGCCGTAAACTCATATTCAAAGGGTTTTTGAGCCAATTAACCCTTCCAAATCATAGTTGGGACTTAGATATGACTTGTTGGACATTGGTTTTAGCATCTAAACACCTTAAACATGATTTTTGGGGGACAAAAGAGAGTTTACGGCCAAGACATATTCTTGGGCCGTAAACTCCTCTTAATTGGGGATTTAGAGCCTTAAAACTTGTCCAAATGCCTTGAAACTCAACCAATGGCCTTGTGGTAAAATCTTGATGCATCTAAAAATAGTTTAATGGTTTGAATCATATCAAAAGTATCATTTACAAGAGTTTATGGCCTAGGAGCATACCCTTGGCCGTAAACTCATAAAACCTTGTCAAATGATGCATTAAACCACCCCAAATGGCATGTTCAAATTTTTAGAATCACGTGTGATTGTTTTAAACATCAAAAACTAACTTTTCTTGAAGTATCATAGAGTTTACGGCCTTAGAACATGCCTCTAGGCCGTAAACTCCAAAATGTATGCAAAATGATTTTTAAATTCATTTCAAAGCTTGGAAAATTAGTTAAACTCACATGTGATTGTCCTTTGAAGCTCAAATCAATTTTTCCTTGGCCATAGGTGAGTTTACGGCCGTAAACTCCTATGGTATGGCCGTAAACTCCCTTTTAAGTGTTATAATTTCATTCAATTAATTCCAAGGCATTTTAGAAATCCATTCCAACAATCCCCATGTCCATTTAAGCCATTTAAACACCCAAAACCACACCCACATGAGTTTACGGCCGTAAACTCATGTATGTGTGTATTTTGTAGTTGTAAACTCATTTAAATGTTTACTTATGGAGAGTAAACTCAAGTCCCAAGTCCCTAGTGCCTTTACACGTCCGAAGATGTCACCCGGGTCACTTCAAACGCTCATTTCGAGGTGTTTAACCTTGTTGGAGTGTAATGTTCCATATGATTAGTGAATGTATCCCCAATTGTATATATGTGGACATTATTTCATTTTACATAGGGTCATCGCAAGTAAACAATCCCCGGATCAACGTCTAGTATCCAAAATCGACACATTTCCGAGTCCGGTGAGTTCATACCCCTACCTTTTTCACTGTTTTTCACTGTTTTCAGGGGGGAACACAAGCAAAGTACAAGGGTTTTCTTGTACTCAAAGCTTATTTTCGTGTGTGTGTGTTTGACATTCCATATGCTTTTAATACTGATATACGTAACTGATAACCAGTAGAACATACAACTCACTAAAACATTTATTTGTGAAATGGATTTTTATAAACGGTTATGTTTTATATATTTCACAAATGGTTTCTACATTTTATCAGTTAAAAGCATGACATTATAACACATGAACAATATAATTCGTACACTGTCTTGTCCTCGGTAACATTCCACAGAGATACGCGAATGGAGGATTATCCTATTATTACTAGTAAATTTGTTATTCCGTATGATTGGAGACACGTCCTCAGCGAACACTCCACGGAGATACGCGAGTGGAGGACTACACCCGTAACTAGAATCTCTGGGATTTAGAGAGCGTGACTTGAGTGTATAGATCTATACGGGGCTGACTACCCCACACCTGGCTGCTAGCTACAGCCGAACCGAAATGGTTCAAGGGTGACGAAAGTCATAAGGATTGTGGACTACTTATTGCCACAAGGCTGTGGACTACTTATTGCCACAGGTTCAGTCTTTAGTATGGTTATGGAACTCGCAATTAGGATAACAGAGATTTACTTATAGTAATAATGAACCACATACTACATTTTACAGATAACCAGGATTCAGTTTACATCTTTTACATCTTTTACATCTTTCACATCTTATACGAATGTTAACCAACATTCAGGAAGGTATGGGACCTTTCTGGGGAAAACTTTGTACATAACCAGGTTTAATAGAATACATTTTTCACATTGAAAACCAACATACAGGAAAGCATGGGGCATTCCTGGGTAACATACACATAACCAGAAAAGTGTAACCAATTGTATATTATTACATCTTTTACAATAACTAACTATTTAGGAAAGTATAGGACTTTCCTGGAAATACACTGGTACATAAAAGCAATAGAACAAAGAATGGGATAATCAAACTATACTTTACTTTTATGATACAACAACCAACTTTTAAGAAAATATGGGATTTTCTTGGCGTGTGTTACATTTCAGAAACAGAAAGGAAACATAAACATTTTCACAAAACAAAACTACTTATGAACTCACCAGCGTTATGCTGATTTTCAAACTGCTTGTGTTCTCAGGTCAAGGATAGTACAGGTACTCGAAGACTTGCTTAATTCAGGATCGTGTGCGTGCAAGGCTCGTTCGTTTTGTTTATATCTATATTATGTATCACAACAGTATAAACTGTGTCTTTTGAAACAAATTGTAAAACTTTTAATATGTAATGTAATGTTTGTTTCACTTTACTTACTATGTACATTGGATTTGATACTCAACGTGGAGTCAACCCCGAAAATGTTTCCGCCTTGGGTTTTCGGGGTGTGACATCTAGCCTCGCAATTGGAGTATATGTTTTGCCGTGTCTAATTCTTTATAATTGACTGTATCCTTTAGCTATCATTCGGCCTTTGTTTTTTATTACTACACCTATATCATCCAATTTGATGTAAAATGCCCAACTAGTTCCAACTATATTATGTCCCTTTGGCTTTGGAACAAGTTTCCAAAATTTAAATCTCTCGAAATTTTCAAGCTTGTCTTGCATTGCAAAAATCCAGTTATCTTAGAGTAGTGCATCTTGGATCATTTTGGTTCAATGGACGACATGAATGATACACAGTGAAATTGTTTGGTCAGATCGTCAGGTGATCAAGTTTGAATAACAGCAGAATGAAGAATCGTTTGGTGATTATGCTTATGTTCTGAACAAAATAAGTTGTTGCAACTGCTGCGGTCCAGAAGTAGAGAGGCAAGTTTGAAAAGATAAGCATATATCTCATATCTTCTACTACGGTCCTAGTTCTTCTTTCCACCATACCATTCTGCTGTGACATGTAGGGTGCCAAGAACTTGTGATTGATGCCTTTGGACACCAAGAAGTCATTCAGGAGTGAATTAGTGAACTCCATTCCATCATTGCTTTATATATATATATATATATATATATATATATATATATATATATATATATTTGAAGCTTGATCAGTAGCTCAATTTCCTTGATGAAGTTTATCAATGTCTACAGTGTCTTTGATTTCTATCTTAAAGAGAAAACCCATGTGAAATGGTGTAGTCATCAACGATGACTAAGATATACTTTTTGTGATGAAGGCTTGCAACAGTTGATGGAATGCACAATTCAACATGAATGAGTTCTAAGGGTTGGAGAATTGAGGGATCTATGATTCGAAGATTACTTCACCTTACTTGTCTTCCACACTTACAAGCAAGGCATAAAATGTCATTGCCAAATTTGAGGAGATGCAATCCTTGAACCATCTCTCTGGTAACTAGGTTGTTGATGTACGAAAAGTTGAGGATAACAAGTTTCTGTTGCCATTGCCAACTAACCTTGAAAGCTGCTTTTGACAGAAAACAAAGTTGTAGCTTTCCAATGACTAGACAGATATCCAAGGGAAAATCATTTCGACAACTTTGGATTTGATAAGACATCTCTCCTATCTTTCATCATGATTTAGCTATATTCATAATGAAAATCTACGTGATGACTAGCTTTGTAGAGTTTCCCAACACTTATTAAGTTGTGTTTTTAACCTTCCACATAGGAAACTCTTAAGATTAATAAGTTCCCATTAGTAAGAACACTATAGCCTTTAGTTGTTTCCAAAAGTTACATGTCCAAAACTTGTGATTTCCATATGGTCAAGAAGGTATTCTAACTTCCCGTCATGTGCAAGGAACATGCACTATCAATTAACCATTTAATTTCATGATCTTCCTTTCACATTTATTGCATAATCACCCAGTTAATTTGGGTACCCAACCTTTTTTTGGGGCCCTCAATAAAGTAAAAAATTTCCTAACAAATCTATGATAAAAGTATGCATTTTTGGGTGTTGTTATGGTGTACATGCTCCTAGTTTTTGATGTCAATGTGTTCTTAACTATTATGGGATTCCAAACAATTTTTAATTTAGATTCTAAGGATTTTAGTTTTTGTTTTGATTCGACCTAGGATCCAAGGACATTTTTCTTCGCAGGAGGGTAAAATCCAAAAGTAAGTTTCTTTTCATTTATCCACATGACATATGTTGGTTTGGTTTTTGGAACATGGTCAACAAACTTTGTAAGATTTTTATTTATTTGAAGTTTTTCATTTGTCTTACATTGAAGAAGGAAAACTACGATGTTCTATGTTTTAGTGACTTTGGTACTTTTAGTCTTTTGTTATGTTTCAACTGTTTGCAGAAATTTTATCCGCAAGGAGTTTTCTAAAAACTTAATCTTTCTCGAAAATTTAGATATTTTGTTCTCTGTGGTTTCGTTTTGGGTCTAGACTCACTATTCCTGATTTTTACGCGAGATTTGATTTCTTCTTTCAAGACTTTTCTTGTTTCATCCTTGGGTGATAGGATGTCACAAGTTTTCAACTTTGGTCTTATACTTTTGAAAACTTTACTTTTTTTGAGAAATAGGTATAGGAGATGATTCACCCTAACTGTAATGTTCATGACATCTTGAGTACTGTCCAATTTCAAAGTTGTCAATTCTTACTCCTTTAGAAGAGTTTTAGTCGCTTTAGAAATGGGTATAAGTTTGTTTTTAACTGAATTCATAGAGGATACGTTGGTCTTGGACAAAGTATGAGACATTTCAATTGATGAAAATGCGACATATTATAATAGTGACAATTTTTGGGAATAAATATAGACTTTCTATAATAGTTTTTTTCTAATATTCATATCATGATCCAATAATTTGTATTAACTGATGATTTTTAGAGACTGCCGGTGTTTCTGGGATAATCTCTTCAATCACACACTTGTTTCTTAATCCATGCAATTTACCAAGGTGACATTGAATATCTTCTGGACATGTTCTGTTATTGATTGGAAAGAAGTAGGGTCTATTTGGTGGGACATAGGGATAGTCGACATCAAACCTCTGTGGAGCTTTCGCTCTGGTGTTGAAACCATTTAACCAACCCTAGTTATAGGTATTATCAGTGGACTCATTATTAACAAGATTTTTTATTGCTTCTCTTTTAGTGAAAAAAATTTCTATTAAAAGATCTAAACGCATATTTTTGCTTTTGGGAAAAATCCCGTTGATTGAACGCAACATCTAATTTAATTTCATTAAGTAACCTAACATATTTTTCCTAAACACTGTAACCTTAAGCTTCTTGTCTTCTAGATGGCCTCTCAAGTGATACAATTCTTTGTCGGTATGTTCTTTTCATCTAAGGATTTTTTTATAATTAGAAAGGATGTCAACACACATTTATGAAATTTTTTCTAGGTGTGCTTCAAAATCTTTCAAATTATAAGGGTTCGATGAGATCATGAATTTTACAAGTTTAGTGCTACCGGTGCTTCCTTCTATCAGCATGAAGCAATAATTCCTATTCAACTTTGTTGATCCATCTTCGATATCATGTACTTTCCTCACAAACAAAAACATTTTTCCTCTATTCCTTTTTTATCATATTCATCATCTTCATCCTACGAAGATCAAACGTAGTGGTATCGTTGCACATGAGCAACAAATGCTTTCTCTTTCTCCCTATACTTTGCCTGCTAAGCCATTATCAGATATTATTCCATAGAATTCACTATGTTGGCTTTGAAATCCCTTTCAAAGGGGTTTTCTTTGTCACATTTGTGACATATGAGAATGACGTATTTCTTCTCTTCAGTAGTGATCGAATAATATGAAGGTTTGTCATCATGTGAGACTTTATTGGAGTTTGTGAGAATTAAGGGTGTTTTTTGATATTGAGGTTTATAGAGTGCGTTTCTTGGGTATTTGGTGGGTTGAGTAAAGTGATGATATGTGTTGTTTTGTGGGTTGTAGTTTATATTGAAGGGAGGTCATGCAAACTGCTGATTTTTATGGTAAGCGAGAGGATGGAGTCGGCTGAACTATTAACTTATGAGGGCTAGGGCTTTTTAAAAAGCTTCTTCATCATCTATATCCATCTCTTTTCATATGATAGCTAAGATTTGTCATATGAAGGCTGATATGGGAGTTGATATTAGGATTCATTAGTAGGAGGATTTATGAAATCGAGGTTTCGTTTCATTGATTAAGTAAATATTTTGTTCTTGAAATTTGATTGCAGAGAATGGAGTAAAACCTCTGATAAATAGAAAAGGACTTAAAAAAGGAAAAACATAAATTAAGGCAAAAAATCAGGAGATAAAAAAGGAGGGGATAATATCGAATATTGAAAACCAGTACTCCCCCTCAAGGTGGAGCATGTAAATTAACAATGCCCAGGTTGTCAAGAAGGAAACGAAGTTGAGCAGCTCCGAGACCCTTCATAAGAAGATCAGCAAGTTAAAGCTTCGACTTGATCGGCATAGGGCAAATTTCTTTCGATTCAACACGTTCACGAACGAAGTAGCAGTCCATTTCAACGTGCTTAGTGCGTTCGTGAAAGACGGGATTATTAGCAATGTGTCGAGCTGCTTGATTGTCATAGAAAATTGTGGTGGATGCAAGTTGGGGAAAGCCGAGTTCCTTCAAGAGCCATCACATCCAAATAAGTTCGCTAACGGTGGCAGCCATGGCCCGATATTCGGCCTCAGCGGAAAAGCGTGAAACAACGGACTGCTTCTTTTCCAAGAAATGGGGGCGCCACCGAGAAGAAGCAAGTAACCCGTTCGAGAGTGCGGTGTGAGAGGACAACCAAGCCAATCTGAGTCAGAGTAGGCAACTAAATTCACGCCACCTTCTTTTGGTAAAAGAATACCTTGACCGGGTGTAGCCTTGAGGTATCGTAAAATTCTGAACAAGGCATCCATATGATTTTTGCGAGGATCTGAAACGAATTGACTAAGGATGTTAACCGAGTAAGCAATGTCTGGACGGGTGGCCTGAAGATAGAGTAATCGTCCAATGAGTCGCCGGTAATGAGTGGTATCGACCTTGGGATCTTTGTCATCCATAGCAAGTTTGATGTTTTGTTCGATGGGAAAAGAGCTCGGGCGACACCCTTCCATGCCACAATCCTCCAAAATGTCAAGAGTGTACTTTCGTTGGCTCAAAACAAGACCACTCAAAGTCTTTGCGACTTCAATCCCAATGAAATACTTTAACTCACTGAGATCTTTTATGCTAAACTGGTCATGCAGGCTTTGTTTGATTTCTTGTATCTTTTTAGAATCATTTCCCATAATGATGACATTATCAACATATATGAGGCTAGCAATGAAAATGCCATCTTTTCGGTAGATAAAAAGGGAATGATCTGATTTGGATGAACAAAAACCAAGACCAAGAAGAGCGGTGGTGAACTTTTGATACCAGTTTCGAGAGGCTTGTTTGAGGCCGTAGAGAGATTTTCGTAGCCGACATACCCGAGTCTCGTTTTCCTTGGAAAAACCTTGCGGTATTTTCATGTATACTTCTTCATGTAGGTCGTCGTGTAGAAAGGCGTTGTTTACGTCGAGTTGGTGGATGAGCCAATTGTTCTTGGTGGCCACGACAAGTAACGTACGAACAGTGACGAGTTTTGCTACCGGAGCAAACGTGTCATGAAAATTTTCTCCTTCAATTTGCGCAAATCCTTTAGCCACGAGTCTTGCCTTGTATCTTTCGACATCTCCATTTGGTTTGTATTTGATTTTGTAGACCCATTTTTTGTCTATGGCTCGTTTTCCCTTCGGCAGCGTCTCGAGGGTCCACGTGTCGTTTTGTTCAAGAGCTTGGATTTCCTTCTTCATAGCTTCAATCCATTTTGGATCCTGTATAGCTTGCTTGAAGTGTTTCGGCTCATCATTTGTAGTGATGGCCGCCAAAATAACTTTATGAGCATTAGAAAAATTATCGTAAGAAAGATAATTTGTAATGGGATGTACTGTTGAGGTGTCTTGAGTTGGTGGGGTGTGTGCATGGTCGACCGAAGGGGGAAGGTTAACGACGTAATCATTTAATCACTTGGGTTGACATCGGTCCCTTTTTGGTCGTGAGTTTTGGAATTCACGATTTTGGTGGAGATTATCTCCATTTTGATTAAAAAATTCCTCACTGTTGGTCGTTTCCCCATTTTCATTATTGTTTTCTTGTGGTTCATTCCCATTATTATTATCAAAATCTTGTGGACTAGAATTAGCCTCACTGTTTGTTGTTTTATGCAAAGTGTCATGGGCTTCATGATAAGGACTTTCGACACTTTGGTTTGGAATGGGACTAAAAATATCTTGATCAATTTGAGTTTGTGGAGAACCCGAGAAAGGAAAATTGTCTTCATGAAATTTGACATCCCGTGACACAACGATTTTTTTGTTTTCGATGTCAAATATTTTTGAACCCTTTTTTCCGTGGCGATACCCCAAGAAAACCCCGGGTCTCCCCCTCACTTCAAATTTATCACCCTTTGTTTCGATGCTCCAAAAGTACGTTAAGCAACCGAAAACCATTATATGATCATATTCGGGTTTTTGATTGTATAACAACTCATATGGAGTTTTATGGTCGAGGGTTTTAGAAGGCAATCGATTTATGATGTAGGCTGCCGTGAGAACACATTCCCCCCAAAACATCTTGGGAAGATTGGCTTCAAAACGTAAGGCACGAGCCGTGTCAAGTAAGTGCCTATGCTTACGCTCAATGACTCCATTTTGTTGGGGTGTGTGTGGACATGTTGTTTCCAACAAAATGCCTTGCTTGGCATAAAAATCAATCATGAGGTTGGAAGTAAATTCTCCACCATTGTCACATCTTATTCTCTTGACGGTTTTACTAAATTGATTTTCTATCATTTTGCAAAAATTGACCAAGCAGGTACTAGCATCACTTTTGTGTTTAATGAGAAAAACCCAAACAGTTCTACTAAAATCATCTACAACAGTCAAAAAATAATTGGCTCCAGAAAAAGATGGAAAACGATATTTGCCCCATACATCACAATGTAATAATTCAAAACATCCTTTTGTTTTAATGTCACTTAAAAGAAAAGGTGACCTTGTATGTTTTGCCTTTGAACAAGAATCACAGAACGTATCTCTAATATTAAAAGAAACTCCTTTAAGAAAGTCAACTTTAGCAAGTTTCTCTTGAGATGTGTGACCTAACCTCTTGTGCCATCTTCCGATAGTAACTGACATAACCTTTCTTCCCTTTTCAGAGAGCCTTATTCGGTATAGACCTCTTTTGCACTCACTCGCACCAATCAAGGTCCTCGTACAAAGATCCTGCATGACACAGAAATCCGGAAAAAAAATTATGACACATTGAAGCTTTTTAGTTAATCGGCTAACAGATAGAAGGTTGCATTTAAACTTGGGAACGTGCAATATTCCTTTTATTTTAATTCCTCCAGGCAAGGTACAGTCACCCCTTCCCTCGACTGGAATGGCATCACCATTGGGGATGATAACAGGTGGTTCATAAAAGCTTTTCCTTTTGTTCACAAGGATATCGGCACGATAAGTTGTGTGTTTGGTAGCTCCCGTATCCACAACCCAATCGTCCTCGTCATAATCGTTACCTGTCATGTTAGCAACACGTTTTATTCCTTCATCACCTGTAGTAACACCATCTTCAAAGTGCTTCAAGAATGCGTTGTATTGGTCCACAGTGAGACCCGGAACAGGACTCGACCCACCTTCGACACATGAAGCTTTCGGTTTGCCTTTATCACTTTTGGTTTTTCCTGGCCACCATTCAGGGTAACCAACCAGTTTGAAGCAACCGTCCCGATTGTGTCCATCTCTATCGCAAAAGGTGCAATGTTGAGCCTCTTCCTCTCGTTTCGGGGTCATTGAATGTGTCTTCGCCTTCTGCTGGTTCGAGGAGAGGTTTTCACGTTTTGGAACGAAGGCTTTAAATGCAGCGGCTTCCATGGTGGGTTTCTTCTCCTCTGTTATCATTCTCTGTCATTCATCTTCTACAACAAGATGGTAGGCGGTCCCGAGACCTGGTGTCGGTTTGATGGCGAGGATCTGAGTTTTGATAACCCCAAAATCATTGTCAAGATCCATGAGGAACTCATACATATTCTCTTTCTGTTGATGCTCAACGAGTCTCTTACCAATGTCATAAGTGCACCCATTACATGTGCACCGTGGCATAGGAAAAATCGATTGAATTTCATCCCACAGAGAATGAAGTTTTGTGTAGTAGGCTGAAACAGTAGTACCGTCTTGGTGTGAAGCAACGATTTTGTTCTTTAACTCGTATGCCCTTGGTGCACTTTCTTTTCCGAATCTTTCACGAAGATCTAACCACATCTCTGATGATGTGCTTGCATACTTCACACTGCTTCGTATTTCCTTCTCCATGGCAGTAGTAAGCCATCCCTTAATCATAGCATCCACCCTCAGCCAAGCCATGTAATCCTTGGATGACTTGTCTGGTTTTTCAATGGATCCATCGACGAACCCGACTTTATTCTTTGCAAACAGGAAATTCTCCATCTCTTGAACCCAATCTGCATAGTTTTTGTCAGACAATGCATCCTTAACCTGCATTTGTCTAGGATAATCAGATGGGTGAAGATAATATGGTGAGTTGTGGTCGACGACGTTGCCGCCGTCCTTCGCCGGTTGATCTGCAACTCCGGCCAAGGTTTTATGTCGAGCAGTAGGATCACTGCTCTGATACCATTATGAAATCGAGGTTTTGTTTCATTGATTAAGTAAATATTTTGTTCTTGAAATTTGATTACAGAGAATGGAGTAAAACCTCCGATAAATAGAAAAGGACTTAAAAAGGGAAAAACATAAACTAAGGCAATAAATCAGGAGATAAAAAAGGAGGGGATAATATCGAATACTGAAAACCAATAGGATTCTATGGTGGTTTGCTAATAGATTGCGGTGAATGAGCAACAAAAGCTAGTAGTCCGCCAAGATCCATGCAGTCTTTCATCACTATAGACGTTGGAGCTTGATGTTCACCATATAGTTTTTACAAATAGAGAGTTTTGATTTTGCTGTCACCTGGAACAGTTATATTTTCCATTGTCCATTGGCTTCATAGACCATTCAAAAACTAAAGATTAGTTTCATTATTATTGTGAATGGTATATGCATTTGAGAGATTGGTGATGATTAGATTAAATATTTTGAAGGAATCATCAAGACTTTCACCAAGAGTATTTTTGATGTTGTTGAAGTCGTTTAGAACAATGCTTAGCTTCTTGTCTTGTGCTGGTTTTGTTCCCTCGTACAAAATTTTGAGAATATACCAAATTTCTTTCTCTGATTGACAGTTAATGATAAGATCATAAGTATTAGGTGGAACACCATAAGATATTTTATGCAAAGCGATTTCATCTTTTCCATCATTTTGATATCACTGACAGTTGGTTTGGAGATGGTGGCTCCACCACCAAGTCTAATTTGATTTTCATCAATGACAAGTGTGAGAACTAGAACGTGAGGTCCTTCAGTAGATTTCCAAACTTATTTTCTAAGTCTTTTTATATTTCTTTCCACGCTTTAATACCAATGATGTTACTTACTTGGATATGTTTAAAGAGTAATATTGTGTCATATTTCTGTAATTTTTTTGAAAGATGAGCTGAGTGGTGTAGAAGGCTTTTTCAATCATAATTTTTCTAAAAAACATTTAGCAATTTCCAAACAAATTAAAAAGTAACCACTATGGATCTAATAAAAATTGTTGAGAGAAGAACTTATGGAAATATTAAGTTGCAAAATTAGTTAATCTTGAGGATCTTCTGTAGCTCAACAATAATTATTACGTAGAATTTAAGAATATATTATATATAGATATTAGAAAAACATAAATTAAATAAACATAAAGTAAGTAAAGAAATTTTGTTTTTGAATCTTAACTAAGCTTGCTTGAAAGTTTGAAGTTAATGAGAGATAAACAACAAGAGCATAAATGGATAAAGATACTTGTATTCATTTAAGTTTTTATTACAAGATATATATTAGATACTTCCAGAAACACTTTTAAACATACACTAAAGCCATTTATTTATAGATGAGAAAAGTACAATCTATTGACCGATCACAACTAAGGTATGGTGTATAGACGACCATGCTCCGACACTGGGAGTGAAAAGATCTCGTCAAGATATCTTTGATAAAATAGATATGTACTTTCTTCTTTGGCGTAGAAAAAGACAAAAAGGGCTTCAAACTTCACATAGTCTCCCTATCCACTTCTTCGTGTAGCACAAATTCAATCTTCGCATCACCATACACGAACATTACTTCGCATCTCCACTATCAAGCTTCACATCGAAATGCACTTAACGAAATTCCTTAGATGGAGTGGGTTACTTCAAGTATCACTAAAATCTAGCACATAACTCAATTTAATCATGGATTTCCTCCTATTTCAGATTTGGGTGTGGATTCCAACATCTAGAGTTCTAATAAACTAACTTGAAGATATATTATACCTTCCCAGCTCCCTATTTATCACGATAAACTTTATTTTTCTCTTAATTATTTTTAGAAATCCATAGATCTCAAACTCTTCTTCAAAAATCGTTCTCCATCCTTTCTTTATAGTCAATCCATGTTCATAAAGAAGAAGGGAATTGGGTATTATTTCCTAATTTTCAGTGTGTAATTTCTGGCACCTAACTTTTGAGTTTCATGCTAATGAAACTATTCAACCCTTTAAAAGTGTTCAAAATTTATATTATTTCACTATAAATTCAAGAGATCAACTTAGAGTTTTCAAATTTGGCTTGTAAATAAGGGTTTCTAAAATTGACTCTAATTTTGAAAATATGTTTTTTTGACATAAAGAAACCTAAAAAGATAGCTTTATCAAAATTTTCAAACCTGTTTAAAATTTAAACTCGCTTGGATTTCCAAGAATCTATTCTCTAACATAAAGTTATTTTGAAAATTATGTTTTTTGGAAGTTTCGAACATAATACTTACTTTTGAGATTTTTTTTTTGGATAAAATGGTTCAGAATTTTCAAACATATCCATTTTTTTAAATATTTTTAGTCTTTTTGAGTTTAGATTTTCAGTATATTTATGAGCAGATTTTATGTGATCCAATGATCATCCTAAATTTCTCATGTGTATAAGTGGCCATCAAAATGTTCTACGTGATGTTTTGGGATGTAGAATAATTGTTTTTGAAATTTCTCCACTAAGAGATTATCAAAATATGATGATGCATCATGTCAAAAAAAGAGGCAACATGTTGTTGCATGTCAATGACACACAACACGTGGTCTATAATATCTAAATCATGATCTATAATGTGAATTCTTGGACTGTAAGAAACTCAGTTAAATGAGTAGGTTGTGTAGAATTAAGATTTATGACTCGGTTCTTACCTGTTATCTTAGAAAGGAAAATTATTTTTGGTTTTGGTAAAAAGTAGCTTAATCTTGGCAGATGGCAGAAGATATAACATCAATAAAAAAGATTTAGGAATTTATATCTACTTATTAGTCCGATGTCAAATCAGGTGACAATGTATCAACGCATAATATTTTATGCAATTTGTCATCATCCAAAAAGTAGCTATGTGTTCATATAATTTTGAAAAAATATTTTTAAGAAAATAGTGCAGATATTCATTTCAATTTGTAATTTGTACGCAAGCATTGCATTAATGGTTTAATATGGTTTTTGTGAGCCATCATTTCCGATATTTGAAGGGAATACAACCATTGTATAATCGTATTTTATATAAAAAAGTTTTTATTTATAAAAAACTTTCATTATATAACAAATTTCCAATATAATAGATAGTATGCTTTAACGAAACTAATAATGCAATCTTTCATTATACAATACATTGCCCATATAATGGATATTATGCTTCAAAGAAACTAGTAATGCATTTTATCTCTTTTTCGAAAAATCTTCACATGGAAGTATAATATTCTGCACACCCAACAAAAACCAAATGATTTCTTCCATTCTGGTAATGTAACCAAGTTCCATGTTTGGTTCTTTTGTAATGTTACCATTTTTTCATATACTGCATCGGTTCGATTTTGATCTTTGAAGGCACCCTCCATGTCTCCTGGAAGTACATCAAGTGAAACTTTTTGTACAAAAGCTCCAGAGTCTTTTGGAAACTGGTTAATTGATACATTTTTGACAAATAGGTACTTTGATTTCCTTTTATATATCTCCAGTTAGTAGCGATTTAAAAGGCTTTCCATGATTAGATCCAGCAGGAAAGTTATAAGAACTACATATATTTATATCGTTTAGAACAAATGAGCTATCATGAGTACATATATCATGAATATGTTTAAGATAAGATCGTTTGAGTGGAACTGTTGAACAGGGAAAGGTTATATTAGCATTTGTACTAGCTGGTAGAATTTATTGATTGTTAGTGATTACAGTTTAGCCCCAAGCTTCAGCTTCTGAGGGTTTATCCATTAGGGTTTAGGTATTATATATATATATATATATATATATATATATATATATATATATATATATATTCCTATATAGTTTCCTTTTGAGTAATCAAGCAATTCATTATCTTACATGGTTTCAGAGCTCTAGGTTAAAAATAGATTGCTAACCACAACCTATAGCCACCACCCTCCACCTTTAGCAACCTTCTCCAATAGTCATTGAAGGTGCCTTCATTATGTTTAGTATTTTTCCCTTTCATCTTTCTTGTAATGTCCCAAATTTCAAACCAACTTTTTATTTTTGAAAACACTTAAACAAATTTTCCAAAACCGTTTTTCATAAGGCACTAAGGTAACGAAACAATTTGACAACATCACACGATATTATAAAATGTATCGGACTCATCATAAAAACAACAACATTATACATTATGAAATTAACAACGATGCATGTGCGGTACAATTAAGTTAGGCACTTCAATCTAATAGTGGAAGTACCTGAAAATATTTAATCCATAAATGTAAACACACATCTTAGCGAGTTCCCTAAAAGACCACATATTGCAATAGTCATACAATGTATACAAACAAACGCTCTCGGCTCTAGTGTTGATCCACCTGAACAGACGACAACTAACAACTCTGGTGCATGTCTAGTCATCAAAAATGATCTAGTTCACGTCTACTCATAAATATGAGTATTCTAGGATCTTGTATCTAGTTCTGATCTACCCTCAACTCCTCAATCTAAGATATCAACATCCCGTATTATCAAGCAATAAACATACAACAGACTATGCTAGCCTAGTTGTATAATCAACATGCTATAGTGCAACTGAATACTATCATGCAAATGATATATATATATATATATATATATATATATATATATATATATATATATATATATATATATATATATATTGTAAGATATATTATAGTGAGGCAACTCCCTTAAGTGATATAGTGGAAAAAGGTTTGATTTTATAATCTGCAAATAAAAATTCGGTTTTAAATTTATAAAATCGAATAATCCAAACTAAAAGTATCTACACCATACAATATACCTGATCATAATTTAGGTAAGTAAGGGTGTTTAATACATGGAGAATAGATATGTACATGCTATTACTAAATCTATTTATTAATCAACCTTAGGATAAAGAAATTTAAAGGATACTAAAAAGTTCCACTTAATTTAGCAATCAAATAAACTAGCGATTAAATAAACAAAAAACGATAACTATATCGGTACCGGATCTAAAGGTACTCATATTTGTATTTAATCATACCTCATAATAGTAATCATTTCATTAAATGTATATTGATATGATATTTACTGATTCCTAAATTAATTAGATCACATAGTCAAGTCATTAATCCTATGATTCTAAGTTCTCTACCAAAAATGATAGCTCCCTTAAATTGATTAGATCAGATAGTCAAGTCATTAATCCTATGATTTGTATTATGAAATACATAATTAGTATGATCAGTCGAAGGGTTTGTAATGACTTTTTAGATTATCTAACCCAATAGCACAATCATGGACATTAAATCAATATTATTCTGCTTTACCTAGGGAAGACTTTACTATTCAGATGTTCCTAGGCCTCAACTGGTGAAGTTCTAATGTCCCAATTATTAACTACAGTTAATTCGAGCAACAAAATATGGGCCTAATCTTAGATCATGCACTCATCTACATAAACATAATAACACTAATATTAACACACATGGATATTTAATGAAGCAATCATAATAAACTAAACAACTTTTAATAACCAATAAAACTTGGGTTTCCTAAATATCAAATACCCACAAAGGGTTTGATCTTAAATCTTAACAATAACACTTAAGAAATCAAAGAGTTGACTAACTATAGACAAAAAAGTAAACAAATAGATAACCTAATAACTTTTTACTTGATATTCATTTATATAAGTCGTATAGTTGATATAGCCTTTAGACCATCAAAACGACCTCATTTGCTCTGGATATTATATATTCTTCTTCTTGTATGATATGTTCTTGCTCTGGACAAATGGGGGGGGGGGGGGGTCTATTTATACTTTTTCATAACCGAGTTAAATCTTGCCAAGATTTAAAAATTGTCAGCGCAAAATAAATTTTTGGTATTTATCTATAGAATCGTTAGATTTCTTTGCATGCTTAAATCCAATCATCTTTCTTATTCAATTCTTCATGAAACTATGTCCAAAATGGTCATTTTCAGCTACAAAATAAAAACATAAAGCACTTAAGAAAATTTTGCTCTATTTTAGTGGTAAAAATGCCTAGAAAAGTATCTAAAATGTCCCATAAAATATGTATAATTTAGGACATATCAAAATACCCTGCACTTAGCTTTTTCTGTTCCCCAAGCAAAACTTTAATCATTTAATTTTATTTATATTCTTATCAGACCGATCATTAAATGAACAATGTATAAAACAATAGCTATCCATAATGTTCAAAAATCAATAATACAAATACAAATATTTTCAATAACCCAAGTATACATTTTCATCGTAAAATATTAAACTTTTAGATAGGACACAAATTATATTTACATAATTTTATTACTAAACCCTTATCTATTTCCTAACTTCAAGGACATGTCGTTAAGTTTCCAAGTTCTTTGATAGTATCCCATAGGGATGAGCATATGGACTGGGAAACCGGCCTGAACCGGCACCGGAACCGTAACCCGATGGAACCGGTCGGGCCGGGACCGAGATGTTATTTTTGTGGATTTTTGGAACCGGGACCTATATAACCGGAACTGGTAGAACTGGCAAAAACCGGAACCATATGACGCTATTTTTCGGGACCGGTTCCAACATTTGAAGACAAGACAAGAACCGGGAACCGGTAGAACCGCCGGGCCGGTTCGGTTCTTTATTTTGGCCAAAGCCAGTTCTCGGGTCCGGCCTGGTTTGGGCCGGTTCTGGCCGGTTCGTTCCTTTTGCTCATCCCTAGTATCCCAAAATGAATGTGATGGAAACATAGTGTTGAAGATCGAGTTTCAAAAACATAAAACTTTTGATTTGGCAACGGAAGACTTAAAAAAAATCTGGAATAACATAAAATCTGACAATTGATCACATTACATGAACATTTAAGATTTAAAAAAAACATAGAAGGGAACTAGATATACAACCTTTGCAGTCGTTTGTTCCTATTTGGAGGTTGATCGTTGATGATGAAGGAAAAAAACCCAAAAGAGAGTTCCTATAGAGATAGTCCACCAAAAATCTTAGATGACACTTGCTTGGAGGCTAGTCCCTCTCTTGTATTCTTTTAGTTCTTAAGGTTAACAAGAGACAAAACAAATTTCCCTTCTAAGAGAACTCTGAAGTCAGTTTTCTTCTAATCCATTAAAGAGAGAAAAAAACTAACATAATTTGTTTATGAATGTCTTCTCTTCTTTTGTGAACATCTCCAACATGAAAAAAACTATAATTACACTTTGAAATGCATTAGGTAGACTTCCCAAGGAGTAATGATGATGGTGGTGTTATGAATTAGAGAGAGAAAGAAAGAGAGATAGAGATAGAGAGAGAGAGAGGAATAGTATCATAAATACTTTTCGCTCTCGACATATGCTAGTGACCTTTTATAAAACATATCTTTTATATTTTATAAAACTTCAACATGTTATATATATATATATATATATATATATATATATATATATATATATATATATATATATATATATATATATATATATCCATGTACTTTACATTTATATATGTATATATAATTTTTATTTTATTTATATATTTAAATAAATAAATAAACTTTACAAAAAATAATATTTAATTCATACAATATGATTTATTTATTATTTTCTCATGAAATAATAAACACAATATATATAATATTTTTATATGAATGAAATCATATGTACTAAATTATTAATTTTAGTTTCTACTTGTTATTGGCGTGACCCTGTAGGATCATACTTTATTGGCATTATTATTTTCTAATCATTCGTGAGCATATAGAACAAACAATCTCCCACTTGCGCAAGATTGAATCATAGAATGATATAGACAGTGGTGAATGTTTAGCAACATTTCGCTGCCCCCAATAACATATTCCGAAGTGCCATTCACCATCATCACATTTCCAAAACTCATAGCTTCAATTGACATAACTAGGTGACATAATAGTTATCCCTTTGTTTCGGATATCGTATTAAGCATGAGTCATGGATCATAATTATTCTCATTTGATGTTCAACTTTAGCCAGACGCCTTAGATGTATCACTGTGAACACATAATAGGAACAAATCTCACTTTGACTAGATATGCCCTTTATGCGAATCATATTGTAGCTAATGATGGCCTTATGATTTTCTGGTTAAAGAGTAGGTAAGAACCATATTAAAGCATAATACTCCTCATACTTGAGTCCCTAATATGTATCTCAGGTCTAAGGATACAAATATACTAACTTGTTCAAGAGTTACTCATGAAAATGACCCACGAAGTGATCTTGAAGTGGGTAATGTCCAACACTTGTTCCCCAATAGGTACCTATGAATTTGGTTGCAACACTTTTTGCAAATTTCATCTTGTGAAATTCAACTAATTGAATTCATATTAGTTTTCCTTCATATTGTTCCCACAAGTATGATCAACTGTGGACCTGTTAGAATAATTAGTTTTATTCAAGGATTAAACATGCTTATATAGAACACAACAAATATTAGTGAAAGTATCATATCTCCATATATACATCTCTTTACATAATTGTTTCTTAGAATGTTCGAACATCCAAACACTAAATTCAAATCAAATCCATTCACTAGAAAAATGAAGCCTTATAGTTCTATCCTGATGCTCATGCTTGGTTGGTAGTAGTGGCTTTGTGAATGGGTCCACCACATTTTAATCTATGTGCCTAGTTTTCTTATGCGATCTGGGTTCCTTAGATAAAGTGAATTTACCCTTATTTTCACAAAATATCTCTAGGGGATCCTAAATGGAAGGGATAATCCCTAGATTTTCAATGAATTTCTTTATCTAGGCTGCTTCATGTGATACTTCTAAAGGGACAATGTATTCTGACTTTGTCGTGGATTGTGTGACTACACTTAGCTTGGTCCTCTTCCAAGAAATCACCCCTCTATTCATAATGAAGACAAAACCATATTGCAGTTTAGAATCATGTACACATGTTTGGAAACTAGCATCAATGTAACACTTTACACTAATATCTTCTTCCAAACCTCTATAGATAAGGAACATTTATTTACTTCTTCATAAGTACTTCAAAAAGTTTTTAATAGCAATCCAATGAGCTTCTCCTAGATTTTGTTGGTATCTACTTGTCATTCTCAAAGAATATAATATATCTGCTATTGTGCATAATGATGGATCCAATTGTAGAAGAATATGAAATTCCATTCATTCTCTCCAGCTCAACTTTTATGCTAGGGAATTCAGACGGGATGTATATAGTTCCATGTGGTATTAGATCGAGTTGCGTAAGTTCTTCGCGTCAAAATCAAGCCATACACTCCATGTGAAGGAGTCTACGGCCGTACACATGTCTATGCGGCCATACACCCATGTTGGCCATACACCCCCTCCTTAAGTATGATATCCTTCCATTTCCAAGTCATTCCTCCAGTTTCCAACTCAAGAACATCGATTTCTCTCTCAACTATCATCACGTTTCTCATCTTGATCTTCAAAAGTGGTAAGTGATTCTTCCATCTTTCTTGATATCCTTCCTAGTCTTGTAATCATCTCATGATTCATCCAAGAAGACATCTCTTTTGGCTAGATCTTCAAATCTTCATCCATTTCACCAAGAACACCAAGAACACACACTTCTTCTTGGTGATTGTGAACCCTTTTGAGCCTCCAAAACATAAGTACTCATTCCCTATGCTTAGTACATGTTAGGATCACTGGATTAACACCTTAAAAACGCCCAGAACACAAGAACATAAGGAGTGTACAGCCGTACACCCATGTGTGTTCGTACACCCCTCAAAACACCCCTAAAGGGTCTTCAAAATGCAAATCTAGCTTCAAGACTTGATGAGCAATAGTCCCACAAACTTCCCCTCATTCAAACACACTTTTGTGCACTTGTTACCATGACTGTACATCCGTACACTCCCTGTCCGTACACCCATGGCCGCACACTCCATTTTGTGGCCGCACACTCCCTTTAGATGAATCACATGTGATTCTAACACTTGGTCCAAGTGTTTTCTAGTCCCTAAAGGTGTTTCCTTGCATGTGGTTGCTTCTAAGCACTATATTCATTCCAATATATGTCATTATATGTCATTTAGGACTCGTTTGTGTCTCGGGACTTCATTCATGGAGCTTCTCATCCTTACGCACATATTCCTTTGAATCACCCACATAAGGTGAGTTCATACCCCTATAATCAATCTTTTAACTGTTTTTAATGCTTTTAAGGGGGGGGGGGGATACAAGTTGAACACAATTGATAATTGTGTAAATATTTTATATAAACATCTTCCAAAGGTTGCTTATGGTTTTATAAGTGATCAAAACATTTCAAAAACTTATTTTAAGTTATGTTACTTTTCTAGATTACAAAACTCTGTTTTTAGAGTATAATCATAACTTAGTAGATAAAATGAGTCTTTTCTTCAAGTCAGTATCAGTTAAAGCAAACATACTAGTAAACTATAATATGTATAGTTTAGGGGTTCAGTTCATACTATAACAAGTAAAGGGAGGACCATACTATAGCAAATACAGGGAGGAATATACCATAACAAGTACAGGGAGGAATATACTATAACAATAACAGACGAACAATTCAAGAATTACACACTTATACGATGTTCCTAGTACTCTAGGAACACATCGTATCGTTAACTCATTGTTCGTAACAAATTAAGGTGTCACACCCCAAAACCAAGAACGGCGGAAACGTTCTGGGGCGGAGGACGTCATGTACAGTATCACAACACAGTAAATGTAAATAAGCAAAAAACATCATCCATTGCATTAAATATATAATTTTAATACAAGCGTGTTCCGTACAGTTTTAGACACCAAAAATATAATGTAAATCAAAATAATATGATGAGTCTTGAATGCGCTCCATCTTCTCAAAAGCTGGCATCGGTACCTGTCTACTGATGACCTGAGAATACAAGTTATTTTGAAAGAGTTTATCAGCATTAAGCTGGTGAGTTCATAAGTATTTTAGTGTCGGTGTTTATTATCAAAACGTTTGAACGTGTCTCAAGTATAAGTTTGTAAAATGTATGTAAGTATTTGTAAAAGTTTGAATCTCTCAGAAAAACCTACATTTTCTATTAAAGTAGCCTTCTACCAGGGCTTAACTGTTTTGTATGCTCGTTTGTTGTAAAAGTGTGTAATTTCCCAAGTGTAACTATCATTTAACAAATATAGTTTGTACATTAATGTTTAAGTGAGGTTATCACTAAAAATATGTAATGGGTAAATCATTGTAGTACTTTAGTTTTGTATTATAGGAACTACTGTCGTACTAACTACCTTAAACCGGATTTATACTAAGGTATAATGTGATAATTGCACCATACTATCGACTGGAAACAACGACATACGAATGGTCGTAATAACGGAATGACGTTTGGCACCCGCAGACCTGTAGGTCCGGCTGTAGCTAGCAGCAAGGTGTTGGATAGTCAATCCAGTGATTAATCACATGTGATTAATCCGATCACATGTGATTGATTTCAATAACTATAAGCATTGAACTTGTATCCCCCCATAAAGTATTTAAAACATTTAAAAGCATTTCAAAGGTTAATTAAAGGGGTATGAACTCACTTGCGGTGAGTGGATTGGATTGTAGTGTCGGATACCGTGCTAGGTGGCAAACGGAGACTTGTTCACACGCACGAGCCTAGTTATCATATAATAAGCATATATATAACTAATTAGCCAAATAATAACTTAATGAAATAAGTTGGGACACTTAGGAACATGTAAACACTTTGTATAAGTGTTATAGGTCCTAATGGTTGCATCTAAGTGTTTTGGGACAAGGCTAAAGGGGTTTAATGCACTAAAGGACCTTGTATAGGAGTTTACTACCCCTAAAACCCCACACAAGGAGTTTATGGTCGTAAACCCTTGAGTTTACGACCGTGAACTCCACTCTTGGTGGTTTTGGGTGTTTTAAGGTGCTAAATGAATTCTAGAATAAGCCTAGCTTGGTGGTTTAATCCTTTGGGTAGTTTAGGGCATAGATAACACTCCTTTGAGGAGTTTACGGCCTAAAGACCATACCCCTTAGAGTTTACGGCCATAAACTCTCATGGGGTGGATGTTTTAATTCTTTTAAGTCTCTTGCACAAGTAGGATAATTTCTAGGCTTTTGATTTAGGCTAAGGGGAACCCTAGGCACACTTTGGTGCCTTTACTTGGAGTTTACGGCCCAAGAGCATTTCTTGGCCGTAAACTCCCTTTTAGGGATGATTTTGATGTGATTTAGTCCCCATTTTAGCTACAAGTATTTGAGGGTAATAGTCTAAAGCCTTAGGGGGTGATTAGGGCTCATTTTGCCCTTGAAAATGGTGTTTACGGTCCAAGAAATTCTCGGGCCGTAAACTCCTAAAACTTGGTGTTCTTGAATGATTTCTAGCCTCAAATGATCCTACATATTATGCTAAACTAGTTGTCTAACAAGGAATTGGGATTAGATAGCCTTAAAGCTCCATTTTGGAGTTTACTCCCCAAGAACGTTCTTGGGCAGTAAACTCCCGGATCTCATATAATAGACATGTAATCTATGTTAATAAGCATAAAACAAACATTATAACACAACTAGAGAAGTGTACTCACGATTTGGGATGAAAACCCGAAGATCCGTGAGGGAGAATATGGCTTTTCTCTAGTTGGAAATGTAAATAATGAATGAATTTAGTTCAGAAATCTATTTATAGTCCTGAAATATTTTGGCAGAAAATATTTTTATTCTGGAATTGGACTCTAACATTATGAAGTGTTGATATGCTCAAGTTTCACAAACCCAAGAGTATCCACTCTCCTGATACCTCCTTAAATGTAAACCCTACTGTACACAAACTTATTCGGAAAAGTCTGAAGTTCATTGAAACTGGACTAGCTTCTATTGAATAGTTAATGTTCGTACAAAATGGAAATTTCGGGTTGTCACATCGTCCCCCCGTTAGAAGGAATTTCGTCCCGAAATTAGAATCTAAGCAAACAAGAAGTTACAAACAATTAAGCGAAAAGATGAGGGTATTTCAGTTTCATCTGGTCCTCGCGTTCCCAAGTGAATTCCGGTCCTCGCATGGCGTTCCAGCGGACCTTCATGATAGGGATACGGCTTTGCTTCGTCTGCTTGACCTCACATTCCATGATCTCTACTGGTTCTTCCACGAAGTTGAGGCTCTCGTTGATCTCGATCTCGTCGAGTGGGATTACAAGAGTCTCGTCGGACATACACTTTTTCAAGTTAGATACATGGAATGTAGAATGTACGTTACGAAGTGCGTCGGGTAGGTCGAGTTTGTAAGCTACGGGGCCGACTCTTGCAAGAATCTCGAAAGGCCCTATGTATCTCGGATTAAGCTTCCCACGCTTTCCGAAGCGTATCAAGCCCTTCCAGGGTGAGACTTTGAGAAGGACTCGGTCTCCCACCTGAAATTCCAAAGGTTTTCTTCGTTTATCAGCGTAGCTCTTCTGTCGGTCTCTAGAGGCTTTTAATCGTTCACGGATCTGAACGATTTTCTCTATCGTTTCCCGAATGATTTCCGGACCGGTGAGAGTACTGTCGGAAGCTTGCCCCCTGGCTAATTGGTTATCACCCACCTCAGCCCAGCATAGCGGAGATCTGCACTTTCGGCCGTAGAGAGCTTCAAATGGAGCAGCCTTGATGCTCGTGTGATAACTGTTATTATAGGAAAACTCGACAAGGGGTAAATGAGTATCCCATGCCTTCTAAAAGTCAATCACGCAGGCTCGCAACATATCTTCCAGTGTTTGGATGGTCCTCTCACTCTATCCGTCGGTCTGTGGATGGTAGGCTGTGCTCATGTCTAGCCTTGTTCCTAAGGAATGTTGTAGTGATTGCCAGAATCTTGAGGTGAACCTACTATCTCTATCGGAGATAATGGACATAGGTACACCATGAAGCCGTACGATTTCCCTAATGTATGTTCTCGTAAGTTTCTCCATCTTGTCAGTTTCTTTGATAGGAAGAAAGTGTGCAGACTTGGTCTATCTATCGACGATGACCCATATGGTATCAAGTCCACCCGTTTTCTTGGGAAACTTGGTTATGAAATCCATAGTGATCCGCTCCCACTTCCATTCTGGAATCTCTGGTTGTTGCAGTAAACCAGAAGGCTTCTGGTACTCGACCTTAACCTTTGCGCAAGTAAGGCATTTACTTATGAAGGTAGCAATCTCTGCTTTCATATTAGGCCACCGGTATAGCTTTTTAAGATCCAGATACATCTTATCTGAACCTGGGTGGACGGAATACCGAGTGTTGTGCGCCTCGGTCATGACCAAGTCTCGGAAACCACCGTGTTTCGGTGTCCAGATTTGGTTCATGAAATATAAGGCTCTGTCACCCTTGGCTTCTAAATTCTTGTCCATTCCTCTAAGGGATTCAGTCATCACATTTTCAGGTTTCATGGCTTCAAGTTGGGCCGCCTGAATTTGCTTAGACAAGTGTGAATGGATGGTTATCGACAATGACTTGACTTTGCGACCAGAATATTCTTTCCGACTTAGGGCGTCTGCTACTACGTTGGCTTTACCCGGATGATAACGAATATCACATTCGTAGTCACTGAGTAGCTCGAACCACCGTTGTTGTCTCCTGTTGAGCTCTTTCTGATCGAAAATGTGTTGTAAACTCTTGTGGTCGGTAAAGATAGTGCTTTTCGTTCCGTCCAAGTAATGTCTCCAGATCTTCAAAGCAAACACCACTGCTCCCATTTCAAGATCGTGGGTCGTGTAGTTAACCTCGTGTGTCTTCAACTGTCTCGAGGCGTAGGCGATGACCTTACCTCGCTGCATCAGAACACACTCAAGCCCTTGATTCGATGCATCACAATAGACTACGAAGTCTTCTATCCCCTCGGGGAGGGACAGTATTGGCGTGGTGCATAAGGCTCATTTGAGTGTTTCAAACGCTCTCTCTTGTTTCTCTTCCCAGTCAAAGGCCACGCCTTTCTGGGTCAGGGTTGTAAGGGGTTTCGCTATTCGGGAGAAGTTCTGAATGAATCTGCGGTAGTAGCCAGCGAGGCCTAGATATTGACAAATTTCAGTAGGCGTCTTCGGTGCTGACCAGTTCTCAATGGCTTTAATTTTGGATGGGTCCACGTGGATTCCCTCTTCGCTTACCACATGTCCTAAGAATTCGACTCTTCGGATCCAAAATTCACATTTTGAGAACTTCGCATAAAGTTTCTCCTTTCGTAATGTCCCTAGAACTTGTCACAGGTGATCGCCATGTTCTTCCTTACTTTGGGAGTAGATCAGGATGTCGTCAATGAAAACGATGACGAACTGATCCAAGTAAGGTCGGCATACTCTATTCATCAGATCCATGAAGACTGCGGGCGCATTGGTCAATCCAAATGGCATCACCACGAACTCGTAATGTCCGTAACGAGTTCGGAAGGTTGTCTTCGGCACATCCTCCTCTAGTACTCGTAACTGGTGATATCCGGATATCAGATCAATTTTGGAAAAATAGTTCGCCCCTTGCAGTTGGTCAAAAAGATCGTCTATGCGAGGCAGAGGGTAACGATTCTTGACCGTCAGTTTGTTGAGTTCTCTGTAGTCAATACACATACGGAATGATCCGCCTTTCTTCTTAACGAACAAAACCGGTGCTCCCCAAGGTGAGAAGCTCGGCCTTATAAAGCCCTTACTGAGCAGTTCATTAAGTTGACCAGAGAGTTCCTACATCTCAGCTGGTGCTAAGCAGTAGGGCGACTTGGCTACTGGGGTAGCTCCTGGGACTAAGTCGATTCGGAACTCGACCTACCGTTGCGGAGGTAAACCAGGTAGGTCTTCTGGGAAAATGTCGGGGAAGTCGCTCACTACTGGGATGTTCTTTAGTTCTTTCGTTTTGAGGCTCGTGTCGACGACGTGAGCAAGGAATGCATGGTATTCTTTACGTAGATACTTATGTGCTTGAATACTTGATATAATGCGAAGATTCGTACTAGGTTTGTCGCCGTAGACTATAAGAGTTTCGTTAGACGGAAGGTTTAGACGGACTGCTTTCTTGTAGCACATGATGTCGGCGCGATGAAGACTTAACCAATCCATGCCGATGATAACGTCGAAGCTTTTTATTGAGACCGGCATGAGGTCGATTGGGAATGAATGGTTATCTAGAGTTAGGGTACAACCTAAGTATATGCTATTCGTACTTTCAGTTTTTCCATTAGCCATTTCTACTGTGAATAGTTCTTTGAATGCGTGTGGTGGTTGTTTAAGCATGCGAGCAAATTTATGGTTTACGAAGCTTCGCTCCGCTCCACTATTGAACATAATGCATGCATAGGAGTTATCGAGGAGGAACGTACCAGTCACCATTGTCGGGTCAGCAACTGCTTCCCTGTGGCCTATAGCTAGTACCCTCCCTGCTCCACCAGCATTCTTTGCTTTGGGGCAGTCCCTCTTATAGTGGCCTGCTTCGCCACATCCATAGCAGGTCGGGCTCGCGCCAGAGCCAGGGACCTAGGTGATCGGTTGTGCCAGGAACTTACAGAAACGGACGGTGTGTCCTTTCCTATTGTAGTTAGAGCACTGCATTTCACGGCAGGGGCCGTTGTGGTGGAAGTTGCATTTGTTGCACTTAGGCAAACTTCCAGCATACTGTTTCCCCGGAGCAGTAGCAGCAGTAGGGGTTACCGCGGCATGCACTGCCACAATTTGCTGCTTTTTGGCAGCTTTCTGCTTCTTCTTTTCATCCCAGAATTACCGCTTAGTGTCAGCGGGTTTCGAGGGTTCCGGGATGGTTAGGGTGGTTGTTGTTGCAGGGGTTTTGACTCCATGGTCAATGAGTCGCTGTGCCAGTCGCTTGGCACTGTCGAAGGTAGCGGGGTTTGATGCTAGGACATTCCCCTGATACGGAGGCACTAGCCCCCATATGTACCTTTCGATCTTTTTCCCCTCAGTGGGAACCATATTGGGGCAGAGGGCCACCAGCTCGCTGAATCGGGCAGTATAAGCAATTACGTTGGTGCCCTTCATAGTCAGGCTCCAAAGTTCCTGCTCCAATTTCTGGACTTCGCCCCTCGGGCAGTATTCCTCAATCATGAGGTCTTTCATCGTTTCCCAGCCCATGTCGTTGGCTATGACGAGGGTTAGTGCCTTAACGTGGCCGTTCCACCACGTCAGGGCTTTTCCTTCAAAGGTGCATGCGGCATAATTGACTTTGCTCGCAGCAGGGCATGAACAGATTTCGAAGACTGATTCAGTCTTCTCGAACCATTGCGAGAGGGCAATGACTCCGCCGGTGCCATAGAAAGGCTTCGGCTTGCAATTGGTGAAATCCTTGTTGGAGCACTCTCTCGAGCGCACAGGGGTTTCAACCGGAATTGATTCCATAGGGGTTCCACCTCTGCTGGCATCAGATGAGTGATACTGAGCCATGGCAGTTGCCACTGCTGCAGTTATGACAGCATTCAGGGCTGCAGTATCGATGACCGGAGGCGGAGGAGGCGGTGGAGGTGCAGGGTTATTCCTGGGAGATTTGCGAGGAGGCATCTTTAAGCTATAAGTTTATAAAGATAAGAAAGATGGTAAAAATCAATTTGTAAGCAACGTGAGAGTGACACATGGACTAACTAACCATAGCCCAACAGTTGAATGGGTGTTTGAGATCACAACAAAGAATATTAGTAGGAAACACAAATGTACAGATTTTTCCCACAGATTCGATAGATATCAATAATACTGGTATTACTAATGTAATAAGTTCAGGGAAAATCGACCTAACAGTAGGTCTTACATCATACCATACAGAAAAGTTTGATAGTTCTAGATTCCTAATTAGAGTACTGAAAGTTAGGAATATTTTACAGACAAGTGCTACATAGAGCACAGATGTTAAAGGCTATTCCTTAACCAAAAGACAGAGATGTACTAGACATCATCTAACGGCGATGGGAATTTCTCAGGCGAGCCCTGAGGTCGGAAACTTGACGAAACACCTCAAGAAGGTGTCGTTCCTGAGCCCTCTAGCGGGCTCGAAGTTCTAAGACTTCAGCTCGTGAGGCAGCCAGCTGTTGCTGCAGGGTTTCATTGGTTCTCCGGGTCTGTTCCATGTCCTCTTCAAGACGGCGGATGCGGACTGTGTTGACACCAGAGTTGGCATCAATCTCCATGACCCGGTCGATGGCTGCTCAACCTTGCTCAACATTACGAGCTATTCTGCGGATAATGATGGGCGGAGCTCGGTCAGCAGAACCACCTTCACTGACGTTGTAAAAGCTTCGGTCCCCAAAGTATGGTAAGGGTTGACCCTGTTCGACACTCCAGCGATTCAAGTTGGTTGCCCACAAGGGTGTTGGACCTGGAAAAGCTGGTCGGGGGTTGTTGTTCGGGGCTTGACCTACTAGCGGTAGGTTGTTGACTTTAGGCTCTAAGTCAGATCCATCAGAAAAGCCTTCTGCGAGGTGATCATCCAAAGGGATTGGATGCTCATCTTCGGGCTCTTCTTCGATCCACCCGACATTGCCTTCATTTGGAAATTACGGGTCGCCGTGATGGAATCCAGCCATTTAAATCTACGCGAGAAGAGAGGTATAAGAATATAGTATACATGTAACTAGTAGTACAAAATACACCTATAGTATTTTAAGTTTAAGTTCTACTGATCTTCTTGTGGTATTGTTGGTAAGTTCTTAGACTTGATAACACATCACAACCATTCTAGGGCATATGCTAATCACTCCTCGGACCAGCATAATTGATTAGGCTATGCCATTCCCAGGACTGACCATACATCCCCGAGCTCACTTGTGATATTTAACAATCGTAATACTTTTGTTCTTGTCATTGTGACACTGATTTTAGTATGAATGCAGACTAGTATATTTAATTAAATATTTTAATATTTAATGTATAGAATCTAGGTCAGAGTGCTTTAATCCCTAATGGGTTTATAGTTTAGTATATATTTTATGGGTTGATATACTTGATTCACTATAAACAATGCTCTGATACCAATCTGTCACACCCCAAAAACCAAGAACGGCGGAAACGTTCTGGGGCGAAGGACGTCATGTACAGTATCACAACACAGTAAATGTAAATAAGCAAACAACATCATCCATTGCATTAAATATATAATTTTAATACAAGCGTGTTCCGTACAGTTTTAGACACCAAAAATATAATGTAAACCAAAATAATATGATGAGTCTTGAATGCGCTCCATCTTCTCAAAAGCTAGCATCGGTACCTGTATACTGATGACCTGAGAATACAAGTTATTTTGAAAGGGTTTATCAGCATTAAGCTGGTGAGTTCATAAGTATTTTAGTGTCGGTGTTTGTTATCAAAATGTTTGAACGTGTCTCAAGTATAAGTTTGTAAAATGTATGTAAGTGTTTGTAAATGTTTGAATCTCTCAGAAAAACCTATATTTTCTATTAAAGTAGCCTTCTACCAAGGCTTAACTGTTTTGTATGCTCGTTTGTTGTAAAAGTGTGTAATTTCCAAAGTGTAACTATCATTTAACAAATATAGTTTGTACATTAATGTTTAAGTGAGGTTATCACTAAAAATATGTAATGGGTAAATCGTTGTAGTACTGTAGTTTTGTATTATAGGAACTACTATTTTACTAACTACCTAAAACCAGATTTATATTAAGGTATAATGTGATAATTGCACCATACTATCGACTGGTAACAACGACATACGAATGGTCGTAATAACGGAATGACATTTGGCACCCGCAGACCTGCAGGTCCGGCTGTAGCTAGCAACAAGGTGTAAGATAGTCAATCCAGTATAGATCTATACGCAAACTCACGCTCTCCCTCCAAGAGAATTCTGGCTACAACTCGGGCCATGACATTTAAGGCATGCTCCGATCCAGTGGATCACAATTGTTAACGTATTCTTGTATATGCAGTGTAATGTTTCTCGTTCTAGTATAGTTGTATATGTTCTCTTCCTAGTATAGTTGTATATGTTCTCTTTCTAGTATATTTGTATGTGTTCTCTTCCTAGTATAGTTGTATATGTTCTCTTTCTAGTATAGTTGTATATGTTCTCGTAGTAATGTAATGTATAGACTCATGAATGAACTGACTCATTGATCTAGAAGTTGTAGTAGTATGATCCTGTGTTACCCCGATGGTAACTTACTAGTGATGTGAATAGTACGCATGAATATGGAAGTACTTTTATTTCTATATATGTATATTTGATATATAATTAATATTGAAACGACCTTGGGATGGTCACCCGAAATCCCACCAGACCACATCCAAATCGAGAAAAAGGAAATAGGGTGGATGGCCTTCCTAAGCCCTTTAAACATTTCTTATATATCTATACATATATGGGCATGCAATTTATAAGAAGTATAACAATGTTTAAATAAAAGTATTTGATAAGTAAAAGAGTTTGTAAAACATTTCGAAGTAAAGCAGTTTGATAAACAGTTTGAACAGTGATAAAATCATTGGTTTTCTAGTTATTAATCACATGTGATTAATGCGATCACATGTGATTGATTTCAATAACTATAAGCATTGAACTTGTATCCCCCCCATAAAGTATTTAAAACATTTAAAAGCATTTCAAAGGTTAATTAAAGGGGTATGAACTCACTTTTGGTGAGTGGATTGGATTGTAGTGTCGGATACCGTGCTAGGTGGCAAACGGAGACTTGTTCACACCCACGAGCCTAGTTATCATATAATAAGCATATATATAACTAATTAGCCAAATAATAACTTAATGAAATAATTTGGGACACTTAGGAACATGTAAACACTTTGTATAAGTGTTATAGGTCCTAATGGTTGCATCTAAGTGTTATGGGACAAGGCTAAAGGGCTTTAATGCACTAAAGGACCTTGTATAGGAGTTTACTACCCATAAAACCCTACACAAGGAGTTTACGGTTGTAAACCCTTGAGTTTACGGCCGTGAACTCCACTCTTGGTGGTTTTGGGTGTTTTAAGGTGCTAAATGAATTCTAGAATAAGCCTAGCTTGGTGGTTTAATCCTTTGGGTAGTTTAGGGCATAGATAACACTCCTTTGAGGAGTTTACGGCCTAAAGACCATATCCCTTAGAGTTTACGGCCGTAAACTCTCATGGGGTGGATTTTTTTAATTCTTTTAAGTCTCTTGCACAAGTAGGATAATTTCTAGGCTTTTGATTTAGGCTAAGGGGAACCCTAGGCACACTTTGGTGCCTTTACTTGGAGTTTACGGCCCAAGAGCATTTCTTGGCCGTAAACTCCCTTTTAGGGATGATTTTGATTTGTTTTAGTCCCCATTTTAGCTACAAGTATTTGAGGGTAATAGTCTAAAGCCTTAGGGGGTGATTAGGGCTCATTTTGCCCTTGAAAATGGTGTTTACGGTCCAAGAAATTATTGGGCCGTAAACTCCTAAAACTTGGTGTTCTTGAATGATTTCTAGCCTCAAATGATCCTACATATTATGCTAAAATAGTTTTCTAACAAGGAATTGGGACTAGATAGCCTTAAAGCTCCATTTTGGAGTTTACTCCCCAAGAACGTTCTTGGGCGGTAAACTCCCGGATCTCATATAATAGACATGTAATCTATGTTAATAAGCATAAAACAAACATTATAACACAACTAGAGAATTCTACCCACGATTTGGGATGAAAACCCGAAGATCCGTGAGAGAGAATATGGCTTTTCTCTAGTTGGAAATGTGAATAATGAATGAATTTAGTTCAGAAATCTATTTATAGTCTTGAAATATTTTGGCAGAAAATATTTTTATTCTGGAATTGGACTCTAACATTATGAAGTGTTGATATGCTCAAGTTTCACAAACCCAAGATCATCCACTCTCCTGATACCTCCTTAAATGTAAACCCTAGTGTACACAAACTTATTCGGAAAAGTCTGAAGTTCATTGAAACTGGACTAGCTTCTATTGAATATTTAATGGTCGTACAAAATGGAAATTTCGGGTTGTCACATAAGGTGTTAATATATCTTTCCAGGTTTGCATTAAAACTAGTACGATTACATGTACCCGGGTAAGCAGGCACGGTATGATAAAACATAATAATATATGTTTCTGAGTTTGCGTTAACACTGGTATGATTACACGTACCTGGGATAGCAGGCGCGAGGTGATAAAACTCAATAATATATCTTCCTGGGGTTGCATTAACACTAGTACGATTACACATACCTAGGTTAGTAGGCACGAGGTGATAAGACATATTATTATATATTTCCGAGTTTGCGTTAACACTAGTACGCTTACACGTACCAGGGTTAGCAGGCACGAGGTGATAAAATATATTGAATCGAAGTTATTTATACATAGTATCTATTTAAAGTACCTAACAATAATAAATAAAATACATAATTTATTCGTAACATGAACATTAAGTAGAAAGGGACCTATAATGCTAACTTTATGATTCTTTAGTGTATACATCAAGGATATATATTAATCGGGTCTAGGAGATAGTAGGACGTGTGCTTTCCGCCTTATTTCTTGCTCCTTGTTTGGTTGTGGGCTTAGGGAAGACGAACCCAGTCTACAATATATCCAATCTTAGTTATATATATATACTGTATACACCAACTTACTAGTAAAGGGTTTAATATATTTTATTAAACCAATATAACTTAAAGGACCTTAGGTGGTTAGTACTATAATACCTTAATTTATACATTAGGGTTATATATTATTAATACCCGATAGGTAGTTGGATGTGTGCTTTCCGCCTCATTTCATGTTCCTTGTTTGGTTGCGGGCTTAGGACATATTCACACAATTAACTATCCGTTCGATATTAGATTATATATAACTAGTATAAACTAAGTGATTATAGAAGAAACCATTGTGGTTACCATTTTTACTAAAAGAAATAAGAGTTTTCTTAAAGAATGTTTTCATCAAATATAAAGGAACCGTTATAGTTAACTCCGTGAGTACCAAGTGAATACGTCAGGGTTATATACATCGATGATCTAACAAACAATGGGAGGTGTGCCTTCCACCTCATTTCTTGTTCCTTGTTTGGTTGTGGGCTTATGGCAGATACACACAATCGATTGTTTTTTTACTCTAGATTTTATATAACTTGTATCCATTTAGTACTCATAGAAAGGATTGTAGAGTCATTTTTACTTATCTTTCATGAAAGCAGGAGATATAGGATTTTCTGGAGGAACAGGAGAACTTTTCTAAAAAAAAACTTTCAACTTACTTACATCACTAAAATCTTATGAACTCACCATCTTAAATGTTGATCAACACTTTCAAAATAACTTGTATTCTTAGGAAACGAGTAGACAGGTATGCGCACTGGGATTCAAAAGATGGAGCCGTATAGCTTCATGTCTTTTTGTTATTTACTTTGTAGTTTATGTTATGTGAACCACATACTTTTAAAACACTTTCTTTCTAATGAAATGGTTTTTTATTTCTTTGATTACTCTGATGCATGTCTTGTGATACTAAACATGACGTCCTCCACCCCCGAACGTTTCCGCCGTTCCGGTTTTGGGGTGTGAAAGTTTTTGTTACCAAACTTATAAAGTCTCAAGGTTTTTAAAATACACAAAGGCTCATATTACGTAATTTACATGCATATAAACTATAATGGGTATAGTTTGTGGAACTTATGGACTATTTTAGTAAGTAAGGAAAATGATATGAGAACACACATATAAATTATAATAGGTATAAATTATGGGTCTGTTCACAATACAAATCGTCTTAAACTTGTATATGGAAAAATTACAATTTTATTTATTAAAAGGTTTTTGAACGGTAATACTCGTGAACTCGTTGAAGCAATAAATTTTGAGACACTTCTTCATGTACTTACCTAAGTATGACCATAAGTCCTGACTTATTAACCACAATCTCCTGGAGGGAGAGCATGAATTTATGTATAGATTTATACGAGGTTCAACACTTATTTATAAACTCGTATAGCCTAAGGGACTCTTATTTGTTAATTCTATGATTTCTTAGCTTATACATCAGAGTTATATATAAGGAAGAACTGATAGAAGGGGGAATGTATGATTTCTGCCTTACTTCCGTTTCCTTATTTGGATGTGGACATAAGGAATAACCACACAATCGATCGTCCGTCCGTTTTTGATTATATATAACATGTATAAACGAAGAAATCATTGAAGGAACTGGTATGGTTACAATTCTTATTAAGAAAATATAGAATTTTATGGAAACACTCACGAACATTCTCAAATAACAAAAAATATACTTTATATAAAAAAATGCTTATGAACTCACCAAATTTAATGTTGAAACTTTTTAAACCACTTGTATTCTAAAGAAAGTTAGTAGACAGGTACCTCCTCAGGCGTTTAGAAGACGGAGCATAGTAACATCACGTCTTATCTTTTGCTATAGTCTTAATGTTTATCAAGTAATGTTTTGAACACAATGTAAATACTATGTTATCAATATAATGGTTATTGTTACTTTGATTACTATTATACACTTTGTTGTGATACTGTACATGACGTCCTTCACCCCCGAACGTTTCCGGTGTTCCTATTTGGGGGTATGACAGATTGGTATTAGAGCATTGTTTATAGTGAACTCAATATATCAACCCATAAAAGATATACAATTATCAATACAATGGGATAAAAACACTCTGAACAAGAGTTATACTTTTAAAATATAATAATATTTTTATGAAAGTATACTTACATGCGTATATAAATATACTAGAACAAGTATCACAAGAAGAACAAAACAAAAGTATTTAGATGTTGGACTCTACAGTCAAAACTTGTAATCATATCTGGGAAAAATATAGCCTGATCAACTATATTTATTTGAGATACGACCAACATGTGTTTGGGAGTGATAATGGTGTCGCAACAAGTCTGAAACTTGCCAACCCTACATGTAAAGGAACATTAGAACCAACCAATAAGTTTAAAATACTATAGGAGTATTTTATGATGTTATACAATAACAACAAGTCTAAAAACTTACCAAGTTCATGTACTAAGAAACTCTTGAATCAAACACAAAACTAAAATATTATAGGAGTATTTTGATGTACTAGAAATAACAATGTGAAAATTTAAAAGATCCTTACTGGTAGGTCTATAATTGCAGAGTGTATACTCCCAAGGTTATATATAATTAAGATCTTATAGACATAGAATTTGTGGTTTCGCTTTACTTTCTTTTCCTTATTTGGATGTGGATATAGAGTAGGATCACTTATTCGAAGGTCTATTAAATCTAAGGTATATTTAACTTGTATACACTATGTGATTATAGAAGGACCCGATAGGGTTCACGCCATAAAAATTTCTTTAGGAATGTTTTATTTAATCTCACAGATTCTTTAGACCCCCCATTCTCGTACAAACCACTTAGATAGATGTACCCACTTCATTACAACAACCAATAGAGGAGTCAAGGAAGAACAAGAAGGGGTTCATTTGAAGAACTCTGAGAAGGGATTAGATGAAGATAAAAATCACCAAGTACCTTTACCTTATCAGGAGCATACATGAGAAGTTCGCATGAACTTTCGGGGTTCAAACTCTCCATTATGAAGCAATGGGGATCAGTGTCAAAACCTGAAGCATGACAGAATGGAGATTCAACACATCTACGAAGAACAAGGACACCATAGGAAGATAAGGAGACGAAAAATCATTACCGCCAAGAGTAGGACAAAGAACAGAGGAAACCACACGTGAGACATGTGAGGTGGCAGAGTATCTTATGTGTCACACTAATAACTAAAAAACTAATATAACTTAGTGAGTTGGTGGTTACACTACTCACACTATGTGTTAAGTGTTGGGTTTTGAGCATTCTAACACTCCTAAGTGTACATACAACCCTAAATACCTTGGATCTATATTTTCTCTATTATACATGCAAATATGAACTTTCCAAGGTATTCATCCTAACTAGCATAATAACATTGATTCATATGAATATAACAAGTTAGAATTACATACCTCTTTGATGTAGAATGTCTTCATGAAGCTTGAGTGCCTAGTGCCCCAAGTGTGACACCTCAAATGGTTCACACATCACCAAATACACTTGGAATAGATTAGAGAGAAATCCACACTTCATAAAAATCGGCTAGCCCTTTCACATATACTCTAGTCGCCGATTTTGTCAACAATAATATGCTTATATAGTTGGTGACAATTAGGGTAAACCCTAATTGTCATGGCTTTCCATTTCCTTGGATCCATGGGTTCAAATATACCATGGAGCATCTTATAGGTTTTAGCCCAACTTGACAATCCATGAACCATTAGCCCACTATACAAGTATGGATGATTTACACAATCAACCCATATATTTAATTAGTCTTCTTTTGATCACTTAATTAATCCTATATTAATTTTTGATCAATACTAATTAAATAATCTTATTAATATATTAGAACTTATAGTATATTAACAAACCTTAAGTGTTATTTCTCTCATTATAGTCTATCCAAATGCATGATGCCATGCAACCCAAATGGACCATGCCGGGTCGGGTCAAGTCTTACCAATTATAGTTATGGACTTAGACATTAATCCACCAGTCTCCCACTTGGATAAGTCTAAAACTATTATTGCAAGTATGACTTCAAAAACCGACCAGTAATCGTAGCTCTCAAAAGCTTCTGTCGAGCTCTGACCTTGCCGATGATCTTTGACCTTTGTCAATGACTTGTCCATTAGATAAGGGATAATATATTCTTCCATTCTAGATATCGTATGGACTGAGACATGGATTATAATCATTCTCTCTGTCCATTTGTCGTTTCCTGATTTCCGATTTATGACGACTGACTAATTGAACAAATCAAATCAGTCCAGGCCCGACCGAGCACTTACATTTGTCATCACCAAATCATCGAGGGGCCCACAAACATCGCTTTTATCCCAAAGGTAAAAGGAATGGATAAACTTCGACTCATATGGCTTGTTCTACTACTTGCTGAATGATACACAGAGGCAAGTTTTATAACATTGAGTTACCAATGCGTTTTCGTGCAATCAATATATAACCAACTCATAGTAACAACTCATATATCTAGGTTTGAAGAATTTAAGATATTATCGTCCCATGATCACTCATGATAAAATCCATGAACTTATGTAGCACCACTTTGTCCAACAACTTAGACCTCTACAAGCCAACCCAAGACAATCTTGATTCATATCTACTTCCAACATATGACCGACTGTGGATGTTTGAATAACTTATTCATTTGGAAGAGTGACCTAGTTTATTCTGGAAGTCAAAACATGCAAAATGATACACAATAATAATAGATTCCAATATGGTCTCAGAACTTATGAATATAAATAAAACAACTTTTATTTATCACCATATGATTACACGTTATTCATTGCATACTGTTTCAACTATCAACTTTATTCTTGAATTAAGACAATAGTTGTCCTATGCTCCAAGCATGTACACTATGTTTTTCTAAACACTAGTCCTGACATACACCTAGTATGCACACTATGTTTGTCTATGATCTTTACATTGTGAAATAAACCAATTGAACCATGATTCTAATTTCACACTCCCAATTCCTTATTGCAAATGCAAGAATTCCAAACTCATGCCATTTACTGAAATCTGTTAGATTCTAAACTTATATGCATTGATCCTCTTGTAATGATTATGCACAAAGTCACAGACTTGACAACAAACATTACAGAGCATTCCAAAGGAGATCAACTCCTTGGAAACATCCTTCGTGCATTAAGTTTCCTAATCTTAAACAGATTTATTGATCAACTTCCACCTATGGGATCATTTCCATATTCTCCTTTTCACTATCACTTCTGAACAAGAGTTGCCTTTTTTCAGAATATGTCAATATGGTCCTTCCAACAATTAACACTATACTTCCAACTATCCTTGAGCAACCAATCTTTAGTAAACCGTAGATTGTCCTCAACAGTTGCTTAATCAATTTAGTCATATCCAATTCTATACTTTTCCCTCTTGATGCTCTAAGCATTTGAAAAATTTAGAAAGGTTGAATATTATAGCACATGATTTGCCAAGTTCTCATAATTCAAATTATGAAAAAGGATGCCGTAATTAGAATAGAATTTTAGAACGCAAATAATGGACCCATATATAGAATTTTCTTATGTTGAGCCATTCCAACATAACATTCATATATATACTTGACTAAATACGATTAAAACCTCAATCTAAGCTTTTAGATTTGAGATGAAGTATAATTTCCTCTCCCTTAATTATAGCAAAACAACTCTTTCCCAACTGAAACCTTTTGTTTTCTATTATTAACATTGCTAACTTGCAACCTTTATCATAATTATCATGCTCCCAGTAACATGATGATTACTAGCATAACACTTATGCTCCCACTAGCTTTGACATGTACTCAGAAATCAGCTGGACTTCTAGAAATCAATACTTTATTGACTTTCTTACCAAAGTTCAGATTTCTGATACTAGATTGCTTTGATAAAACTTTATCAGTATCATACACCCTATCTTAGATAGCTCACAGGTGTGTCTATACAATTTTAAGAACTATGAAAAAGGATGTCGTAATCATAGTCTCGATTGTTTAGACCTTTGCCACTTCTCAAAAGTCCATGTTAGTGTGCCAGTTAACCACACATGCTCCACTAACGACTTTGAGAATGCAAATATGACAATTGCTATCTAGCTAAAATCTACTTAGTAAAAGTGTTTCTTCACCATCATTTTCATGAATCGGAGAAAAACCTTATGACACTTAGATTTAATGGTGTATGTGTTCTTATCCATGTGAATTGTCAAAACCATAGTCACAAGACAAGGATAATGACAAATCCAAACTCATACGGACTGAACTCAGTCTTAGTTTCTTGCCATCTAGCAGCTCAAGGGCCTGCCATTGCTTCCAAATTGTGCAACCAATTGAGAACTATGAGAACTCATATGCAAAGCTAACTTTAATTGGAATGGGAACATAATATGTCAACATGAAAGGTTATAAACCTCAAGTCGTGTGCTAGTGAAGAACTTCAGGTTTTATTCTTGATTAGTTCTTGAGACTTTCAAGAACTTTAAGACTCTCATTGTCCTCTTGACATATAAGACTTTCTTGTCAGATATTCAAGAGATAGTGTGGATTCTAATCAAGACAAACACTTCACACAATTGGCCTTAGTTGGTCTTTGTTTTATCCAAAACATCACAACTTACCAATTTCAAATGTACAAGAGTAGAAAACTTTTACTCTTACATTTGACAAGGGTTTTAAACCTTCTTTAAGACATGTCACTCAAGTTACAATCTTAGAGTATAACTCTAAGAATTGTTTTTGGAATGAAGTATGAATCATCTTCTTGATTTAACCACTTCAACAATTCATAACTCCTCTTCTTAACTATCAGAATGCACTTAGAGGATGAATTGTGATAAGGTCTCAAAATCATTAAGATGGTCTTAAAACATGATACTGAAGTACTCTCCCATCTTTTCAGATTTGAGAAACTTTTATCTTTCTGCCTAAGTTGATTCTTCTTATTCGCTCTGCAATACATTGGAACCTTTTCCAATGTCTCAGAATTACACTTAAGCTTGTAAGTATAACCATATTTACTGAGCTATTGTAAATTATGATGAATAGTCTTATCGATCTTTTGTGGTGGACTTAACCAATGCACAAGAATGTGTACTCGATCCCTTAGTCCTCTACTTGACTCACACATCCATGTGAACAAGTAGTTAGTCTTAAATTTTCCAATGCTTGAAAGTTCTCATTCATCATGCTATACAACTTGCATGATTCCAAGTTTCTATCCAACTGAAACTTGGGTGATGAGAATCTTTCCATATTTGGTACATTTAGACACTACCACAAATGAAAGAATCAAATTCATATTTCCACTCTTGCCCTTAATGGAATCTTATAAGCAACAAATTTTTTTCACAAATGCCATTGTAAGGATATGTTTAAAATAAATAAAATCATTTTTTTTCTTTTGTTTTAAAAGCTTTGCGGAAAAACTATCCTTACAGTGCCAAAGCACATGAAAAATTTGTTTTTATGATAACTCCTAAGAAGTATCTCAAGAACCCGATCTTCAAACTATGCGATAGAAATCCATCTACGCGATCAGCTTCAGCATATTCTTTCTTTAAGTTTCTTCAGTTTTCTTTGATTCTTAAAACATCAACATGTGACCCAGTCACATCATTTATCAAGAATCTCAGAATAGAAACTTAGCAGAGTTAGATAGTGGACTTTACCTGAAGTAGATTCAAATTATTGACTTTAACATCCTTAGGTAAAATTGGCAGCTTCGCAATTAATGCCCCTTCCTTTGGTAATATAAACATATGGACCCTACGGTAATGATATATAGGACTATCACAGACTTAGATTTTCTCTTTACCATTTGTTCAACCGAGTTGACTATGGCCGATCCCTTTCCATTGGGAAGAGAATGCTTTTTCTGGCTATCCAATGTCATTATTATCAATGTCCATAAAGTTTTGGAAGTTAATCTTAGCAAATAGATAAGATCATTAAGGGTCTTGTCATAGCTTGTTTCATAGGAGTCCCAAAGGAACTCACTATGTGACTTAGAAAGTAGTTGACCCACCAACTTTCTCAAGACTTTGACACCCAACTCTCCCGTCTTGTTAACATGTGACTACATCTCCAAGATGTGATCACACATAGACCTTTGCTTCCCAATAGGGCTTGAGTGACCTTAAACTTTTCAAGAACTTTTGGGTTAGGGAGAATAATTGGAGGAGGTGAAAGAAGTATGATTTCCATGGGACATCATCTTCATTTAGGAAAGCTTGTTTCAAGAGATTTGGGAAGATCATAAGTGTCTAAACCAGACATCTTTTGGGAGATATTCAAGATAGTTGATTTAAAGTCCCTAATATAACACCCAATATGAAACATTAAGGCTAGGACCCAACAAACTATTTTATAACTTGGAAGAGGGATGGCATAATCCAAGCTAAAAAATATTTGACGGAAGGTGAATGACTGTTGGGTCGTGTTTTGTATTAAGTGTTGCGTCTATTGGGCTCGTTGGCTAGTCCGTTTTTGTATCTCCGATATGGGCCTGTCCATCCGTGAGTTTAATAGGGTTTATTATAAATATAGGTGCTTGCATGCATCTTAGGTTAACGATAGTAACGATAGAAAAGATAGATCAGAGCATTATTTAAGAGTTTATTATCGTTCTTGTAACCCTAAATCCTCTACAGCGGAAGTTCTTAGTCGAGCTCTGCTGAGGATTGTTTGATCTAATCATTCGACATATTTTGATCCATACTTGTCTTATTTACTATTTTGTGTTCATCGTAATACCTGTTACAAAGATCTAATCGATCTTCAAGTTTGTTTTATAACTTAACAATTGGTATCAGAGCAGGAGGCTGTGTAATTCATACACTTCTTTTCTGTGAAAAAGGTTGCGATTAGGGTTATTCCGCATTTACTGATATTTATTGAGCCGTCATCCCATAATTGACGTGACTCAACATTTATTTGTGTTGCCTTAATTTAATATATTACAAGTCTGATCTTTTAAACAGGTTATTCAATCAAGAATGGACGAGTCACAATCCAATCCAATCAACATATCAAACAACATTGGATCAACGACAAAGATTCCCATCCTTTACACCCAAGATTACGAGGTCTGGGCACATCACTTTGAAGATTATGTCATCGGATCTGAGGACAATGGATATCTCATTTGGGAAGTAATCGTATCCGGACCATTCGCTCATTCAGCAACTTCAAGAATTATTAAAACTCAGAAGGAATATAATGATCTTTTGAAAGACGTTAAAGATATTGCTCAAGACGAAAAAGATAAATTTCAGTGCAATATTAAAGCATTGAGACTAATCAGATTCGCTCTTCAATCTGACACTTTTAGGCTAGTGAGTTCATGTTGCACTGCCAAAGAAATATGGGATAGGCTGCGAGAGTTATATTCTACGGACGAAGATCTCGAGCATTCCATTCAAACCTTGCTTTTGTCCGAATTTGGTGAATTCAAGCAGAATCCTGAAGAAATTGTTACTCAGACGTTTGATCGCTTCAATCATCTTCTTAGTAAGATGATTAAACATGATATTGAAAGGAAGTTGATTGAACAAAAGGTTACATTTTTGAACGGTCTCAGATCTGAGTGGAGAGCGGTTATGTCCACTGTTAAAGCGCATGAGCAATTCAAATCTTACTCTTTGGCGAAACTGGTAGGGATTTTGAAATCTCAAGAAAAGATTGTGTTACAGGAGAAAAATGTGGTTTCAAGCTTGGGATCATTGGCCCTTTTGTCCAAAAGCAAAACTGTGATGGAAGATGAAGACCTCAACCTAGAGGATTATGACCTTACCTCTGAAGACTATGCAATGATGGTCTCAAACCCAAAGAAGTTCATCAAGAAAAGGTTCCCTACAAATAAGAACCGAAATTGGTAGGGAAGTTACAGTTCTGAAAAGGTTAGGGAAGAACCGAAAGCAGAAGAACCAAAGAAGGAACCGAAAGTTGAAGGAGATTCGGGTGTGAGCTGCTATTACTGTGGAGAAAAGAACCACTATGCCAAAGATTGTGTTCTCAAGAAAATGGCAGAAAAGGATGAGGAAAAAGACGAAGAAATTGTGGTGTTGAAAAAGCTGGAAGAGATCAAAAGAAAGAAATCCACTGCTAACCCCTCTATGAATGCTTTAATTGTGCAGGGTTCGGTAGTGGATGATGAGTTCGGTGGCGTGGAAGTCTGGTCAACCGATTCTGAGGACGATGAAGTCAGGAAGCCATCTCATGGAAAGGCCTATATTGCAAAAGGTGAAGGGAGCAGTGGAAAGTGTTTAATGGTGTCAGACGTGTCTCAGATGAGGGGATACAACACAAATGGTGGGAATGAAGACACAAAGGAGCGAGAGGACTTGTGCTTCACAGCAAAACCTCTCAGCGTGCAGTTTAACGAGCTTGATGAATTAATCAAGAAGGTACAATCAGTTTTTGTTTCATTCAAAGTCCCACAAAGTTCATATGAAAAGGAATTAAAAAATGTCAATTCAAGAATCTCTCATCTAGACAGCAGTTTAACTCAAACACGAGTCACCAATTCGAACCTAACTGACCAAATAAGCAGGGTATCTTCAAAGAGTGAGGAACGAAGGATGTGGATCGAGCTAAAGGAGTCGGAGTTAATCAAATCCAAGGATGAAAACATTTATTTACAAAGAGACAATTTAAAACTTTTAAAACAGAGAAATGTCTTTTGTCTAATTGCTAAGCGTCTTTACACTAATATTACTCAACTTCATTTAAACTGTGAAGTAGGGCAGAAAATTCATCGCATGATTTTGCCCTTCCTTGAGTTTAAGGAGGATGAAATTGACGCTGAAGCATATAACTGTGAAAGTGTTGTTTCGTCTGAGGATGTTAATCCGACATATATGTATGGTCTAGACAAAATCGAATCTTTCATAAAGTCCAAGGACCATAAAGACATGCTGAAAAATCTTTTAGATGAAAATGATAAACTAAAACTAAGAACCGAAACCATACAAAAGTTTGACTCATTAAATGCCAACCTGAGCTCAGAAAATAAAATTGATGTTGAAAATGCATCTGAGCTCAATGAGGACGATGATATGAGTGAAATTTCTGTTGAAGACACAGTTGACTGTTCAGAGTTTGTCAAAAGCGAACCCGAAAACCACAAAAATCTTATTTCAGAAAATTTTGTGGAGTTTGCTCGTCTGTCCCAACAAAAGTCCCCGATCCTTGAAGAAAAAGGCTGTTGTGTACCAAAAAGTGAGAACAACTCTAAATCAGGTGTATAAAGTCACAAGCGTAACAGAACATCAGACAGCCGAACTCACAACTATTGTAAACGAAGACAATGCTGATGGTTGTGATGAGTTCTTCTGGTCTGCTCCTATCGACAATGCTGACGAAACAGTTGGTCTGTCAGAAAGGACTTCATGGAAAACCAAAGGCAGATATGTGTCAGAGCCTTTAAACAAGCCTGATAGCTTCGACGTGCCAAGTACTAGTGGTACAAAAGATGTTCCTGAAGAAAAAGGAGTTCCTGCAAAAGAAGTCACTCCTTCAAGTGAAACTTTGTCAGTTCAAAGTGAACCTGTTGACAGAAAGCAAAAACAAAAAGCGAATGTCCATCGTCAGCCGAAGCAGGTGAGAAATCAGAAACAGCAAAGGAATCAGAGATACAAGAAGAATCTCTCTGAAAGAAAATAGTTCCGGCGATCTCAAAATGTCCATTTCTCTTATCATGACAGAAATTTAAAGTCAGAGAAAAACACTGTTAGGTCACAAGAAAGTCATAACAACCGAAGAGAGAGGTTCGGTTATGAAGGTCAAACAACCGAAAGGATACGTTCGGTTCAGAAAAATTTGACAACCGAAAGCAGAGGTTCGGTTCCGAGAACAAAAGAGACCAAAGATCTAGGTTCGGTCCTACTAATGATCAAAAACAAAAGGGTCACTTAGAATCTCAAGCCAAGAACTCATCTCAGTCTAACTTCTCTCGTTCTTCTTCTTCTAATTCTTCTAATTCCTCTCAACCTCATTCTAAATCCAATTCTGTTAATACTCAAAACCCAAAATCTTCAACAGATTTGAAAGGAAAATTGAAGCTTTCCTCAGTCAAAACCGATCAAAAGCATTCCAATGTCCCAGTGCCTAAACCTGAATTCAAACCAACCGTAACAAATCCCAATAAAATTAAGGTTTTCACTATTAAAAGGAAAGATGAAACAACTTTAATAAAAAGAACATATCTTGTTGACATCTCTCTTACTATTCCTGTTCCTATGAAAGGCTAACGAGGACCCAAGAAACTTTGGGTTCCTAAATCTGCTTAATTTTTGTAGGTTATTAGTGACGAGTAGTTTGACGAAGAATGGTACATTGACAGTGGCTGCTCGCGTCACATGACAGGAAGGAAGGAAGGAAGAGCTAAGGGAATTTCGGTCTCTTTCAAACGGTGGAAATGTCAAGTTCGGGAACAACTCCTTCGGCACCATAAAAGGCTATGGAATGATTACAAATGGTGATTTTACGATCAGGAAGGTTGCATACGTTGAAGGACTACAACACAACCTCATCAGTGTATCTCAGCTTGTTGGAGGTACCGGTCTCAAGGTTTCATTCGATGATGAGGGTTCGGAAATAATTGAGAAGAAAACGAAAAGAGTCATTCTCAAATCGGAGCGCAAAGGCTAAATGTTTCCCCTAAACCTCAAACCCATCAAAGGGAATCCAGCTATCTGCCTGTTATCCAAAGCTCAATCTAACGAAAGCTGGCTGTGGCACCGAAGGCTCTCTCATCTCAACTTCAAGGATATCAACAAACTTGTCACAGGTGGTCATGTTCGAGGTCTTCCATTGCTCAAATTCGATCGAGAACATTTATGTGCTGCGTGTGAAATGGGAAAGCAGAGTCGTCAAAGTCACCCATCGATTGTAAACACTAAAGTTGTTGAACCATTAGAGTTAATTCACATTGACTTGTGTGGACCATCATCTATCGAAAGCATCGGCGGTAGCAAGTATATTCTCGTCATCGTTGATGATTTCTTGCGTTTTACATGGGTGTTCTTTCTGAAGCACAAATCTGAAGCGAATCTCAAGCTGAAGGCGTTTATCAAGCAGATTGAAGTACAGCTAAAGAAAGTCGTTCGCAACATCAGGAGCGATAATGGTATAGAGTTCAAAAATAAAGAATTCGAAGAATTCTTAGCTGACAAAGGAACCAGTCACAACTTCTCAGCTCCATACACTCCTCAATAAAACGGGATTGTCGAAAGACGAAACCGATCTTTGTGTGAGGAGGCCCGAAGCATGCTAAGTTTTGCTTCTTTACCTTTATATTTTTGGGCTGATGCTATTGCTGCTACTTGTTTTATGCAGAATAGGTCATATCTCAATAAGCGATTCACTCTCACTCCTTATGAGATCATCAACAACAGGAAGCCAAATGTCAAATTTTTCCACGTATTCGGCTCACGATGCTTCATCTTCAATTCTAAAGAACATCGTAACAAGTTCGATGTCAAAGCCGATGAAGGGATATTTCTGGGCTATTCTCTTACTTCTAAAGCCTACAGGGTATTAAACAAGCGCTCGAGGAAAATAGAAGAAACCTATTATGTGACTTTTGATGATAGCTATGTCAAAAAGCTTAACAGTTGGAGAAATCTTTTCTCAAACAGGCCAAGTCACAGCCTCGATTGCAAATCTATTTGAGAAGTTCGTCGAGTTATTTGATGAACCAGAGAAGGCAACTCTCTCATAAGCGAGTGCAGCAGACAACAAAGTAGATCATCTAAAACAACTGATCGAAGATACTACAAAGAGAATGAATGAAGGAGGATCCAGTTCTGACGACCCTCCACAGCACGATACTTCAGTTGAGGGGGAGGGCAAATCTTCGTCATCACAGGCGAGCTCACATGTTGAGGGGGAGAACTATTCTCCGGCTGCTCCCGAAAGCTCATATGCACCCGAAAGTCCATTGGTACCCGAAAGCTCAACACCGCATGAAACTCCTATAACTCCAGAAACTCAAGACACACCTGAAAGCTTATCTGTCGAGAGGGAGAATGCAGATATGTCTTACGACTATGATAGTCAATCTGAACTAGAAGAGATGGTAAACGCTGAATTGGATCCATCTTATGATCCAAATTACCCTCCTCTTGTCAAATGGACCAAAGATCATCCTGTTTCTCAAGTTATCGGTTATGTCTCTGAAACGGTCCTGACCCAATCACAACTAAAGGCAAAACAAACTTCCTTATTTTCAAAAGTAGAATTCTGTATATTTAACTCCTTCGTCTCAAAAGTTGAACCAAAGACAGTTAACACTGCTCTTGATCACTCTGATTGGGTTCAAGCTATGCAAGATGAACTAAATGAATTTGAAAGGAATAAAGTTTGGCGTCTCATTCCAACTCCTCAAGATGCCTCAGTTGTTGGTCTCAAATGGGTCTTCAGAAATAAGATGGACAAGGAAGGCAACGTGATACGAAACAAAGCCTGTCTGGTAGTAAAAGGATACTGTCAGGAGGAAGGAATCGACTATGAAGAAACTTTCGCTCCTGTTGCCAGGCTAGAATCCGTTAGAATATTTCTTGCCTATGCTGCACACAAAAACTTTGAGGTCTACCAAATGGATGTCAAGTGCGCATTTCTAAGTGGAGAACTTGAAGAAACCATGTACGTGGAGCAACCTCCTGGATTCGTCAATGAAAGGTACCCAAATCACTATTACATTTTGGACAAAGCCGTATATGGACTGAAACAAGCTCCGAGGGCCTGGTATGAAACGCTAACCAAGTTTTTAAAGATGTCCAAATTCAAACAAGGTTCGGTTGACCCAACCTTCTTTCGTAAGAAGGAAGGTAACCACCTTATGATTGTTCAAATTTATGTCGATGATATCATCTTTTGGCTCAACGAATCCTGGCTTAACAGCTGAAATCAGAAAGCTGATGGAGAATAAATTTGAAATGAGCTCAATGGGTCCAATTAACTTTTTCCTTGGTTTAAATATTAGACAGGGACCCGAAGGCATCTTTATTAATCAGGAAGCTTACACGAAGACTCTCCTTGAAAAATTTGGCATGATGGGAGATTCAAAGGTTAAAGTTCTAATGGCGTTCAGCACCAAGCTTACTCCATCATTGGATAAGCCAGCAATCGATATTACACTATATCGCCAGATGATCGGATCACTGATGTATCTTACTGCTAGCAGGCCTGATATCATGTTCTCTGTTTGTTACTGTGCTAGATTTCAGGCGAATCCGCGTGAACCTCATATGCTTGCAGTGAAGAACATAATCCGTTGTCTCAAGCGAACCTCCTCTTTAGGCCTATGGTATCCATCCAACTCAGGCTTCTTCGTTTAAGCCTACTCAGATGCAGACCTTGGAGGTTGTGGACTAGACAGGAAAAGCACCACGGGAGGCTGCCAATTCCTAGACGGGAAGTTAGTTAGTTGGCAATCAAAGAAACAAACCTGTGTGTCTTTATCTACAGTTGAAGCGGAATACATTGCAGCTGCCTCCTGTACTTCTCAAGTGATTTGGATCCAAAGTCAACTCCAGGATTATGGACTCAATATGAAAAAGATCCCACTATATTGCGACTCCGAAAGTGCAATTAGGATCTGTCATAACCTAGTGCAACACTCGAAGACTAAGCACATAGCACTGAGGTATCACTTCATTAAAGATCATGTGGAAGATGGGAACGTCGAAATTCATTTCGTTCGAACGACTGATCAACTGGCTGACATCTTCACCAAAGCTCTTCCTGAAGCATCATTCAACAAAATTCTACAAGGCCTAGGTATGATGGAATCGGAGTCAGTACCAAATATTAACTCTCAAACTCAAAAGTAAGAAGTGAAATAGACCGAACGTTCGGGTTTGGGTCTTATACTAATGTACCGAAATGAACCGAACCCTCGGGGTTCGGTTGAATAATCTGCTTTTCGCTCATCAATCAAACGTAGTTTTCTTAGTTGTAGATCTTATGTATAATTGCTCCAATTGCATTTATTTTACTATCAAAGTTACTCTCTTTTTGAAAATCTACTTTCTTTGGTAACCGAAATAGACCGAACGTTCGGGTTCGGTTCCAAAATTTTTCTTACCCGAAATAGACCGAACGCTCAGGTTCGGTTCCAAAGTTTTTAACAACCGAAATAAACCGAACGCTCGGGTTCGGTTCCAAAGTTTTTTTTAATTATTTTTTTCTTAGTTTCATTACTTCTTTTTCTTTTCTCAAAAAAAATTCCAATTTTTTTTCAGTAATTTTCTTTTCTTTTGTTTTTTTTATTTCATCTTTTATTTATTCATAAAAACTCAAAAAATATTTTTTAAAAAATTCAAAAACTCCAAAAATATTTTGTTCTTTATTTTTTTTTTTTTGCCTTTAATTTTATGTGTGTGTTCGTTTATGGGGAAATTATTGAATTAGCTAAGTGTCCCTAGAAGCATGTGTTGTATGTGTCCAAAGCCTCACCTGATTCTGAATAATAGCCTTACTGACTTGGTATAAACAAACCTTGTCTTCCCAATTAGGCTTTCTTATTTATTCTAATCATGAGCTACCTAACTCTCTTCTCACATGCGATAAGAGTTTTCTGCTTGGTCCAGTTTTTCACAGCAGAGGTACTTGGTTTTCTTACACCATCTAAATTGCATTTCTCCATCACTCTCGTTTCACAAAAGTAACCCTTCAGACTCTCAGAAATTACCACTGAGGTTTATGGTTACACAATTTCTGTGTTTATGATCTTAGTTTCGTGTCACTACGATCTAAGTGAAACCCAAAATTCAATACCCAATATGAATTGACGGTGAACAATTAATTTGCTCTAGTTTTCACTAATGAATTGACGTACGTACCTCCCTGAAATCTCAAATTTTCTTTTGTGTGATCTCTATGAAATTGTTAACACCCATAACATTTCTTCCCTTGGGATCCAGTTTTAACTTTTTGTTGAGATTTAAAAAAAAAAAAAAAAAAAAAAGTCCTAGCCACTTTAAATTATTCCCAACCTACTTGTTCAACAGACTACACCGGTCTCACAAGTACTTCATTCACTTTCTATCTTATATCAAGATTAGGAATGTTGAATCGAAGAGAAAGCCACCCTAATAAGCCTAATTAAAAGAAGCCTTTCAACACTTCTTAACAAGTATTTGATCGTCATTCAACGGGAAACCACACCAACACTTTAAGGTCTCTCTTGACTTTGAAGGAAGAGATTCGTGCCCGGGAACATCTGATTCGTGTCTTTATTGACATCACCTTTTTTTCCCAAAAATTATTGATTTATTTCTTTTCTTTTACACCCTTAGCACGAAAATCTTTGATTTTCCAAAATTCAGGTTCTATTAATTACAAGGTATTTCTTGGATTGGAGTCGATTAAAGGTTGTGGTTGATTTTAATCTACGTGGCGATATTTTTCAAAAGATGTCGTTACAATTTAAAGGGATAAGATGAAGACATGCTGACTCAGGCGGGAGTCTAATCGATTTGATTTCAAACGGTGCTAAAAGGGAATGCGTGAGAATCGAAAACGTTTAATCTCCAAACGACGCAAGAAGGGCGTGTGTGAATCTGAAACGGTTCATATCCAAACGGCGCTTGATGGGAGGCGTGTTCTTTGGGATCTGACACTCTCTCTCATGCGTGATCATCGGCTACCCCAACTGTCATGCATCAGTCAACTCCGGAAAACTCTTCATTTTTCGATAGAAGATTTGGGAAGATCTTTCTCTCTCCTTACCCCACAGTATAAAAAGGCAACATCCTCCACCATTTACCTCTTTACTGCAATTAAAATTCCCAGAGCGCAAGAACTCCCTGAACCTTCACTGTTCATCTTCTTCTCCACTTTCTTCAAGCAATGGCAGATTCATCTTCAGTTCACGCAACATCCCACATTCTGCCCATTCACCCACAACAAAGCCTAATCATTGATTTATCCCCACATGTGTACGATGCTTTCATGTTCCTCATTATCGAGTGCTTGAAGTATTCGCCGATTGCTCCTGCACTTACAAGAGCTGAATCCGTTCCAATAGAGTTCTTGTCGCAGATCTTTGCGACTGCTCACTACGACAAGGTCGTTGATAGAATTTTCTTTGACATTTTTCAGCACAAGGCCTCGATTTCAAAGCAAAGATTTTGCTCGCTGTTAGGGTTTGAACCTGATTCCTCGAGGGTTAACCCAGAAACGATTCCTATGGGGCATTTGTTCAACATGTTTTATAACATGGGTTATACGGAGGTGCTTTCTTCAGTCGCCAAGTTCAAGAAGTCGTGCCTACCGCTACAGTGGAACGAGATGTTCACTGTTTTATTCAAAGGGTTATCTGAACGAAGCGCTGGATCTGATGGTGCTAGTCGGTTGTTCTTGTCAATAATGTATGGTGTCTACAATGGCATCAACATGGATTACGGGTCTATTCTGTGGCAACAACTCATCCAGAGTCTCTCCTCTACATCCAAGCATTCTGAAATTTCTTACGCCAGGTTACACCAGGTTCTGGACTTTGGTCACGAAATGGGTGATGGACAAGTACCACGTCCCCATTGTCGCTGGTGCTCCAATGTCTTCGATTGTTTTTAATTAAGCGATTTGAAAAAAACATTTGTAACAAAACATCATACGGTCATAATATTTAATAAAACATGTCTCGTGGCCGTAAACTAAAACACAAAACATAAAAATGTCAGAGTACAAAATCCCAGAATGTCTCTTGGTGCGGAAATCAAAAGAGTGTGTGTGATGCGCCGCTACCGTGCCAGCTCATTCCCCTTGACAGAAGAGGTACCTGAAACAATAACTAAAAACCGTAAGCACAAAGCTTAGTGAGTTCCCCCACTATACCACATACCATATAATCACATAGCATACATATTGCCATGCAATTTTGGGGTGTCGACCTACCCATGCGGCCATTCTGGGGTGCCGTCCTACCCGTGTCAAGCCATTCTGGGGTGCTGACTACCCTTCGGTCCTAATGACCGAACCTCGGGGACTTCTCCCCTCCTACTACCTCTAACACATATAACATATCATACTGGCATGTAAACATATCATCACATATTGTCAGACATAGCTGGGGTGTCTGACCTACCCTTCAGTCCTAACGACCGAACTCTACTACTATCACATTTCATGCCATCATATAACGTAACAGGTAGTAGCGAACCTAGATGATATCACAAAGACAATCATCTAACATACATCTCCTACTGGTGGGCCGACATTATGGTTGTAGACCCACCGCTACTGGAAGGTAACTCACCTCGAATGTAGCTGCTGAAGTCTGCTTGCAAAGCACCTGATTGCTGGATCGGAAATCCTCCGGCTATAGATCATAAACATAGGTTAGCCTCTCATACACACCCTTAGGTCAGATGACTGACCCTCCCTTGGTCCAAGGTCAAATCCTTGGTCAAGGTCAACTTCCAGTTGACTGGACTCGCCGATTCACGGCACCGACTCGCCGAGTCCTTCTCCCACTAACCCGGCCCCACTCTACAAGTCCCCTTTTTCCCATTCACTGAGTCACCCTTAACTCACTACTCGGGACAATAGGACCGGATCGCGATCCGACTCGCCGAGTCCAAGCGAGCAGACTTCCCACTCGCTTCCAGATCCTCATCCGAACATCCTTCATGAGAATTTGGGTTTCTGGGACTATCATAACACGTTAGATTGCTAATTCTACGTGCAAACACGAAGGGTTGGACTTCCAACACATAAACCCTTCGTACTCAGTAACAGTTCATACGACTCGCCGAGTTTGAAGAACAACTCGTCGAGTACCAGGCAATCTTCATAGGACTCGCCGAGTCTAAGGTCATCTTCATAAAACACGCCGAGTTCCACTTTGGGACTCGCCGAGTCCCTTGACCCACTTTCCATATAAGCCGAATCAGAGACATGCAACACTTCAAAACCACAGATCCATGATCCTAGGGCATGCTTAACACGTAAAGTTGCAACCTTTACGTGCATGCATGTCCCTATAAGCTCAAAAATGCAATTCCAAGCTCTTTAAGAGGTCATGCACTCAATGGGGTCCTCAATCACTTCAACCATAACAACTTTATGCTTCTAACACATCCATAAGGTCTAGATCTGAAGTCATGCACTCAATGGGGACTAGGGACTCTCACTACAACTCTCTAGAAGTGTTAAGGACAAGGGGCCGAGTTAATGTGATTAAATAGAGTGACAATACTCGGGTTAGGGTTTTTGCCCAAACAGGGCCTACTCGCCGAGTCGGGGAACCGACTCGCCGAGTCCAAGGCTCGAACCCCGCGTCTCATCTCGCTCCTACTCGGCGAGTCGGTCCTTCAACTCGCCGAGTCCAATGCAAAAATGCAAGAACTATGGATTTTAAATTACAAGAAATACGTACCGGGAATCAGGTGCTACATACAGTAAACTAAGATATCAATCCAATGGGCTGACCTTGGTGCGTTCGACCCGTTGGGTACGGTGAGGAAAACTCACCTTACAGTCGGAATGCAATCTGAATAACTCCCAGCTCCGACAACCGGCGCAACCCAAATCCTAATTGTCAAAACATTTCCCAAAATGACACAAACTTCATGGATAACTTAGATCTATGCAAAGATTCATCAATAATATGTTGTTTATGATTCTATGTGTATTGTTGTGAGTATGGGTATTTTGGGGAAACTCACTAAGCTTTCGTGCTTACAGTTTTAGTTTATTGTTTCAAGTACATAGGGGGATCGCGGCAAGGCAAATGCGTGATCGTATAGCTTCTCACATTTTGTTATGGTTTCTGGGAAAACTATGATATAGACTATTTTGGAAACAAAGTTGTAATAACTATTGATTTAAAGTGTTTTTGAAAAGTTTAAAATTGGCTTGACTTTTGTGGGTGTTACAACTAAAGACAAAATGAAGGTTGGATGTTGAAGAGGGAATGAAGAATGAAGAGTTAATGATGCTTATGTATGGACAAAACCCTAAAAATTAGGGTTTGGAGTTTCTCCACGTATGCCCTGCGTACTTGGTGTACGCCCAACGTACTAGGGTTCGCCCTAGTATGCTCAATGTACACAACGTACGCCTAACATACTTCCCCTTTGTCGAAAATCACTAAAATGCCACTATGGGTCATTTTGCACTATTTCTTGTACTCAAGGACTAAAATGCGATATTTATTCATACATAGGGTTAAAATTGAAAATACCTCGACATCGGGATGTTACAATAAATAAACATAAACAAATACAAATTAGATAAACGAACACAAGCACAAACACAAATGAAAGAGGGGAACACGTATCAACATAAAGGACCACAAACACAATAAAGTTCGAATATCCTAACAATGGTAGAACTACAGTGGGAGAGGGGGGGGGGGATTATATGCAACACTTAATAATTGAAATATTCATATAATTAATGTCCCTTATAATTTATACATTATTAATACTATATATTTTGTTGTTAATATTAATGTATGCATAATAAACTTAAATATAACTATAATTAACAAAACGATGGTAAATGAAAATGTATTTATTTGTTATTATAGTTGTGTTTGGTTAAAAATAGTTGTAATTATATATTTTTAATATGTTTTGGTTTGACGTTAATAATAACATAAAACAAAAAGACTAGGTCTCACCAATATAATGAATATCATAATATTACTATTTATCTATATGGAGATTAATCAACTAGGCGTGGACAGAACGACCACCTATTGTTTACGGAATAATAAGAGATTAATGCGAGCTTACTCAAATAATGAAAATAAGAAGAAAACATATTAATACGAGACTAATCAAACATAAATAAATAAACAATAATTATGATAGATTATGACAAATATATTTTTTATTATAAGATAATTAATTTTAATTTTAAAATATATATATATATATATATATATATATATATATATATATATATATATATATATATATATATATATATATATATATATATATATAATGAAATCTTTAGGATAATAGTTAACAACTGAAATTATAATATTATAAACAGTTATATAAAAAAGAATATTTTAAATAAATGGTGAAAGTAGTTTAAAAGAAGCGGACGCAATCCTATATTCATTAAACCATAATTATTTATTTATTTAATAGTTTTTTTGTTGACTTAATTACGAATGGTATTGACTCATTTATGAGTGGTTTTTCTTATGGTGCCTTTAGAATTCCCCCATTCTAAACCACGGGAAAACCATGAACACTCATATTCTATGCTAGTGAACTAAACACTTGTACAATATCTACTTCTAGATACTACCATAAATACATCGCCACGACATGGACGAAACATCAAGAATTGTACAGCCAAATGTGAAAATTTATATGTATATATAAATAGATAAAATACAACTAGAAACAACAGTTGTTACTCATGAGCTCGTTTTCTCACCATGCAACAAAATTATGTCTCCAAAAAGACATAACCAACCCACCGGCGAAACACCAATCCTACAAATAGATTTTATTACTTTTCAAGTTGCGGTCACAACCGTCGTGACAGCCGTCATGGCACACATTAATGCTAACAACACAAATGAAAGTGGAAATGTAATCGACAATTCCAACCACAATGATAACCAAGTACACCAACGAGTGCCTATCTGTAAGGACACTCCAAATTTCAAACCAAAGATCATGAAATGAAAGTTCGAGAACGAGAAAGGGAGTAGTTGAACTCAAGGACCTACCAAAAAGCAACAAGTTGGGGCAGTCCATACTCCCACTAACCCTACTACCTCAACACTGACAAAATCGTATTTAGGAAACCTCCCACAAACAAGTGCAACTACCATCATTATGGAGTCTGCCGGGAGTTGTATTGCAATAGGTGCAACATGAGAGGGCACACCGCCCGCTTATGTAGGACTCCAGTTGAACACATCACTTCAACCACCAATGTCATAGTAAGTCAAATATCCCATTTATGTTGTGAAACGAGACATTTCAGGAGAGACTGTCCAACCGAGAGGAATGACAGGGGAGCGAGAGGAGTTTAACAACAGAACATGCATAAGCAATGAGGAACCCTACTATGATATTCGTACGTTTCCAAATAGCAATAATTAAACACCTAATTTTCAATAAAAATGTTGCCAATTAGATCATAATTTTTAAAAACACTTTCTCTCTTGTCCGAACAACATCACAACATTTACAGGTGAGCTATGATGGCTTAGTGTATACATTAGGGTAATTTATAATTAAGATTTGTAAACTTAGAGTGCGTGATCCCACCTTATTTCCTGCTCCTTGTCTGGTTGTGCATTTAGGGCAGAGTCACTCGGTCGACTGTCTTCCCAATCTTAATTACACATGACTTTTATACACCAAGCGATTATAGATGAACCTAGTAGGGGTTGTATTATAAAGTTCATCATTTCCAATTATCAGAACCCTCATATTGCTAATACTCGCTAAATGTAGTACCAAGGGTTCGCAGTAGTAATAACAATAATAAAACTGAGAGCACTATCGCTCTAACAAAGACTTTTCCAAATCGGCTTAACACCTGTTACAATAAGAAGTTCTGACGTCGTCATTCGACATGAGTTGACTTGATCCTCACCGTACCAATTCCATGTGCTAAGAAAAGACTCTTCGCCTTAACCGACTGATTAGTGAAACCTTTTTCAATCGATACCGACAAACTTGACACAAACCTCCGAATCGTCTCTCGTTTCAAAAACTCTGAAGTACCCATACGAGGAGTACTATACCTTCAGTAACCTTCCCGAAGTATTCCCAGCAGATCTCCCAGGATTACCACTCACACATCAAGTCGAGTTCAATAATGAAGATCAAGGACCTATACGGCTAACTTATCACTATTAAGTGGATACGCGGGAGTGGTAAATAATTAAGGTTCTACAGGCTTAGAATTGATGATTCTGCTTTAACTCCTTTTCCTTGTTTGGATGTGGTCTTAAAAAAGAATCATTTATTCGACTGCCTTTTCAGTCTTAATTATATATGATTCGTATACACGAGACTGTGATAGATGGATCAGGTATGAGTTCTACCAAGAACTTCAGGACGAAAGCTACCCAGGAAAGCAAGTGGACTTGGTACCATTCGGATAAATGTAGACATGTAAGACAAACCCACACAACCTCCAACGATTAGGACAACAGATGCAAAAGTGAAGATCCGCTGGAACCCCAAGCGAGGATCTTAATTCACTTGAGAACGAGAAAATCACATGGAACCGAAGTACCCACCTCATTTCCAAATTCATGAGTAACCAATTAGAATTCTGAATTTCGAGAAGAAATTCCCTTTAACGGGGGGATATTGTGACAACCTATTATTTTCTAGCCTTTGAAGTCAATAAAAGTCAACCCAAGGTCTACAAAAGTCAAACAAGGTAAATAAAAGTCAATTTTGTTGTTTTGTTAAAATTATTGAAGTTGAATTAATGATTTTGATAAGAATAAACCTTTAATAAAAAGTGTGCAAAAATTAAAGGATAAAGGAGCTAAAACCGAGAAGTCTCCCATATATCTTTTAAGCCTCGGACCGAAAACCTCGGACTGCCTTAACCCTTCGGGCCAAAAACCCTTTTCGGCCGTAAACCCTCTCCTAAACGTAAACATGCGAAGCTGGGAACTGTTCTCGGCCGAAAACGTATGAAGTTTCTCGGATAGAGTTCCTGACCGCAAACCCTTCGGTTAAAACTTATCTTCGGTCAAGCCTTATCTTCTCGGTTAGTGTTCTTGGCCGAAAACCCATATATATATATATATATATATATATATATATATATATATATATATATATATATATATATATATATATATGTTGCCCAAAAACTTTCCTTATTCTTGTATCTTTCAACTAAAAACCTCAATTTTCTCTCAAGAAACACCAACCGAAATTCACTCTTTTCTCTTTCAACTATCATGCAAAATCACCTCTTTTCCTATCAAGTGATATCCAAAAACACTTGAATCTTCTTAGGATTTGACTCAAATCATCAAGTGTTCTTAATTTCATCCAAAAACACCATCCAATCTTCATATCTTGGGTCGAAAACACTTCAATCTCCTTAGTTAACACCAAGAACACCTACAAACTAATCCAAGACTTATTATAAGTTTTCTTACAATAATTAAGTGTTTTTAACACTTTACCTTAGTATTTAAATAATTACTTTTGATTTAAATATGATATTATATATTAAAATTGTTAGGATACGATTTTATATATGGGTTCTAACTCGGGGAAAACTACGCAACCAAGATACAACAACTCGAGAACTCGCACATAAGATGAGTTCATACCCCTACACTTTTCCAAACTTTTCCATGTTTTTAAGAGGGGGGGGGGGGGTGGGATACAAGTAAAAACACAAGTAATATTGTGTTTAAATTACAAATTGTTTATTTCGCTCTTTTATATACTTTATAAATATGGTATGTAAAAATACTAACTAAAACGTTTATGTTAGCAAACTTATAAAGTCTCAAGGTTTTTAAAATACAAAAGGCTCATATTACGTAATTTACATGCATATAAACTATTATGGGTATAGTTTATGGAACTTATGGACTATTTTACTAAGTAAGCAAAATGATATGAAAACACACATATAAATTATAATAGGTATAAATTATGGGTCTATTCACAATATCAATCATCTTAAACTTGTATATGGAAAAATTACAACTTTATTTATTAAAAGGTTTTTCCACTGTATTACTCGTGAACTCGTTGAAGCAATAAATTTGTGAGACACATCTTCGTGTACTTACTTAAGTACAACCGTAAACCTTGACTTATTAACCAGAATCTCCTGGAGGGAGAGCGTGAATTTGTGTATAGATCTATACGGGACCGACAATCCCGCACCTTAACTGTTCGCTACAGTTAGGCCAACAGGCCTAAGGTGACAAATGTCATTATCATTCCGACGCCTGAAGAACGTCGCATTAGGCATATCCATCATATTAGTATGGTTGTAAGAACTCACATGGAGAAAACAATGATTCATTTACGTACTAACATACTTCTTTTAAAATAATAAGAAAAGGTATTTACATCATATCTATTTTACAGGCCAAATATACCTTCAGTTAGTTTTACTTATGAATAAAACTACATATCATGAAATTACGTATGGCAATTATACTTGTACTTTTTGGTTTTGGAATGTTTAAAACTACAAATCGGTATTATGGAAAATATAGGATTTTACAGGATAAACGTCATTATTTTACAAGCAAACCATTTACAAATCAACTCTCTGGAAATGAATATGATTTCTTATCAAAAGCAATACTTCACCATAGATCAGGTGGAACTAGGAACGTATTCATAAAAGGTTCAACACTTATTTCTAAACTCGTATAACCTAAGGGACTCTTATTTGTTAATTCTATGATTTCTTAGTTTATACCTCAGAGTTATATACAAGGAAGAACTGATAGACGGGGGAATGTATAATTTTCGCCTTAGTTCGTTTTCGTTGTGTGGATGTGGACATAAGGAGAAACCACACAATCGACCGTCCATCCGTTTTTGATTATATATAACATGTATAAACTAATAAATAATTAAAGGAACTGGTCTGGTTACAATTCTTATTAAGAAAATATAGAATTTTTTGGAAGCACTCACGAACATTCTCAAATATCAAAGAGTATAATTTATATAACAAAAATTCTTATGAAGTCACCAAGTTTAATGTTGACACTTTTTCTAACCATTTGTATTCTCAGGAAAGTTAGTAGACAGATACCTCCTCAGGCGTTTAGAGGACGGATCATAGTAGCATCACGTCTTATCTTTTGCTATAGTCTTAATTTTTATCAAGTTATGTTTTGAAAACAATGTAAATACTATGTTATCAATATAATGGTTGTTGTTACTATGATTACTAGTATACACTTGTTGTGATATTATACATGACGTCCTGCGCCACCGAGCGCTTCCACCGTTCCGGTTTGGGGGTGTGACACCAGATGCCCCTCACATCATGGCCATCCTTTGGCCACGTCTAGGCTACATCAGGACACAAGAATCAAACAGATTACATGTCACCACGTCGTGGTAACCAACCCACCACGTTGTGGAAACCTCTTAGATCAACATAATGCATTAAGTTCTTAATCCTTTACGCCACTCATTCATACTTTCCAAAAGGCTTTCGTACTCTCACTACTTCATAAAAATAATTACGTTATATACATGCATGTCCAATGCATGTCTTGAGCTTAAGTAAGGGTAAAATGGTGAAAATAAGGCTATGATCTCATGCATGGAACCCATATCCCAACAAATCTTCAGATATGGGATAAGTGACCACAAATAAGCCTTAAAGACCCATAAAGTTGCCAACTTTATGGAATCCATACCCTCAAAACATGCCAAATATGGAAGAAAATGGACAAAAACCTAGATCTAGCATGCTTGAAAAGCAAAGGTAGAAGCTTAAGAACTTAAAAGAATCCATAAATAGCACAAGATGATGAGGATGAGATTTTCTTATTAGAAAAAAGCACCAAAGATACCTTCTTCTTTTTTAAGGGATAAAAAACCACCAAAAAAGCTCACAAGGTTAACAATGGAGGCTAGAGTTTTCTTTAGGTTGAAAGGGAGGTGATAGAGGTTGAGGGTGTGTAAACCCTAGCCATCACATACCTTAAAGAAGGCACAAAAGCCAAAAAATTAGGGTTTTGCGTATTGGCTGCCTCCACGTCGTGGTGCACACCGATGTTGCGTGTTTCATTTGGCCATAACCATGTCATGGTGTATCTTTCTCCACGTCATGGATGATGGGATTTATAGGTAACAAAACTATATGCTTGCGTAATTTCACTTAACACTTAAGGGCACATGCAACCTAATGGATCTATGTCATAACATGTTGAATGTAACATACAATGAACAACAAAAATAACATGAAACCAAATGAAAACATAGTATATAATAAAAATACAATAATTAGGGTTACATACCTTTGATTTGTTGTAGTAAACAAATCACTTCAATCCCTTGTAGTAGTTGGTCTTGGAAAGCTTAGCACTAAAAGGATGATGCCTCTAATGGATCACACCCAAACCCCATAACTAGAAGACTAGAAAGGAGAGAGGAGTAAAACATGAGATATTCATAATTATCTAGGAAAAAGGTTTGGCTGAAAATCAAAGGGGTATACCCTTATTTATAGCTAGTAGAAAACCCAAGAAACCCTAAATTTGAACATATAATAATATATTTCAAATTAGGTAATCATTTAGCTTCCTAATTATCATTTAGAGGTTTCTAGAGACCCAATTTGGGTTCTCAAAACCATCAATATGATGGATGTTTCTAGATCCATTCATTCGTTCAATTGTCGAACAATTACAGCTGAGTCCTTGCACCTTTAGTTAATTCTAATTAATCACAAATAATTCCATATTAGTTTTGATTAATAATTAATCAATTCTTATATATATTTCACATTAAAAATTAAAAAAATCAATTGTTTAACAATTGATCTCACATTAACCACATAATAAATCAATAAATCAACTATCTATTTCTAATTAATATATTTATCGCATAATATATTAACAAATCATTTATTACAACTTATTAATCATAAAACAAATTAATAAATTTACCCTCGCTCTATAGATGTCATTCTAACCATGTTGTAGCTATGAGGGCCACCCAAAAAAGACTTTGCTTCTAATTATAAGAATATACCAATTTAGTTATGAGCTTAGAATCCAATAGTATCCTACTTGGATAAGTCTATAATTATAATTGCAAGTATAAACTTGAACTAAACATCAAAGTTTACTTTTCAAAGCCACTATCAAACTCTGATTCAGATCAAACGTTGGCCCTAAGATAAGTGATCAACTATTCCTTCGTTTTACAAGATATCGTTTGAACAGATTCAAGGATTAGATGATGAACCTCACGTTCCTTTATTCTATTTCCCAATTTACCGATTTGTGATCAAATTCAGTCTACAAAATTGAACATACCAATTTAGTCTGGACCAGTCCTGGCTCTTATAAATCAACTCAAATCACCAAAGGGCCCATTGATATCACTTTTCCTGTTAGGGAAAAAAGGAACGAATAAACTTTAACTACATAATTGTAACATTTACTCATCTAATTGTACATGACACTACGTTTTATAGCATCAAGTTAGTGATGCGTTTACGCAATACCATCGAACAATTGACTTGCAAATTACAACTTATGTATTTCAGTTTGAAGAATAGTAGATGTTGTTGTATTAGAATTACTCATGATTGAATCCATAAAAGTAATATCTATGCCTGAGTTTATCTAATACTTCAAATTTGCATTTTATAAGTACTTATGAATATTGTAGCAATCCCATGCAATTTCCAATCTCTATGGAACTTCTACAATAAATTCATGATAGTCTTAATTCACTACTTACTTCCAAAAGTATGAACGAATGTGGAATTTTTAATAATAAAATTATTCAGGAAGTAAAACTTGCAAAGTGAAACACAATAATAAATTAACTAACTATGGTATCATTCCGATTGAACATAAAAAAATCCCTATTATTTAATCCTTATTATAAAATCACCATAACTAACTATGTTTCGAGTAATCAACTAACCACTTGAATTAGATAACATCGGCCATTCCATGTTACAAACATTCATACTATGCTTCTCGATGGACCTTGCTTTTTGAACATATCGACTGAACATTACACCAACGATGATCATTTCACAATAACAAATTTTTATCATTATCTGACATGTGGTGGAATTCCAATTTTACATGCATTGACCTTTTTTGATGTCGAGGTTCTAAAGTCACGAACACTAAGCCTTTGATAGTATAGAATGTTTCACTTGAACTTGTTACTAGAAACAATTCCATGGTTATGAAGTCTTAAATTCAAGGTACACTCCTTTCATACTTCTCTTTCATTATAGTTTCGAGCTCACATGTGGACTCTACAAGCATCTCCCATTATGGAAACATTTCCACATTCCCATATGACCAGCAATTCTGACCAAGAATCATCTTAATCCAAAATGTGTCACTATGGTCCTTCCCAATAATATCATACCTTTAGCCGTCCACAAGCAACCAGCCTTTGGTAAAACCTTAGAATGTTCTTGATAGTTGTTTAAAAACGTTAGTCACATAAAATTCTAATACTTTCTGACAATGCCCAAGGCATTTAAAAAATTAGAATAAGCGAATATTATACATGTGATCCATCCTATATCCGAAGCAATTGGGACTTGATTTATTATAATCTACATAAATACTTGATATCTATTCAATCTCTTGCTATAATATTTCCATATATAGAATCTACTATGTTGAAATATTTCAACAGGATACTCATATATATCTTTGACTAAGTTCTATTAAACCATACAATCTAAATCTTTAGACCTGAAATAAAGTATGAGGGCCTTCTCCCTTGAGTCAATTATAGTGAAACATTTCCCAAAACTTTGTAATCTGCAAATTAGGGACATTGATCCTTACAAATAGCATTATAAAAATACAATACCAACATAAGAATTATGCCTCACTAGCTTTGACATGTATCTAGAAATCATTTTGACTCTTAGAAATCAATACCCTTTGACTTTCTTAAGGAAGTGCATATATCTATTACACAATGCTTCGATAAGTCTCCAACTAGACTTCTTAAGCTTATACACCTTATTTGGATAGTGTGTGTGTATGTGTGTGTGTGTGTTTAAGCTCTTCAAGACAGAGAAATATATCTCTTAAAAGTTCAAACAATTCCTTGCCATTCCTCAAAATTCAAAATATTAAGAGGGATGCCATAATCATATCGCGAATTTGAGAATACAACTATCAAAACAATATCAACATATATCTTTATCATATCTTAAAAATCTATTTGTAAAAGTATTTTCTCATATTCATTTTCATAAATTAAAGCGAAACCTTTTTGTCACCTAGATTTCATGGTGCATACGTTCCTATCCATGTGAATATATCATTTTCAACCTATAGTCATAAGACAAGGTTTAGGACAAACCAAATCCAAATTTAGTTTTCCTTCAAGGACTGAACTTCGCTATATTTTTTTTTGAATTTCTTCCTTTTTGGCAACTCAAGGGCCTACTAATGCTTCCTTGTTGTTAGCATCTCACCCATATTGATCATTGTAATTTCACTAACCAGTGTTCTTTCCTTTTCCAGTTAAATGAAGAACATAAAACTCATAATCACAGCTAACCCAACTGGAAGTTCACAAAAATAAGAATATGTCAATTAAACACAACAGTTTATCAACCCTAGGTGGCATGCTAGTGATAACTAAAAGGATCATTGTCGGTTGAGTTTTGTAACTCTCAAGATCAATATAACTCTTACTGAATTCCTAACATATGAGTTTTTTCTCGAGAACATTTCTTGATTAGCTAAAACATATATTGAATAACTTGTGTCGATTCCCAACAAGAAAACACTTCGTAGAACATGACTCAATTTATCTTTTATTTATCGATTAAGGAAAACATCACAAATGTAATTCTAAATGTGATGGAGTAAGGAAAGCATTCTTACTCCATATATTACGAGGTCTTCTAAACCTTTTTAGTTTGAAATTAGTTTCAAGATACGATTTGTAGTTACTAGAGCATGGACCTAAAACTTGATTAGAACAAAGTATGACTCTCATATATGATCGAACCATTCACAACAATGTTCGATTCGTCCTCTTAGTCATACAATTGCACTAAGATGTTCTTTGGGGATTAATCATGATACAATTCCATAATTACTAGGTTGATCATAAAACATGATACTAAAATACTCTCCTTTCTTTTCAAATTAGAGAATCTTTTTATCTTTCTGTCAAATAGATTCTTCTATTCGTTCTACTACTCTTTGAACCTTTCCAAAATTATTAAAATTCTGTTTAATATTATAAACATATTCATGTTTGCTGCAAGACCAGTAAATCATGACAAATAAAGTTATTGTCCCTTGTGGTGGATGTGAAGAGTCCATATCAACATGTACTAGATCCATTAGTCTTTCACTTGTATCACATAAACATTTAACAACAAATTAGTCATAATTTCCAATGAACAAGATTCACACGCATCATGCAATTTGAATTATATGACTCTAAGTTTCTATCTAATTGAAACTTGATGATGAGATTTCTTTTCACTTTGTCAAAAATGTTATGCCACAAGCACGTTCTAGAAGAATCAAATACACATTTAATATTTCTATTATTAGAAACATGACCAACGCTTTTATAAATGCCATTGGAAGTAAATACAATATAAGGGTAGCAAAACTTCATTTTATTGATAAAAAAGAAATTTGGAACTTGTACTTCCAATGCATAAAACGAAAAATTATATTTCTAGATATCTACAAAGAGTAATATAAATCTATTAAAACTATCCTAACTCCTTATTAGTAGCTCCAGATTCTAATCATTGAACTATGCGTCAAAAGTCCATTTCCAATGATCAGATTTAGCTCACTTTTGCTTAAACTTCATTCTTTCTTTTAATTCTCGCAATATCATTGAAATACGATAATCATATCATGTATTAAGAGTCTATGAATAAGAACTTATAATAGATTTAGATAATGGATATACCAAAAGTAGAGTAACACGAATTGACATTACCATCTTTAAGATCCTTTAGGTATTTTGGGCATATTCGCTTCCAATGTCCCTTCAATTGGTATTAGAAACCAATGGACTCATTGGGTTCAACATTTGGAATGATCTTAGAATTTCCATCTTGATGTTTACATGCCAATATGGATTGAGTAGTCTTATATCTTTAAAATTGAGGAGCATTTGATGTTGGGTGAGTCAATGGAGGAGGAGGTGGAAGGTTTCAATAGATAAAATCTCCACATCCACCAATTCCTAAAGAAGAGAAAACAATTTCACCTTGACTCAAATGTGGAAGACCATCTCCAGAAGATTAGGGAAAACCATTTCCATAAGAACGAGGAACACCATTATTATCTTGGTTTGACATTTAAAATGGGAAAAGAGAAAATTCAAGTTAGTTGATTTTAATACTTAATTATTATTAATACCCATAAATTAAATTAAGTCTAGGATCCATATTTTCATTTCGTAACAGAAAGAGGGATGTTGTAGTCATATCACGAAACTATTTTAGATAGGTAGAAATATTTCACCAATTTTAATCACATGAAAATCCTAGGTCTTTTGATATTTTCGTTGAAACATCAATGGTAAGTTTAATCTCAGAGTATGCACTTATGAATTGTGAATCAAATGCTAAGCATCAGAATTAAGATTTGAATAATCATGCAAACCCGCTCAAACACCCCTGATTGATTTATAATCTCCCATTAATGAGCCAGGTAACCGAACACAGTCCATCAACAATTGTAAACATGATTTGTTTCATCATTTCATCTTTATAGTCCGAATAGTGTGTCGGTTAACCATGCACACTCCACTAACGACTCATAAAGAAATGATGTGTGTTTTCATGGATTAGTATACAATTTCACATTTTTCCTAAAGTAACTAGAGTGTGATTTTATAAGAATGTTATAGTACTTTATAGATTATACTTTTAATCTTTTATGTCCTATCAAACCCGTTCGACAAACGACCCTCCATCACACAAATGAGTGGTGGGTGAAAAGGACACCCATTCAACGGTCATTTCATAAGTCGTTTCCTTATACCGCTCTTATAGCATGGCTTCGTGAACGATATATACTATTGATTTGAGTGAATTTTCTTGTACATATAGTATTAAACATTTAATAAATATATACGTGTATATTTTAAAACCTTTTAAAACACATGGTTATAAATTTTAATTATCTAAATTAATCATATAATTAGTTAATCAATTTAAACATTTAATAAATATATATAAGGGTAGATTTTTAAACCTTTTAAAACACATGGTTTAAATATATAGGATGGATTTATAATTATCTTTTAATTTATTTTATAATTAAATTAACTATTAAATCCATACAGATAAATCAATTTAATTAATCATATCATTAAATGTTATCTATTCAAGACTATCTCTTAATATTTAGGGTTTAATTTTAATTATCTAAGACATGCAAAAATCAGATTTTAGCAGCATTTAAATTAGATAATCACTAGAATTAACCACATGCATCAAATTAGGCAGAACATCCTTAAATTTCGCTTTTGTGTTGAGCTCATGTCTTGACAGAGACTCTATCATAACGTGAGAACATGTAACATCCCAAAATTTCAGTCCAAAAATTTCATTTTTAAATAAGTTATTACATAAAACCATCAGTATAAAAACATTCATTATAATATCCCGTGAGAAACCAATGTGTCGATAATCAAAACATATTATCATAAAACCATATCAGAGTGTAATCCCAAAGAACTCATGTGCGGAAAACATAGTGTGATGCGCTGCAATCAAGCCGGCTCCTTTCCTTGAAAAGAAAGTACCTGAAACCAAAACTGAAAACCGTAAGCACGAAGCTTAGTGAGTTCCCCATATACCACATACCATACAACCCAACTGATCCATACATGCCATACATAGCCAAGAGCCATACATAACCAACATATCCATAATCAAGTAAGGTGCTATGTGCCAAACATAGTCTTGCTCAGGTGCTATGTGCCAAACATAGTCTTACTAAGGTGTTATGTGCCAACATAGTCTTACTAAGGTGCTATGTGCCAAACATAGTCTTGTGGTTATGCCACGGGCCGCACGTGGTCTTCCTAGTCAAGCCTTGGGCCACTCCCTGGGTCTTACAGACAGGTGCCAAGGGCCACCCCTAGTCTTTCATGCAAGTATCACAAAGACAACTATACATACTACTCTACTAGGCTACTCCGCATATAGTGTGCCAGGAGCCACCTCCTGGTCTCTCATACACAATGGCATATAGTGCGCCAGGAGCCACCTCCTGGTCTTTCATACATATTGCCTAGGGCTAACCCCCGAGTCTTCTTATCATACATAGACTAAATGGGTCGGAATTAGTGCCTTAGACCCATACAAACAGTGAGGAGACTCACCTCGCACTGCTGAACTTTGCTGATGATCCTCTGGCTGCTGACCGACAACTCTCTGAGTTGCTGCTCCACTAGCTACACCAGCTACTAATATCAACATAACACTTAGTTCCAAACTGTACTCTGGAAGCCAAGCTAAGTCAACTCTAGTCAAATTCAACCTTCCAGTTGACTCGACTCGCCGAGTCAACTCATAGAATCGCCGAGTTCTTAAACCTAAACATTTTCAACATACAAATCAACTTGTCGAGTCACCCCGAGACACATTGAGTCAACGATCTCTGAGTCCCACCCTGTCCAACTCACTGAGTCACCATTCAACTCACTGATCTGAGAATTAACCAGAAGGGTTTGGGGTTTCGCGACCTAACTCGTCGAGTCCAAGAACATACTCGCCGAGTCTAAGGCTATCTTCAACAGGGTCGCCGAGTTGTTCTTCCAACTCGTCGAGTTCCTGCCCATCCTCATACAAATCGCCGAGTCTACCCATGTGGCTCGCCGAGTTACTATGCGACTTAAGTCTGATATCTAGCCCGACTCGCCGAGTCATCTCCCAGACTCGCCGAGTCCATACGTGCATTCCCATAATTTCGAGTCACAGAGCTTCTTCTTTGTTCTAAACAATAGATCTTGTCTTCTAAGACTACCTGAACACGTAAAGTTGCTAACTTTACGTGTGTCTATGATGCAATGAAGCCAAAACACTACAAATTAACTATTAAGGAGGCTAACTGGGCTAGAACAAGGTCATGGCTACCAAAAGATGTCTTTCTTGAGCTCCTGGAGCTCAAGGATGTGTAGATCTACAATATGAACCGATATAACTGCTTCATCATTACGAATTTATGGTTTTTGAGCTCAAAACCATCCATTTGGGGTCAAACTAGATCTAGAAGTACAATAGCCAAGGTGAGAGCTTTATTACCAGAAAGTGATGAGGTTGAGAAGCTAATCCTGGACTAACAAGCTTCTCCTTGGACCTCCCAACTCCTTCTCCTTCTTCTTCTTCTTCTTCAAAGCTTGCAAATTACTTCTCCAAGGCTAGACCTTGCTCCAAGAAAAGGATATGGTGTCTAGGGTTTGGGGTTCTGGACTATAGGGGCCGCAAATGAGCTCTGGGGAAGAGAATAAGGTGCTTAAATAGGGTACCAAGTCCCGGAATTAGGGTTTCCGAACCCAGAACAGACCCGCCGAGTCCACTTGCTGACTCGCCGAGTCGGTCACTTACTTTACACCCGGATCCCGCTCCGACTCGCCGAGTTCCTCCCTGGAATCGACGAGTCGACCCTCTCTAACTTATGGTTTTCCTTTCCTTTCTTGACCTTTCTGATTTCGGGTGTTACAACTCTCCCCCACTTAAACTAAACTTCATCCTCGAAGTTCGCTATGGTCAACTACCTTACCATCTGGTCACCATTTTACTACTAGGTACACCTTCCGCCCAGCCGATCCAAAACTTGAAGATGTCGCCTTCAGAATAAATCGTTCCTTACTACCTTCGAGTGCAACACTTTTATCCAACCGGTAATCATGTCGATACTCCTGTTACACGTACCCTTGATTCACAAGGGGTTTACCCTTCTACTCTACACTGAAACTGGCCTTTCTAAGGTACTTTCCACAAGCAACAACCTTCGAGGACCTATCCTATGCTTTAACTGCAATTCCGGCCACTCCCAGTGTCGGCCATCATACAAATACTCATGGAACAACCCCCATACAGAAAACTCCACCCAATCATGAGAATTCAGACAATCCTTTGGGTAGCATATCCCTCTTTGCTATGTTTAAGGCTCAGACAAGAACGGCGTTACCGAGCCAAATCCTTTACTATGAGATCATTCGATCCCGCAGTGGGCAGCTTAGCATCATCTGAACAACTCACGGCTTTTCACTGAATTCCTGTTGACTCCCATCCGCCAACCGGATGAACTGAGACCGCCCTGGTCGCAATTGATCTACCATTACCCGGAATACCGGTTTCCCCCATGCTACCTCGGAGATATGGGCCCCTCGCCCACTCTCCGCGAACCAAGCTACCAATGAAAGCTACGGCTACCCGCAGACTTACACCACTCCTGGTCTTCAATGACCTAGCGTCTCCCAGACCTAAACATAATGTGGCCCACTAACATCCGGGCGGCTGCCCTGCCCTGAACTTAACTATCTGAGAAACTCGGCCAATGAATCACACACCTGATATATTCGCACCAGCGAATAGGGACCGAGGAATGCTATGGGACACCTCGTAGTCTCACTATACTCGCTCTACAAACTAGCGAATGCTATGGGCCACCCACATAGTCTTGCAACACTTCAGCACTGCCAGCCATCTAAAGCTATGGGCCACCCCGAAGTCTTGCTATACCGGTGCTACGGACCACACCGCAGTCTTACTAAACTTGTGCCATGGGCCACACCGCAGTCTTCTTAAACTAATGCTTCGGGCCACACCGCAGTCTTACTAAACTAGTGCTATGGGCCACACCGCAGTCTTCCTAAACTAATGCTATGGGTCACACCGTAGTCTTACTAAACTAGTGATATGGGCCACACCGCAGTCTTACCACACTCCTCTTACTATCTGACCACTGGTGAATGCTGCGGCCATCTGGTAGTCTGATAACACCTTTCCACACTGACTGGCTGCCAATGGATGCTACGACTAACCCATAGTCGAGCATATCAGCACAATCTAGTACCACCGAGTCGTACGCATGTCCTATCTGAAACCCCTAACCGAGTCTTCTGCAATCGGTTATCGGGCAACCTGAGAATGCGATCTCACAATTGGCAGGTTTTCCGAACTTCCAGTTCACACTTTCCTCAATTCACACAGCCACCTGGGCCGTCCTCCTTCCCGATAGAGCAAAACTTATCCCGCTTCCAAAACAGCTACTGCTTCCATAACATTATTGCTTCTCCCCCCCCCCCCCCACTTAGCTTTGGCTAAGTCTTTACTGCACGCGAAAAGCCCGAGGATTTCCATTCCTTCCTCCCTTGCACAATAGGCATGATAACTACCATCGCCTTGATGTCGCTAGCGATTCACCACTAGCCCATTCCAAATACCATACGATTACCGAATACTAGATGAACACCTCCTACATCCCAATACTGATAATCCCCTGGGCTCCAACTAATGCCCTTAAGGTCCGAATAACTAATGCTCAAAGCAACTCCATCAGTGATAGACCACTTCCCTTGATGCTTCCCAAAGCTATCCCAAGTACCAAGACCAGAGCCACCAAACCCTGATAATGGTGGAGGGCTACTCCCTGTACCCTGCACATCGTCCTCCACTCAACGCTCCTGAACCACTTTTGGTCATAATCGAGATAATACTAGACATTTCTTACCCCAGGTGAGAGATGACCCTACACTAGCTACTAATAGTTCCTGGTATGCAATTAGCATAAGAAAATTCTGAAAGTACAATCTGAATACAAGCGGAGAGGCAACTCATACATACTATCACCAGAGTTCAGGGTAAGAACAACCCTAATACATGTGCAATCCAAAAAGCCATAGATATATACCTGCAACATTCCCTGCTGTGATCCAGATCTCCCTTATCTGTCGTTGCAAAGCCCTACCCTCTCACCCATCCGCAATCCTCGAAGTTGTCGGGGAATACGCACTCCCTGCTCCTCCCTCGCCGTCGGACAGTTGGCCTTCTTGTAACCCACCTTATTGCAGTGAAAACATAACGGGCTTGCCCCCTGTGGGCAGTCCCTGCTGACGTGACCATCACTGCCACACTTGTAGCAGCCTGAACCCCTGGAATAACAAACTCCCTCGTGCCGTTTCCCGCACGTACTGCACTGACTTCGGCTCTGCCGGTCTGCTATCCGCTGATCTGAAGTCTTGGGTCTCTTCCCGGGACCCTCCAAAGTATACATCTGATCTGACTTCCTCTTCGAAATATGCTCCAAATCAATCTCCCGTTCCCGCGCCCTAGCAATCATAGAGTCCAAGGTCAGGCATGCCGAGAAGCTGACATGCTCCCAAATATCCGCTCTCAACATATCATGATAGCGGGTCCTCTGCATCTCATCATCCCCTGCATACTGAGGCACCAATAAGGTCCTCTCCCGAAACTTGGCGGTAATCTATGCCACCAACTCTATCGTCTGTCTCATGTCTAGGAACTCTCTGGCCAACTGCTGAAGCTCCACCGCCAGTGCAAACTCCGCCCTAAACCTGGTCACAAAGTTGGGCCAGGTCATAGCCTCAATGGTTGAGGCTCCCAAGGAATCACCAAATGACTCCCACCAATCTCTGGCTCTGACTCTCAGACATCCCGCCGCAAAGCGGACCTTCGACCCCTCCGTGTAGAAGCTCGTCAGCTACGCATACTCGATGTCTACAATCCATCTCCTAGCAGCAATGGGGTTCTTCACCCGGTGAAAATCTGGCACACCACTCCCTCTGAAGTCCTTGAAGGACAGTATACGCGTACTCGCCTGGCCAGACGCCAAATCGCTCCTGAAAGCTCGGAGGCGATCCTCCATCAGCTCAATGATCCCTTCCTTGATCGACCCGAAGATAACCGGCGTCGCATCAAGGATACCTCTTGTGATCCCGGACGTGATGAACTCACGTAACCCATCATCCACATGCTCGGACCCTGCACCCGAGCCCAATCCTGACCTAGATCCTGAACCCCCCGCTCCATGTTGCGTGACCACCATTCTGAAATGAACAAATAGTTGTCAGGGTCTCATATACCTTCCAAGATTCATGGTTCCATCTCAGCCCTCCTTGACTCGAGTACGGATCCTCTGCTTCTAGTAGTACGAGCCCATACTACCTTCCACATCTATCCGTACTTTCCTCAAGGGTTGCTTCAACTTCACCAAGTCCCTTTCACTACTACTAACACTACTCCCAACACTACTCTCATCCTAGGCTTGCCCTAGGGAAAACTCTGACTCAACTCAAACCAGTCCTCAGCTGCTGAAGGCCTCCTTGTGATGCCAATTAACCATCACCTGAATACCATCACATGTGATGAGGCTCAGATAATCCTTCGAGTAGAAGACTCGTCCCTACAACGGTTAGACTCAGACGAGAGCTGTGCAATAGGGCCAAATCCAGCAATCTGAGATTATTCAACCCTGATCACATGTGACGGGACGTATTCACCTAATGGCTAACTCCCATCACTCAGAATCCCACAATGCACAAAGCAAGAAGCATTCGGAAAAGGGAAAAATCTAACCATAACATACTCAACAATCATAATCTCATATCAAGAATTTGTACTAGCATGCGACATAAGCTCATAAACTCAGGCATAACCTAAACAGTCTATCCTACTACTGTCTAATCAGCACTATCATGCAGCTCAATCATATTTAAAAGGCACATAAGGCGTCCTCCCTAGATCCTTAGCCCTAATCTAGCATGCAGCTTTCATAATCATATCATATTACAACATATCACAACATGTATGGGTATCTTGGGAAAACTTACTTGAGCTCGGCCGGTCGCGCACATCACACACTTTGTTCTTTCTTAAAACTTTTTACTTAATCTTTTAGAAAACCTTTTCTTTTTCGAAATGCTTTAATCCCTCGATTTGAGTTCAGACACCCCCGAAGGTGTGTCCGAATACCTCAAACCAGGGCTCTGATACTAACTTGTAACATCCCAAAATTTCAGGCCAAAAATTTCATTTTTAAATAAGTTATTACATAAAACCATCAGTATAAAAACATTCATTATAATATCTCATGACAAACCAAAGTGTCAATAATCAAAACATATTATCATAAAACCATATCAGAGTGTAATCCCAAAGATCTCATGTGCGGAAAACATAGTGTGATGCGCTGCGATCGAGCCGGCTCCTTTCCTTGAAAACAAAGTACCTGAAACCAAAACGGAAAATCGTAAGCACGAAGCTTAGTGAGTTCCGCAGATACCACATACCATACAACCCAACTGATCCATACATGCCATACATAGCCAAGAGCCATACATAACCAACATATCCATAATCAAGAAAGGTGCTATGTGCCAAACATAGTCTTGCTAAGGTGCTATGTGCCAAACATAGTCTTACTAAGGTGCTATGTGCCAACATAGTCTTACTAAGGTGCTATGTGACAAACATAGTCTTGTGGTTATGCCACGGGCTGCACGTGGTCTTCCTGGTCAAGCCTTGGGCCACTCCCTGGGTCTTACAGACAGGTGCAAGGGCCACCCCCTGGTCTTTCATGCAAGTATCACAAAGACAACTTTACATACTACTCTACTTGGCTACTTCGCATATAGTGTGCCAGGAGCCACCTCCTGGTCTTTCATACACAACGGCATACAGTGCGCCAGGAGCCACCTCCTGGTCTTTCATACATATTTCTTAGGGCTAACCCCTGGGTCTTCTTATCATACATAAACTAAATGGGTCGGCATTGGTGCCTTGGACCATACAAATAGTGAGGAGACTCACCTCGCACTGCTAAACTTTGCTGATGATCCTCTGGCTGCTGACCGACAACTCTCTGAGTCGCTACTCCACTAGCTCCACCAGCTACTACTATCAACATAACACTTAGTTCCAAACTGAACTCTGGAAGCCAAGCTAAGTCAACTCTGGTCAAAGTCAACCTTCCAGTTGACTCGACTCGCCGAGTCAACTCATAGACTCGCCGAGTTCTTAAACCCAGACACTCTCAACATACTACTCAACTCGCCAAGTCACCCCGAGACTCGTCGAGTCAACGATCTCTGAGTCCCATCCTGTCCAACTCACTGAGTCACCATTCAACTCACTGAGCTGAGCCTTTACCAGAAGGGTTTGGGGTTTCGCGACCTGACTCGCCGAGTCCAAGAACATACTCGCCGAGTCTAAGGCTAACTTCAACAGGCTCGCCGAGTTGTTCTTCCAACTTGTCGAGTTCCTGCCCATCCTCATACAACTCGCCGAGTCTACCCATGTGGCTCGCCGAGTTACTATGCGACTTAAGTCTGATATCTAGCCCGACTCGCCGAGTCATCTCCCAGACTCGCCGAGTCCATACGTGCATTCCCATAATTTCGAGTCACAGAGCTTCTTCTTTGTTCTAAACAATAGATCTTGTCTTCTAAGACTACCTGAACACGTAAAGTTGCTAACTTTACGTGTGTCTATGATGCAATGAAGCCAAAACACTACAAATTAACTATTAAGGAGGCTAATTGGGCTAGAACAAGGTCATGGCTACCAAAAGATGTCTTTCTTGATCTCCTAGCGCTCAAGGATGTCTAGATCTACAATATGAACCGATATAACTGCTTCATCATTATGAATTTATGGTTTTTGAGCTCAAAACCATCCATTTGGGGGAAAACTAGATCTAGAAGTACAATAGCCAAGGTGAGAGCTTTATTACCAAAAGTGATGAGGTTGAGAAGCTAATCCTGGACCAACAAGCTTCTCCTTGGACCTCCCAACTCCTTCTCCTTCTTCTTCGTCTTCTTCTTCTTCAATGCTTGCAAATTACTTCTCCAAGGCTAGACCTTGCTCCAAGAAAAGGATATGGTGGCTAGGGTTTGGGGTTCTGGACTATAGGGGCCGCAAATGAGCCATGGGGAAGAGAATAAGGTGCTTAAGTAGGGTACAAAGTCCTGGAATTAGGGTTTCCCAACCCAGACCAGACTCGCCGAGTCCACTTGCCGACTCGTCGAGTCGGTCACTTACTTTACAAACAGATCCCGCTCCGACTCGCTGAGTTCCTCCCTGGACTCAACGAGTCGACCCTCTCTAACTTATGGTTTTCCTTTCCTTTCTTGACCTTTCTGATTTCGGGTGTTATAGAAGATATATTAAAAAAACTTGTTCGATTTTACGCACTTTCAATGTTGGACACACAAAGGCTCATGTACCACTGATGAGATTTATAGGTTACAAAATTACATGCTTGCAAAATTCACTTAACACTTGAGGGAACATGCAACCTAATGAATCTATATCATAACACTTTGAATGTAACATGCAATGAACAAGAAAATTAACATGAATCCTAATAAAACCCTGATGTAATCAAAATCAAGAATTAGGGTTACATACATTTGATTTATTGTAGTAAACAATTTGCTTCAATCTCTTCTAGTTGTTGGATTTGGAAAGCTTAGCACCAAAATGATGATTCCTCAACTGGCTCACACCTAAACCTTAGAACTATAAGACAAGAAAGGAAATAAGAGGAAAGCATGATAAATTCATATCTATCTAGGCAAAAGGATTGGATGAAAATCAAAGGGTTATACCCTTATTTATAGCTGCTAGAAAACCCTAGAAACCCTAAATTTGAATATTTATATATTTCAAATTCGGTAATTATCTAGTATCCTAATTATCATTTTCAGTCTTCTAGATACCCTAACTGGGTCCTCAAAACCATCCACGTGATGGAGGTTTCTAGATCCTCTCATCTGTTCAACTATTGAACAATTATAGCTTAGTCCATGCACCTTTAATTAATTTCAAATAATCCCAAATTAATTCTAGCTTAATTCTAATTAATAATTAATCAATTCTTATTTATTTCATATTAATTCGTTAATCGTATAAATTATAAAATCATTTCTTTAACAACTGATCTCATATTAATTACATAATAAATCAACAAATCAACTATATATTTCCAATTAATATATTAATCACATAATATATTTACAAATCATTTATTATGATTTCTTAAACACATAATAAACTAATTAAATTATCTTGTCTCTAAAAATTTCATTTATCCATGCTCTAGTTATAAAGGCAATCCAAAAAGGACTTTGTTTCTAATTACAAGAATATACCGATTTAGATATGAGCTTAGACATCCTAATCCAACAGTGGGCACTACAAACCTACACTTTTATTCTTTAATTTCAAAAAACATAAATGAACTATTTACATGGAATAGGTGTTACAAGCGAGTTGTGCGATAATCCCACGACTCTCTAGAAAAGTTAAGAATTAATCATTTAGATACTCTACCATTCTATCAAAACGAAAAATTTTAATGGTTTTATTGATTTGATTTTCAACATCACTTTGAAATAGTTTGAACATTTCAAATTCTTCATGTTTATTTTTCATCAAATAAACATAACCATAGCGACTTAACTCGTCAGTGAAGGTGATGAAGTATCATTCACCATTTCTAGACATGGTCTTGAAAGGTCTACATACCTTAGTATGTATGATCCTTAAAGAATACTTAGCTCTTTGACTTGAATCGGTGAAAGAAGATGTAGTCATCTTACCATATAAACAAAACTCGTATACATCAAATGAATCAAGCTCATTTTCCTTTAAAATACTACTCTTTTAAAGTTGGTAACTTGTTTCTTATTTATATATCCAAGACAACAATGCTATAGATAAGAGTCACTCAAATATGTTTGAGTTTCTTGGTGCTAGTATGGAATATAGAACTATTTTTTGATGAATTATCCAATTTTACTTCACATATCCCATCAAGATGTCTAGCCTCAAAGTAAAATATATCATTTTGATAAACATGAATAATACAAAATTGTTTTAAATGTGCAACTAAAATTATATTCCTAGTCATTCTAAGTGCATAAATGCATAAACAACATTATTTATTGTCAAATATAGGCCATTAGGTAAAATTACATCATAATATCCTAAAGCTTGAGGTTGAAATCTTGCTCCATTTCACACCTAGTATAAAATACCCAATTGTTAGATGAAAAAGTAAATAGATCTAATCTTATCACATAGATACCTGAAGTTTCTGCCTCGACCTTCTTCTTCTTCTTTATCTCCGAAAGGTAGGTAGGACAATTCCTTATCCAATGTACAACAATTCCACACTCAAAGAATGTTTCTTCTTTGGTCACCTTTTAATTCTTCTTTTTATGATGTAGGGTTTAGCCAACCTTTTTGCCCTTACCCTTACCAAACTTAGCCATAGATTTCTTAACTTCAGATTTCTTGCTTCCTCCTTTCCAGATTTAGAGAACATGAGTGGCTTTGTTGGCAATGTTATTCTTAGTAGTTTTCAACATCACGTGCAACTATGATATAGGATTTTCCTAGCCATTCATGTTATAGTTCATGATGAAGGTATCATATGATTTTGACAATGAGTTGAGAATCAAGTCCGTAGCTAACTCACTTGAAATGAAAGAATCAAGTCTCTATAGATTATCAATATGACTATTCATCTTAAGTACATGCGAGCTCATATTCTTTCCTTCTCCTATCTTATACCCGTGTACTGCTCTGACAGTCTCAAAGCATTCCATAATCTCTTACTGTTGGAACATTTCCTTCAAATGGGTGATGATTTCATATGATATGATATGTTCTAGATCCTTCTAGACGTCAGGAATCATAATAGTTAGCATATGTATAGCAATCTCGATTGAATCATCTATATATTTCAACCAAGCATTGTAAGGAGCTCTAGAATTAGGAGTAGGCTTGTCGAGGATAGACACATCAACCACTACACTTTTTTTTTTGGCATGAGGACAATTCTTAAAATTTGGTGCAAATTAAGAAAGTTCATATGGTTAAGTTTCTCCTTTTCGAGTAGTGATATATGGTAATTGTTATGGTGGTTTTCATTTTGGGCCATCTACAAAACTTAATAAAGTTCATTTAGTACTTTTGTTATTTTAAATAATTAATAAGGTAGGTAGCATATATCGATTACAACCAAATGTAATTCATAGTTGCATGAGGCCCTTAATAACCTTTTGTTTATTGGCATGTTTGATCCCATTTATGCCTTGAGTTTCTAATGTTTAGGAGACCTTTATCACAAAATGTTCCCCATCAAATCATGAATCTTAAAAGGCATGTAGAATCGGCATAAAACTCATGGTTAGGTGAATAAATCAAAGTGGTTAAGTGTCTTTTATCCCACATGGACCATACACCTGATGAGTGAGTGTCATTTAAGAGGACGTAATAGACTTGCATTTTAAAGGGATTTATATGTTTTATAATTCTATTTTAAAAATATATTTTATCTTGTATATTGCTAGAATCCAATAATACATGGCACATTTTAGAAAAAAAATCATATTTTATTCTGTTAGTTCATTTTAGTTCACCTTACAATATCCTGTATTAACTTTTGAGTTTGTGTGCTTGGAACAAATTTTAATCCTTTAATAACCCTTTATTGTTTTAGACTTGGAGTTTGTAATGAGTTTTAAAATCTATATTTTATCTTATTTTACCAATTTCAAATTTGTAGACTTTAAGAATAAACTCCAATTTTATTTTAAAAACCAATTTTAGCATCTTATGTATAAAATTATTTTTCGAAATAACAAACTCCATTATGATATGTGTTTAGTTATTTGGTTGTCTAGCATGAAAAATTCTAATTTCATCCACACAAACAAAATAACAATTTAAAATCATCACACACAAATGTGGGTGCCCAAACCAATCTATAACTATGTGACATTTCATGTGAGCCATACATGAAATATCAAGTCCTTCTCCTAAGGGACAATAGAGAGCAAAATCTTCAACAAATGTTTTTGGTGAATCTCTTACTTGCAAAAACATCCAATATATGAAAGATGATGAATACTCTATTAATTGTAAATCATTCGAGTAACATGCAACACTTCACATAAAAGGTTGTATTTGGGACTATTGCTTCAGCTTGATAGAATCTGATGCAACAATTCAGCAACACTTTACGGAAAAAGGTTGTGTTTTCCACTGCTATTAAAATTAATAAATTCGAATGTTTTTTGATCTTCAAAATGGATCCCTCTTCATTTCTTGTTACATTTTAAAGTACTTATACTAGATTAGAAACTAGTATAATACTTACAAAAAGAATAAAATGAAGAAATTATTGCTTACGATTACAAACCATTTGAATAAATAAATAATACAACTATATTGAAAAGGTCTAGTAACATTCAACACATGGTACATGGCTTGTTTACGCACATATAATTATAAAAACATATCAAATAACATCTTGTTTTTCTAAGGCAACATCAATGTGATCAAATGCATGTAGTTATAAGAAAACTTTGATTAATTTTCTAAAAACTAGCATTACATGTTGTCAAAGAAGCCATGCATGAACTTTTCATACATCATGAAAATCGTCCATGGCTTCCAAAAACCAAATATTTGAAAAATCTAATATGATAAAGATTCATATTAAAGTGATTTTTCTAATTAACATATGATAGTAATGGGTCACACTAACAACTTAATATAATTGATTATTTACTTGAAATTGGTTTTAATAAATATTCAATAAACTCTTATAATTAATGGAAATTATTTATTTCTAGAAAATAATAATTTTCATTAGCAGGTAACATTACATAATTCATATGACATGAATAATTAAGTCATGTATAATATTTTTGACCATGAGGACTTTTTTTCTTTTACCAAAAGGTTAAAGTTTATATTTTATAAAAGGGTTTATAAAAACTTAACAAGTTTGACTACTTTTTTATATGGAAAACCATGGGCATGTTTGTATGATGCAATTGATGCTTTTTTATTATTTAAAGGAAATGAATACATGGCTTAAGGGGAATGTGAAACAATTAGGCTTTAGGAGACATAATGTTCTTAAAGTTTTAAGGGCTTATGATCCAAAGATTCACATATGCATATAGGAGATGAGGTTTTCACTCATTCTTTCCTTCCTTGATTCAATTTCTGAATCCTCCCCTCTCCATGCATACTCTCTTGTTTTTGGTTAAACACCTAGATTTTACTGGCATTCTTTTCTCTCTTAAACTTCATACTTTAGTTATGAACTTTAAGCTTAAGAGATTAAGAGTTTTCTTACAAAGACTAGCATCTTTACATCAAGTTGAGTTCTTGTTGGTGCCTCAAAGGTTCCACACCCTCCATCAACTTCCAAGCCTTCTAAGACAATCCAAAGAACTACAAAGCTTGTTTTTTCTATAGAAGTGTTTAATCGAGTATGAGATTCAAATCAGAGTAAAACTATATAATATGAACACACGATGTAAATAAGATCTGGTGTAGCTCATATTACTTTCAATGAACACGAGTACAAAACTGATAGGAATAAGTGTTGGGAAAACTCTACCTATCAACTCTATGTTCAGCTTCTATTTATAGAAGACTGAAAGTACAAAAAATACTAAGTCTAAACATTCAACTTTGAAATAAAAGATGCCTTAGCAAATACATAGAAAACGTACGAAACTAACGTATACACAGACTTCGACATATTACAATATATTTCGACTCTACAATCTCCCCCTTTGTAATCATGTCGAACTTCTCAATTTGTGAGAATCTGTGCAGCAAAATGCATCATCCTTCGAACCTCTGAATACCATGTCAAAATTTTCCTTAACTCATTTTTATCCCCCTGGTTATTTTTCGAGCAATTATTCATACGAACAATGAAGTTCGTATATTGGGATGTAGTATATCTTTCCACTTCGCATGCTTGAAACAAAAATCTCTTCTCTTTACCATTCTTGTCTTTTCCAGCAAAGACCAATCCAAAAGGTTTTAAACAAATCTCCCCATCAGCATACTTCTTCAACTCAGCTTGGGTCTTCGTAGCTTCTATAGCAACATTCCCTTCCTTTCCCAATGATGATGCCAATTCCACATCAGTTAATGCTAGACAATCATAGTAATTGTCTATGAAGATTTTGATATGTGCAAGACCAAGCCTCAAAACATCTTTATTAGTTCCTCAAAGTTGCGAAACCTTCATATCTTTTAGAATTAATGCAACTTGAATCAGGTCATTCAAGTTCAGTAGTGGAAAATCAACAACTGAGAAATCACAAACTTGATTGTTCGCCCTTACAACATGATACCGAAAATTCTGTATCATATTCTCGAACAATGCATCTTTTGTTATACTGATCACCTTCTTAATCTTCACCAATGACCATATTTCTTCTGGTTCTTTCCCAAGAACCGCATGAAACCTAAGTTTCATATGAATGTAATCATCTTCATTATCAAACTTCTCCACAATGTTGTACTGAGCCATGATGAACATCATTTCGTTCACTGGAAAATCAAGCTAATTTATATCAGTGCTAGTGATAGAATAGCTTTTCTTTGGCTTTTTCTCAAATGCATACATATGATTGAAAGCAACTCTAGCTTCAATACTTTCATAGCTATAAACCTTCTTGGGATCTCATTTATCCATACCCAGTGGATCATTTTCACGAAGTCTTAAAATGCCTTGTATTTTCCTTTGTTTATCCATTTCAGCTTCGACTTTAGCCTTCAACTCTTCTTTTGTCTTTTCAATCAAAATCCCTTTCCCTTTTCCATCATCTTCCGAAGCTTTTGGTTTAGATGAACTTGAACTTCCTCCTTCAGTAGTAGAACCAATAAAAATTCCCTTTAGAATAGGTCTTGTTGTTGTCTTGATGGCTTCTGTTCTATGCACCTTCGAAACTATAGGTATTGGGACTTGAGTAGATACAACCTTCGTTTCTTCACCAGTGGTTACAGTCTTCTCAATCGTCCTCATCCTTTCAACTCCTTGAATTTTCTTTCCTCCCCCTTGCATCCCTATGACTGTAGGAGGGGCGCTTGTTGGTAAAAGATTGAGAATTCGGGACAGTGGTGCCAACTGCTTGTGAAGAACTGATTCAAACAACATAAATTTCTAGGATAAAAATTATGGTGTAATCAGTAGAGATAAGCTTGGCTTAGAGAGTAATACTTTCAACTCATTTAACAACATTGTTATCTGCATGAAGTTTTTACTGTCATCAGTAGATAGTTGAGTAAGTTGTGGACTCAATGCTTCGTATAATTTGACAAACTTCATTACGACATCAGCAATAATATCCATCTTTTGATTGAGAGATGCATAATCATGTTGTGCAATAGCAATCTCTTTTTTCATGTCATCACGAAGTTCCTGAATCTTTAGATTAACATCCTCCCTCACCTTTTTAACATCTTGCACAAACAGAACATGGCGTTCTTTTGCAACTGTTTTGAAATCTTTGACTTCGTTATTGAATGTAGCTGACCGAGATTGAATCTTGAGCTCAATATTCTTATCATTAGTATCCACCTTCTCTATGATACGAGATTCAGATGCACTAATCGTATTTTAAAATTTTGTTGAACAAACGATCTTCCTGTGTTGTAAGCATAACATCCACTTGAAGACTAGACATTGAATTACTTACCCCTGCATCAGCTTGGGATTGAAGGATTGAGTTAAGCTTTTTGTTCAGAATCTTGAACTGTTTTCCTGACATCAACATGTGATCAGGAATATCTTCTTCTTCTGGATCAAATCGAAAATCATCAAATGTTCCTCAGAAACGTCCTTCATCTGTTTCATCATCGGAATTTGGTTTTGGTGGATTGTGATTGGAACATTGTAGTGATGGGTTGTTGTAAGATTTGTTTAAAAGTGAGTGAAGTAGTAGTAGTTAAAATGTGTTAAAGAAAAGGTGGAAGTGAAACAAAAGTACTTGAGATAGGTTCGGAAGAAGTTGTAGTAGGAGTACCGTGAGATGAATGAGCAACAGTCACCGAAACATGTGCACCCATATCAGATACATTTGCAACAATGTTAGAAATTGTAACCTCCTCAGAAACTGATTTGGTTAGAACAATTTCGAGTGGAACTATTGTGGTTGGTAATGAGACTAGTGTAAGGATGAGTGGTTGTGAGGGTTTTGGGGAATTCAAACCCAAAGGTGTTTTTGGAATTATCTCACTGTCTGTTGACTCTTCATGAACCACCAACTTTCAATTCTTTCTCTTCTTTGGAATATGTTTAGCCATATCCTCAGCTCTGCACTTCTTTGAGTATGGAGAAATTGGTGCAAGATTTTCACGAACTTTCACTCAGTGAGCTTGATGAACAGAAGGAGATTGATCGTCGGATGAAGTTCGTTTCTTATGAGATAATTTCCTCAACCGCTTTAATAAACCAGATTTCTAAGAAATGATTTCTTTCGAAGTTTCAGCGACAACCTTTTCCTCAGGTTTCTCTATTTCTATTGTAAGCTTCTTAGGAGATGTAGTCTTAACTTGTTTCTTGGGGCTTTCGTGAGCAATATCATCAGCTCCCTTCTTCTATTTCTTAACTTTCTTGGATGATCCTTCACCACTTACTTTCATCAAAATCCCAGCTTCTACTGAAGGATTAACATGTTTTAAGTATTCCACCAGTATTGAATTTGTTGGATCAACTTTCTTCAGCATCCCATCAAGAATTCGAGCAATAGTTGGGAATACTTCAGAATCATTTTCAACAGTCTTTGGAAAATGATACTTCATGAACTCTTCCTTAGCCTCATCTTCAGGAATTGGAATACCTTCTTTCTGATAGACAAATTAAAGAATCATACTCCGGTAACGTGCACATGAAATTCCTTTGACCACATTTGTGTTTTCTAGGCTCTTTATGAACTTTTTCCAAATCTGAGAGGCATAATCAACATTGAGATCATGGTATAACCCCGCTACCATAGCATAAACTTCCATTCATCCCTTGTCAAGCCCTACACTTTGCCCAATTAAGCAATAAAGGTAAATTTTGAATAAGAAATTCCATAAGCTAGGAAGTCCAGACTTCTTAAAGGTACTGATCTTGACAAGTGGTGGCTGATGGCCCACTTCATTAAACATAAACATAACCTGAGCACTTGTAGGTTGAAAGAATGGAGAAGAATTTGGAATAGCCAACATTTGAGTGAACATCATTTTCGTAAGTCGAATTCTATTTTCATTCACCAGATTGAATGTGATGACATCAGTGGCTTTGCTGTAAGAAGCAGTAGAACTAGCCATCGATAACCAAGAAATTGGAACTTCAAATGCATTAAACATTGCCATAGCAAGACCTGAATGTTGAAGAGAAACGATCAGCATCTTGAGTTCTTCAGGATACGATGAGACATCTCCTTCAACCTGATAGTTCGTGCTTTGAATCTTCATAATCGGTTTTGATACAACTTCTTCAGTAGTGGTATTTTGAGTAGCGGCCATTGTTGAAAAATTGAGAGTAATTTTGAAGAACATAGAACTAGGGCTTTTTGATCTTTTAATTTTTTGAATGCGTAATTATAAAAGGATATAAGAGTATCCTTTTATATGTATCTCTTGCATGTAACACCGTAAATTTCAAAATAATTTTTCGCATAATATAAAAACATTTTCATTTAATTTTCATAAAACATCAAGTTTAAAACTCCAATCCATATCATACAAAATCCCAAGATCACATATCATAAAAATCCCATGCGTGTGTACAGATCAAGCCGGCGCCTTCCCACGATCATCACTAGTACCTGAAACAACCAACACTAACAATGTAAGCACAAAGCTTAGTGAGTTCCCCAAAATACCACACATAACACATATTAGCCACTCGAGGCTATAACTATGTGGGTCCGTAGACCCTACTCTGTGAACCCACTGGTTCTAACTCTGGGAACCTTCCGGTTCCAACTCTATAAACATGCACAACATAAATCACATAGAAATAATGCAGTACAACACATAACATACATATAGCATACAAATACTCTGTCACATAACTCTGATTACCTACTTAAGGTAAAGTATAGCGAGAAGACTCTCCTCGCGTATCTCGATAACTCGCAAATGCCGGAAATCACTCGCGCTTGATCCTCCGAGCTATAATCCTCCTATAACACAATATACCTCTAATTAACATTTTCTCAACTAAGGTTGACTACCCCCATCAAGTCAACACTAGTCAACTCTGGTCAACAGTCAACGGTCAACTTTGACCGGACTCGGCGAGTGCACTAGAGCGACTCGTCGAGTCTATATGTGTTCACTGACTCCCTAGGATCCTCTTTTGACACGTCGAGTACTCCACTGACTCGACACGTTCCACCTGGCATGAATCGCGGGGCTACCACGACTCAACTCGCCGAGTCTCAAGAACAACTCGGCGAGTTCCAGCTCGACTCAGTCCACCTGTCAACCCTCTCTAACTCTCCCTGACTCACTGAGTCAACCCTTAACTCGGCAAGACCACTCGCTGAGTGGTTAAGGACAATCTTCATGCTACTCGTCGAGTCTGTTCTTCGGACTCGGCGAGTCCATGCCATGCATCAACTCAAAAGGAAAGGCATAAAGCATGGCATTTGGGACTCTCTGGACCTACTAAGGTCCAGATCTAGGTACCATATCCTCATGGGACCTCTCACACTCCAAATACAAGGCAAACAAGGCATGAAGAAACCCTAGATTTGACCATATCAAGAAAAACACGAGAATAAGCTCTGAATGTTACCTCAAATAGCTTCTTCTACCGAAATGGGAGTAAATCCAAGCTCCCCAACTCTTCTAGTTTGACCTTCCTCTTCCTTTCTTGCAATTACACACAAAAATATCGAATAATGGCCTCTTATCTCACTCACAAGAACTCTCAGCTGCTCTGGTGCTCTCAAGGTCGAAGGTAGCCGCAATGGAGGGGTTTAAGGTCCTTTAAATAGGGCTCAAGGCCGGGAATTTAGGGTTTCATTAAAGAGCACGAACTCACCGAGTCCATTCCTTGGACTCGCCGAGTCCAGGCGCGAACCCGCGTCCAAATCCGCGATCATACTCGGCGAGTCTAGGCTCCAACTCGCTGAGTCTCCTCACAAATTAACAAAATAAATAAATGAATAATACATGGGAATTCGGGCTGTTACAATTCTCCCCCACTAGAACTAGACTTCGCCCTCGAAGTCTCGCTCTGCAAATAACTCTGGATGCTGCTCACGCATCTTACGCTCCGATTCCCAAGTCATCTCGGACCCCTTCCGATGCTGCCACTGAACCAAAACCAGGGATACCTCCTTGTTCCTCAGAACCTTGATTTTCCGATCTCTGATGGCCACTGGTCTCTCAGCATAATTCAGGCTCGCATCCACCTGAATATCCTCTAATGGAACCACTGCCGACTCGTCAGCTATACACTTCCTCAGCTGCGACACATGAAAAGTGTCGTGAATCTGCCCCAACTCTGCTGGCAAATCCAAACGATAGGCCACCTGACCTACCCTCGCGATCACATGGAAAGGACCAATATATCGGGGTCCCAACTTTCCCCTCTTCCTGAATCGAATCACTCCTTTCCAAGGAGAGACCTTTAGGAGTACCAGGTCACCAACCTGAAACTCAAGCTCGGACCGGCGTCTGTCTGCATAACTCTTCTGTCGGCTCTAAGCGGTCAACAACCTCTGTCTGACCTGTTGGATCTGCTCTGACGTCTGAAGCATGATCTCTGTACTGCCCATCACCCGCTGTCCAACCTCTCCCCAACAAATGGGGGTCCGACACCTCCTCCCATACAACAGCTCAAAGGGTGGCATACCAATGCTCGAATGATGGCTGTTCTTGTAGGAAAACTCTGCCAAGGGCAAATACGCATCCCAGCTATCCCCGAAATTCAACACACATGCCCGGAGCATGTCCTCCAGCGTCTGAATACTCCGCTCACTCTGACTGTGTGTCTGGGGATGATATGCGGTACTAAAATGCAGTCTAGTACCCAACTCCTCATGAAACTTCTTCCAGAATCTGGAAGTGAAGCGCACATCACGGTCTGAAACAATCGAGATCAGCACCCCATGCCGAGATACCACTTCCCTCACATACACCTCCGCCAATTTCTCTGCTGAAGAACTCTCGCTGATAGAAAGGAAGTGAGCGCTCTTCGTCAACCTGTCCACAATCACCCAAATCGCATCAACTCCTCTAGCAGTCCTCGGCAATTTGGTGATGAAATCCATAGTGATCTGTTCCCACTTCCATTCGGGAACCTCCAATGGCTGCAACTTACCATGCGGCCTCTGGTGTTCGGCCTTCACCCTACGGCAGGTCAAGCACCTCTCAACAAACCACGCGACATCCCTCTTCATACAGGGCCACCAATACTCCTTTCTCAGATCCAAATACATCATAGTGGCCCCCGGATGGAACGAAAATTTCGACCGATGAGCCTCCTCCATCAAAATGGTACGCGTTCCTCCCACAAACGGCACCCAGATTCACCCCTGAAATGTCATAAGCCCCCGACTATCGGTAACGAACTCTGAAACCAAACCAACAACCCGTTCTGTCTTCTGTATCTCAGGTTGCACAGCCTCGGCCTGTGCCCCACGAATGGCGTCCAACACTGGAGCTATCACAGTCAATCTCAAACATACATCCCGTAGCGGGGTGCTCTCCGCCCTGCGGCTCAATGCATCGGCTACCACATTAGCCTTGCCTGGGTGGTACAGGATCTCACAATCATAATCCTTGACCACATCCAACCACCTTCTCTAACGCATATTTAGGTTGGGCTAATCCATCAAATACTTCAAGCTCTTATGGTCCGTGTATATCGTATACTGAACCCCATACAAGTAGTGACGCCAAATCTTGAGGGAGAACGCCACCGCCCCCAATTCTAGATCATGGGTGGGATATCTCGTCTCATGAGGCTTCAGCTGCCTTGATGCATATGCTATCACATGCCCTCTCTGCATCAGCACCGCTCCCAACCCCAAAATCGATGCATCACAGTATACCACAAAGTCCTCCATCCCTTCCGGGAGGGCTAACACCGGGGCTTCGCACAAACTTTGGAGAAGTGTCTCAAAGGAGGCCTGCTGCTCGGAACCTCCTCAACTGAACTCGGCCTCTCGGAATCCACCCTGCGTATCCATCACATACGCCACAAAACCCTTACAGCCCTGCTGTAGACACTGCCTCGCCCTAGCGGCTGAACAAAATGCTGATCCTGAACGTGTACCCTCGCCGTACACCGAAAGAACTCCCCCACTAGGGTCTCGTATGGTCACCAGCTGTCGCTCGCAGTCGATAACCTCACCGAATCTGCTCAACCAGTCCATGCCCACAATGACACAGACATCACCCATAGCAATAGGAACCAGATCAATCGGGAACTCAACACCGAAAATCTCGACTACGCACCCTTGGAGAACCTTCGTGGCATATATCACCCTCTCATCAGCTATGGACACTCTCAGAGGCCGACTCAATGCCTCACGACTAACAATGATATGCTGACTAAAGGCCAAAGATACAAAAGACCGACTCGCACCTGAGTCAAATAACACCAAGGCATGTACAAAATTCACAAGAAAAGTACCTACACATAACATAATATAAGCATAATATCTCAACATCAAAATAAATACACGAAAGAATACATTCCAGCCACGACAACGGGCGCTGCGCGGACCTCCTCCGCGGTCAGCTGAAAAGCTCTCCCTCGTGCCCTCGGCGCCTCGGCCTTCACTGGCCGACTCTCGGTAGCTCTGATGGCGGCAGGGGCAGATCCCTAAGGTGCTCCCTGAGATGATCCTCACAACTGCGGACACTCTGCCTTCCGGTGTCCAGTCTGATTGCAGTGAAAACACACCGTAAACCCCTTGGGGCAGTCCTTGGCCATGTGCCCCTCCTTGCCACACTTGTAGCAAGATCCCGCTCTACAAACTCCATCATGACCCTTGCCACACTTCCCACAAGTGCGGCCCTTCTAGCTCGCTGGTTTGGGATCAGCGGGCTTGGCCCGCTTGGCTGCCGGCTGAGACTGTGCCGGTCACTGATCCCTCCCCTGAGACTCCGCCTCCTCCCTGGCCTGAGTCTCAGCAAATGTCCGGTACGAGGATTTCGCCGCGAACTCCTGAATGTCTCGCCTCAAGATACCCAGGTATCGGCTCATACATGCCTGCTCGGTGGACACGTGCTCAGGGCAGAACATCGCCCTCTCATGGAACATCCTGGTAATCGCTGTAACCGACTCAGTACCCTGCTTGAGGGTCAGAAACTCCTGGGCCAAACACTCCCTCTCCACCTGGGGAACGTACTCATCTCGGAACATGGCAGTGAACCTCTCCCAGGTCACTGCCACAAGCTCAGCAGGCGTAAAGTGCGCCGTCACAAACTTCCACCAGTCCTTCGCTCCCAAGCGAAGCTGGTTCAGCGCGAACCGAACCTTCAAATGCTCAGGAGATGAGCAAGTGAAGAAACACCTCTCTATGTCAGAAATCCACCTCATAGCTGCCACCGAGTCCTGGGTCCCATCAAACTCTGGCGGTTTTGTGTTGCTGAACTCCCGGAACAGCAACACATCACCACCTTGCGGCCTCGCGGCAGCAATAGCCGCGGTGGCCGCTGCAACAGCAGCCTCAGAAAGAGCGTCAAAGGTCTCAATCAGCGTGGTCTTAATATACCCAAACATCTCTGGTATCTCTACTCTGATGGCCGCAGCCACCTCCTCATGGATGATCCGGCGGATCTCCTCATCACTGGTATCACTGCTCTCAGGCATCAAACGTGTCCTCACCATGATCTACCTCTGAAATACAACATACGATAAATTAGAACCCATTTGAGCATACTCACACTCGACAACTCATCCCTCCTTGATCCTTGGTATTCCGAAGATTCTTACTTGGGCTGTACACCGCTCCGGTGCTTTCAGTAGTACGGGCCCAATACTACTTTCCGCACCGTATCAGAATCCATCCCAAGTCCTCCTCTTCGGATCCCAAATTCCAAGTACTCTATCATGCATAAGCCACTCTCCAATAGATCTCTCATAAGCCCCTCGCTGCTACGTACTCACTCTCAAGCTTCTCATAGCAGCTCACCTCTTCCTAGGCTAAGGCATCACAAATCAGGCCACTCTAGTCCTAATAGGAAGACCTAGCCTACTCTAGCATGCGAATACATCATAACAATATCAATATCACATAACATGAGGGTATTTTGGGAAATCACCGTTCGGGCGCGGACCGATCGTACACACACTCTGCTCTGCGTTTTTTCCAAAATCTTTTACTCTTTTTCAAAATACTTCTCAAATCCTCAGTTTGAGTTCAAATACGCCCGAAGGTGTACTCGAATCCCTCAAACCAAGGCTCTGATACCAAATTGTAACACCGTGAATTTCAAAATAATTTTTCGCATAATATAAAAACATTTTCATTTAATTTTCATAAAACATCAAGTTTAAAACTCCAATCCATATCATACAAAATCCCAAGATCACATATCATAAAAATCCCATGCGTGTGTACAGATCAAGCCGGCGCCTTCCCACGGTCATCACTAGTACCTGAAACAAACAACACTAACACTATAAGCACAAAGCTTAGTGAGTTCCCCAAAATACCACACATAACACATATTAGCCACTCGAGGCTATAAATATGTGGGTCCGTAGACCCTACTCTGTGAACCCACTGGTTCTAACTTTGGGAACCTTCCGGTTCCAACTCTATAAACATGCACAGCATAAATCACATAGAAATAATGCAGTACAACACATAACATACATATATCATACAAATACTCTGTCACATAACTCTGATTACCTACTCAAGGTAAAGTATAGTGAGAAGACTCACCTCGCGTATCTCGATAACTCGCAAATCCCGGAAATCACTCGCGCTCGATCCTCCGAGCTATAATCCTCCTATAACACAATATACCTCTAATTAACATTTTCTCAACTATGGTTGACTACCCCCATCAAGTCAACACTGGTCAACTCTGGTCAACGGTCAACGGTCAACTTTGACTGGACTCGGCGAGTGCACTAGAGAGACTCGGCGAGTCTATATGTGTTCACTGACTCCCTAGGATCCTCTTTTGACACGTCGAGTACTCCACTGACTCGACACGTTCCACCTGGCATGAATCGCGGGGCTACCACGACTCAACTCGCCGAGTCTCAAGAACAACTCGGCGAGTTCCAGCTCGACTCAGTCCACCTGTCAACCCTCTCTAACTCTCCCTGACTCACTGAGTCAACCCTTAACTCGGCAAGACCACTCGCTGAGTGGTTAAGGACAATCTTCATGCTACTCGCCAAGTCTGTTCTTCAGACTCGGCGAGTCCATGTCATGCATCAACTCAATCTCGCTTCTGAGGTCAGATTCGCTCCAACAACTCATAGATCTAGCCCTCCCAAGCACATTCATCACGTAAAGTCACAGTTTTGGCTACCATGCAACGCCTGCAAGGCTTCTTTTGAAGAAATGACCTCTAAAATGGCAACCTAAGTCTCCAACTCAAAAGGAAAGGCATAAAGCATGGCATTTGGGACTCTCTGGACCTACTAAGGTCCAGATCTAGGTACCATATCCCCATGGGACCTCTCACACTCCAAATACAAGGCAAACAAGGCATGAAGAAACCCTAGATTTGACCATATCAAGAAACACGAGAATAAGCTCTGAATGTTACCTCAAATAGCTTCTTCTTCCGAAATGGGAGTAAATCCAAGCTCCCAAACTCTTCTAGTTTGACCTTCCTCTTCCTTTCTTGCAATTACACACAAAAATAGTGAATAATGGCCTCTTATCTCACTCACAAGAACTCTCAGCTGCTCTGGTGCTCTCAAGGTCGAAGGTAGCCGCAATGGAGGGGTTTAAGGTCCTTTAAATAGGGCTAAAGGCCGGGAAATTAGGGTTTCATTAAAGAGCGCGAACTCACCGAGTCCATTCCTTGGACTCGCCGAGTCCAGGCGCGAACCCGCGTCCAAATCCGCGATCATACTTGGCGAGTCTAGGCTCCAACTCGCCGAGTCTCCTCACAAATTAACAAAATAAATAAATGAATAATACCTGGGAATCCGGGCTATTACATTGCATTTGAAAATGAAACGGTATTAGCATTAAATGAGATCCGACATGGTTCCTTGAAACCTGCACCCAATAGCCGATAAACTAGCCACACGTGAAAAAACAACCATCACATCTCCTTGAAACCCGGAAGGAATACAAAGCGTCTTGTCAAACAACCTGTTTGTACATTTCAATATAATAGTAATCGTCACTTGCCTTTAGGATAGAAGTAGGGCTCTTTTACTTTTAGGATGAAAAGCGAAGTCATATGCCAGACTTTCAAAATCATCAGCCTGAGTTGGTATTACTCAGAACCTCAAGGATTCCATGAGTGCAGTGTGCTAATAGAATAAGATAAGAAGAGAAATTAACAAAAATTTGGGATCTGTGATGTCGAAAAATATAATTTCAACACAAAAGCAGTTAAACCCCATACAAAGGTTGCTTCGTTAATCATCAAGAGAGATGACCAACTGCTTGTGTAGTTTCCCATGAATTACAATTGAATACTTGTAAAGAAGTATCAAAGGGCTTCTTTTGCAAGGCTTTGTGGGTGGCTTAAGAATTCCGTTACATATCATCCTAAATATAAGATGAGTAATTGTAACAGAAATTACTTGTGTGACCAGTGTAGTCAGTGACAAGTATGCTTTGGATTAATTTGAAAGTGACAATTGAAAGAATTGCTCACACGGAAATCATATTTAAAGAAAAATAATGTTTAGCTGGATCTTGTTGGGTAACAAATGTTATGGGCTTCCAACATTTGATGAAGACCACTCATAACAAAAGAATATGATTTGGAGCATTGAAAATTTGGTACTGAAACAAAAGTTTCATGAAAATCTGGAACATAGTTCTCCGTCAATTCCTTAAAAGTTTAGAAAATTGGGTTTCACTTTCATCACGGCCTCATGAATCAAGATCATAAACACAGAGTTTTGTTATGTCTAAGTCATGATTGGTTTGATCAATGACCTCTTGGACATATGTCATTGTGTGTGAACTGTGTTAGATTTTTTAGATGAAAAAGATTGTTTCACGAATTCACTTGCACCTCTGTTATTGTTGGACTAAACAGAAAACTCTTAACTCATTTGAGAAGAGTTAGGTAGCTCAGTAGACTAATGTGAATGCAAGCCTGATTGGGAAGAAATTTTCGTATTGAAAGATTTCATTAAGGCTTTTGAAATCACACATTGATTCAATGGAGGCTTGAGTCTACATGTTGCAGCATGATTCTAGGGACATCCTAACTAGTACAAAGTTTCGAAAGTATACCTTGCTCTAGAAATGCTAGCATGGTGCTTGTAAGATATTCTTGATATCTCCACATTTGAAAGAAAAAAAAATACAAAATATCAAAATCCTAAAAAATCTTTTTGGTCTTTTATATTTTTGAAAAGAAAAAAAAAATACAAAATAAATGAAAACTTAAAAATGTACCAAACTATCTAATCTTTTCTTTCTCGAATGTCGAAAACGAAGTGTATCGAAGCGTTAACTATGAACAGTAACCTTTGACTTTGACAGTTGTCCATTTTCTCTATTCTTTTGAATCATTCTTACAAACAGAACCCCCTTTGATCATTCCCAGTCCTGTCAAAATTCTAACAAATGATTTTTCGTCCAATGCTATCGTAAAAATATCAGCAAGCTGATCAGTTGTTTTTACAAAATGAACTTCAATATTACCATCTTCAACATGATCTTTTATGAAGTGATAACGAAGTGCAACATGTTTGGTTTTAGAATGTTGTACTGGATTATGACAAATGCGTATAGCACTTTGTGAATCACAATACAATGGAATCTTTTTCATATTAATTGCATAGTCACGTAATTGACTTTGGATCCATATGATTTGCGAAGTGCAAGCGGCAGTTGCAACATACTCAGCTTCAGCAGTTGAAATTGCAACACATGTTTGCTTTTTCGATTGCCAACTTACAAGCTTCCCATCTAACAATTGACATACCCCACTTGTACTTCTGTCAAGAGTACATCCTCCCAAATATGCACCTGAAAATGCTTGAATGAAAGATCTAGATTTCGAAGGATACCACAATCCTAACGAAATTCCTCCCTTGAGATAACGAAAAATATTTTTCACTGCACTCAAATGCGGTTCTCTTGGATTTTCTTGATACCTAGCACAATTACATACAGAAAACATGATATCATGTCGACTTTCTGTAAGATAAAGCAATGAACCTATCATACTCCTATATAAAGTAAGATCAACATCAAGTGTGTCTAACCTGGAGGTTGTTCGACATAAACTGTTTCTTCGAGATCACCATTAAGAAAAGCACACTTCACATCCATTTGATAAATATCAAAATCTTTGTGAGTTGCGTAAGCTAAAAATATTCGAACAGCCTCGAGTCTTGCGACAGGGGCAAAGGTTTCTTCATAATCGATACCTTCTTGTTATGAATATCCTTTAACAACTAGTCGTGCTTTATTTCGAACAATATTTCCATCTTTGTCGGTTTTGTTTTTGAAAATCCATTTTAATCCGACAATTGAAACATTTTCAAGTTTAGGAATTAACCTCCAAACCTTGTTTCTTTCGAACTCAACTAGTTCAGATTGTATTGCTATAACCCAATCTGAGTGTTCCATTGCAACCTTAACGGTCGTTGATTCTATTTTCGAAATGAAAACATTAAACATGCAAAATTCTTGATGAGCATTCAGTACCTCATTCTTTGCATGAATTTGAGCTCTATTCAAAACTCCGTCTTGTGGATTTCCAATGACTTGTTCTTTTGGATGATTTCTTGTCCATTTTTCCAAATGTGGATATGTTGAATCAAAGTCCAATGGTGCATCTTCGTATATTTCTTCATTTTCAGATCCTCTAACAGAATCATTAGCATTTAGTTCATGAAATTCATCATTTTGATCAATATTTATGGTTTCAGTATCATTATGCTCCCCCTCAACATAATTGTCATCTTGATGCTCCCCTTCGACACTTTTATTTCCACTGCTATTCTCCCCCTCGAAAGGATGCTCCCCCTCAACATTTGAAGGTATATTCAAGTGCTCCCCCTCCACTTGTGCATCTAGCATACTTTCGCCATAAGCAGTTGTATTTGATGTAATTGTCGAATCATCAGTATGTTTCAAAGATTTAGGAGTTTGATTATCAGCAACATGTACTTTAGCATCAGCAACCATGTCTGGAACACCAAAAATTAAGTCATAATCAAAATCAGATGAATTATAGCTTTCAGACTCATCATTTGATTCATTAAGAATTGGGTTTTGTTCGAAACATTTTTCAACTTGTTTCACATAGTAATCATCAAAAGTAATAGTAAACGTCTCTTCAACTTTTCTTATTCGTTTATTTAATACTCTGTATGCAACCTAGTTATTTGAATATCCCAAGAAAATTCATTCATCAGCCTTAGCTTGAAATTTGAAAAGATTATCTTTGAGATTCATGATAAAACACCTGCAACCAACGACATGAAAGAATTTGACATTAGGTTTTCGATTATTTACGATTTCATATGGAGTTATATTGAAACGACGATGAATAAAGGATCAATTCTGAGTAAAACATGCTGTTGAAACTGCTTCTACCCACAGATATTGAGGAAGATTCGCATATGTCAACATGGTTCTTACTGCTTTGCAAAGAGGACTATTCATCCTTTCAACCACACCATTTTGTTGTGGTGTATATGGTGATGAGAAATTATGCAAAATTCCTTTATCATTTAAAAACGAATGAAGCACATTGTTTTTAAACTCATAACCATTATCACTTTTCATTTTTCAAACTTTCTTCTTTAGGCTCATTTCAATTTTCTTGATAAATTCGATCATTGTTTGAGTGACTTCAGATTTTAACCTGACAAAATACACCCAAGTGAATCATGAAAAATCGTCAACAATAACCAAAATGTATCGTTTCTTGTTGAGAGTCTCAACAGTTGATGGTCGACAAAGGTCAATATGAAGAAGTTCCAACAGTTCAACAATTTTCGAATCTATGACAATTGGATGTCCTTTTCGATGTTGTTTTCCTTGTTCGCAAGCTGCACATAAAGTATCATTGTCAAACTTTAAAACTGGTAAACCTCGAGCAAGATATTCAACTACCAACTTATTTAAATTATGAAAGTTTAAATGTGATAAACGTCGATGCCACAACCAGCTAACATCAGATGGAGCTTTCCAAAGTAAACAAACTGAAGGTTTCCCAACAATAGGTTTTATGTCAAGAGTAAACATATCGCCATCTCGTTTTGATTTCAACAACACTTCGATCGTTTCAACATTGGAAATGATACTTCCTTCTTCGTTAAACACAACTTGATTGCCAGTGCCCACAACAAGTTGTGAAACACTTATCAAATTATGTTGAAGACCTTCGACATAAGCAACCTGATTTACAGTAAACAGTCCATTCGTTACTTTGTCATATCCTTTTACTTGACATTTATGATTGTTCCCGAACTTCACAACACCAGCATTATCCAAACTTCTAAAATCTCTCAAATTCTCCTTTCTTCCAGTCATGTGACATGAGCAACCACTATCAATGTACCATTTCTCATCATATTGCTCGTCACACAATACCTGCAATCATTAAAAGAATTTAGGTACCCAAGGTTGTTTGGGTCCTTGGTTATTAGTTTGAAAAAAGTGAATGAGGTTTAGGACCTAAAGCCCAATTTTGAAATTTTGTTTTGAAAGTATCAATTAAGTCAACATCATCAGTTAAAGGTATCGAAACATAATTTTTCGATAGTTTTGAAGATAAACTTCCATATGAAGTATCACTCAAATAATGTTTATAGGATTTCTGGATTTGATGTTGAGAAAACTTTCCTGATTGATACTTTTTCCCTTTCTTCTCAAGCCAATGATTAATTCTTTCCACCTCAGATGAACCTTTTGTGTATGAAACTTTATTAGCTTATTTTGCAGATGGATTTGGAAAATTCGGTTTTTGTGGAATAAACTTTGCATATGTTTTGAATTTATCATTCACAAATGTCTGATTGTCTGCAAACTTTCGAACATTCTTAAATTTTCGAATATTATCAAATTTTCGAACATTCTCAAATTTTCGAACATTATCAAATTTTCGAACATTCTCAAATTTTCGAACATTATCAAATTTTCAAACATTCTCAAATTTTCGAACATTATCAAACTTTTGAACATTCGCAAATTTTCTAGTGTTCTCAAATTTTTGAACATTTTTCGAATTGACGAACATTTTCAGATGAATTTGATATTGAAAACTTTTGTTGGCTTTTTGAATGAAAATTCTTGTGTGGAAGATTTGTTTGAAAAATCTTTGAAGATGATGATTTTGAAAATTTCATTGAAGTGTTTTGAGAATCAGACGAAATTGGTTGAGCAGGATTTTTCTTATTATCTAAACGAGTTGAAAACTTTGTTTGTACTGGTTTAGACAACTCATTTTCAGACATTTTCTTTGTGGTTATTTTTTATTGTTTTTCATTTGACACAACTTCCCAAAAAAATTTCATTCTTTCCTGTCTTTTCGAAATTCCTTTTTCCTTTGAAAAATTTTCAACAAGATTCTTAAATTCTTGTGAATTAATTTTTACAGTCTCATTTGTTTCATTAAATTGTTGTTTCAAAGTTTCTTTTATACTTTCTTGTTTTTCAACCCATTTTCGTTGTGGTTTTTGCCTTTGAAAAACATATGAATTCTTTGTTAGATAATTTTTGATTGTGCTTTGATTTGAAAAGAATCCTTCGTCTGATGTTTTCTTGTTATTTTCTTCATTTATTTTATTGAACCCGGGTTTGATATTTTCAACATTCCCAGTAGTGACAAACACCTGATTCGGGAATACAACATCATCTATGCACTTAAATTTTGGATACACCACAGTGTTTGTTTCCAAAAAATGAGCATCTTTTTCAAATAACACTTTGTTGAACTGTTCAATGTCTCCAAACACTTGATCAACAACAATTTGTTAATAGTTGTTTCGTTTGAAATATTCTTTTCTGTTTCAGAATTGTTTGACCCTTCGTCTTCATTCTCATCATCACTACTATTTGTTTGACTGTCTCGTACACTCACATGATCAAAGTCAAAAACATTTGAAGTAGAGGGTCTATCGGTGTCATCCTCAACCATCGAATCATTACATATTTCTTTACCTTTTGACTTAGATGTGATGTTAATGACAGATAACTGAGAACAATTAATACTTTCCTCCTCCTCAATTTCACTGATTTCGCTAAAACTATCAGAATTATCATCGATATCAGTAAAATTAGATTTAGAGTCAAGTTTCGAGTTCTCAGTTCTTTTCAAAATCTTGAGTTGTTCACTTTTGGTTAAAGTATCATTCATTATTTAAACAAGTTCATCAGCATTCAAATATTCTTCAATCTTAACAATACCATAAGCAAATCGATTATCAGGCACTTTATCGAATTCTGCTATGGTTTTCTCACAGTCATAGGACAGACTCTCAACTTTTTCTCTTTCGAAAACAAGAAAACATAGTAACTTCCTATGTTGTTCTTTGCTTATTTCAGACGAATGATGCAATGAAGTCAATTTAGCATTTGCTGAGTTACAGTAAATGTTTCTCTGAGCAAGTAAAATTCAAACATCCTTATTTAGACATTCCCTATCATTATTCACATTATTCAATTGCAATTCCAGATACTCTATCCTACTTCGTTTCGAATCTAGCAATTTCTGGATCTCTAGCGACTGGATGTTCAGTTTCTTAGCTTCATTACTAGCAGACACCACAATTGTATCAAAGTAAGCAACAGTATCATCAAATGCAATTATTTCAGAATCATAAGCTTGTAAAGGAATGTTAAAAGATTGAAGAATAGAACATACCTTCGTAGTCATCGATGATTTGTCTTTAGATTTGGTCATCAAACAACGACCAGTCACAATTTCGTCCCCATTCTCTTCAAATTGTGCAAACATGGCACCATGCGTCGGATTACGCATCTCTTCGTCATGAGATCCTGAAGAGCAGATCTGATACGTGTCATCTTCCTCGCCTTCTCCTTTTGCAACCAATGACATCCATTTTTCTTTTGTTCGAACCTCTTCCAGTTTCTCTACATAGTATGCTTCGTCCTTGATTTTATTCTTTTTCTCTTCCATCTTACGAAGCATGCAATCATTAGCCAAATGATTTGCTCCGTTGCAGTAATGACAGTCAATGCCAGAATCTACCTTAAGTTTCTTCTCAATTTTGGCTTCAGATGTCTTCACCTCATTCTTCTTCTCCTCACCCACAGACTTATTGACGAAACTACCTTTCACATCACTCTGCTTTATCTTGGAATTGAAAGGTTTCTTGAAAAACTTTTTAACTCGGTTGTTCGAGTAAAAAGCAATCGCTTCATCATCAGAATTCATTATAAGTCTTCTTCATCATAATCAACTTTCTCAACTACTTATTTCTCAGAAACTTTCGAGACAAAAGCTAAAGGACGTCCCAAGCTAAGTTTCGACTCTTAAGCCATCTCATTCACTTCACTTTCGTGTGTTTTCAATTGGTTATACAAATCATTCAGAGATGAATTATTTAAGCTTTGTTGATTCTTCACCATCATGCTGACACTCCTCCACACCTTACAAAGTCCCATCACAAAGTGAGATTGAACTCCATTGATGACCTTGTGATTCCATAACGATTGCATCTATAGATCAGTTCATTAAGACGATCATAGAAAACTTCAATCGTTTCATTCTCTTTTTATCTGAACTCTTTCATCTCCACAAGACACTGCTTAACAGAATTTATCTTAGTTTTCTCACTTCCCTGATATTTTTCTTTAAGAGTATTCCAAATATCCTTTGCAGTTTTACAATCACAGATGTAATTGTAAACAACAGGTGGCAATGAGCCTCGCAATTCTCTCAAACAATGTTTTTCGTAGTTCTTCAGCTTGGTGGTTTGATCAGTAACAGCAGGTGTTGATCCAGATGATCCAATAGTTTGAACATTTGATGGAGGTTGAGCAGTTCTTGTAATGCAGCTCCAGACTTCTTCGTCCAATCCATTCAAATAATCCTCCATTCGATCAGCCCACTGATAATAGTATTCTGGAATCAACATAGGAATCTTCGTAGAAGATCCTAACAGATGAGAAAATGAAGTCATCGTGTTCTTGTTGAAATTTGCCATGAACGTATGTATGAGATTTTTCAGAAAAACTTGAAGAAATTTGAAATTGGATGAATGAATTGATCAGAAACTCAAAATCGATTACTTGATTACACAATTTAAATGCAGAATCAAATCAAAACTATAGATCAGAGATGATTTTCTGAATCAAACAGTGCAGAAACTTTTGAGACAAACTTGTGACTCAAAAATGAGAGATTCAAATGAAAATCAGATCCTTGTAGTAATGATTCCTGCTCTGATACTAATTGTAGAAGTGTTTAATCAAGTATAAGATTCAAATTAGAGTAAAACTATATAATATGAACACACGATGTAAATAACATCTGGTTTAACTCATATTACTTTCAATGAACACGAGTACAAAACTGATAGGAATAACTGTTGGGAAAACTCTACCTATCAACTCTATGTTCAACTTCTATTTATAGAAGATTGAAAGTACAAAAAATACTAAGGTTAAACGCTCAGCTTCGAAATAAAAGATGCCTTAGCAAATACATAGAAAACATATGAAACTAACATATACACAGACTTTGACATATTACAAGATATTTCGACTCTACACTTTCATCATTTTTTTCTTCTTTGGTGCTTGTTTTCCTTTCAAACTTTACAAGAAGATATGTGGTTGGTTATAAACTTGTTTTATGTGTTCAAAATCAAAGTCTCTCGTTGGTAAATCTTATGTTTTTTAAACTAATTTTTGAATAAAAACCCAATAATTGGTATCAGAGCTAAGTTTGCAAGTTTGGTTAGATTTTATGATTTTGGAAATCTTAGTTTTTGGAAAATATGGATAACTTGACTTTATAAGAAAATGAGTTCATACATATTTTCTTTAACAACTTTATAATTGTTATTTTTGTGACAAAAGTTTTCATGCATCTTTTGTCATTTAAAGTTGTCTTAGAAAAACAAAGGTTGTTCTATGTGTATGTTGATATGTATGATGTGCATAAACTAGCCAGTGACCAATGTGTTGTTGTATTTATTCATATGGTATGTAATAAACTAAATATATTAGTTTTCTTGGTTTGTTTTTGTAAGTAATAGATTGGTTTTTAGAAATAATTTATTTGTACAAAAATGTAACAAAAAATGAATTTGGAGCCTTTTTTGAAGACAAAAGGGGTAATTTTCTTAGTTAAAAGCATGTTGGGAAGTTGGTGACAGTTTCTAAAAAGTGTCACTAAAGTTGGTGACAGTTGCTGAAATACTACACTCAAGATATTTTTCCAATCTTTTGCAAGCAATTGGTGTTTTATCAAGTGAGAGATTCTACAGCAACATTAAAAGAAGTTTTGTTGGTACCTTTAAATGTCCCTTTAGGAATGAACTTGACATCTTTTGTGTTGGCTCACAAAAATGTCATTAGTTACTTATGTTTATGCACATATGTTTATATGCATGTTGGCATTATTTATTTTATCGAATTATTATTTGTGGTTGATAAATTAGTTTTTCACATGCTAAAATAACTTTGAACAAAATAAACATCACATGTAGTTTGGTTTTCAAAATTTATATTGTGAATATAAAATGTAACAAGTTATTGATTTGAAATAAAACCGGTTTTATAAAAACGTTAATAAGGGAAAATTTTGAAATACTCAATTATAATTTTTAAAAGGGTGATTTTTGTAACTTATACAAACTCCAAATATATAAGTAATAAAATGAACTTTTATTAAAGATATAAAAGGTTCAGATGCGCTCAAACTTAAAATTAATATTGGTTATTAAATTTAAAATTGAATCGCGTCAAATTATATAAAAACTATTTTTATATAGAACCTTTAAAAGTGATTTTCTTTTGAAAATTGGTACCATGACTTATTATATGCATGTAATAACCATGATATCATATGTTTTTAAAACTAGGTTTATAAAACATATAAATGGTCCCTTGCAAACCTCAATATATGCAATCCATTTTGAAGAACACTCGCACATCTCTTGTATGAACTAGTGAGATAAATGATACCTAACCACCTAGTTTTATGTTTTTATGGCCGAGGTGTATTCGCGATTTCTATAACCAGGTTATTGGTCAATTACACAACTTTTTTTAAATTGGATGATTTGATTGGAAATCTTTTGTGATAAAGGATGCCTAAGCAAGAGACATCCAAGACATAGACGAGATCAAACATGTATAATTAAATTTGTTATCAGCGATCCCATACATTAAGGTATTATATAGTAAGATATAATTGATAACCAATATCTAATGGGTTGGATTCAAAATAGATGGCATAAATGATACTATTAGGAAGTAAAGTGGATAACAAGCAAAACTATAAGCGCACAAGGCACATTATTTATGTGGTTTGGTCAAGGTGACCTATGTCCATCGGCAGGAGGAGAGTATTATTTATCTCATAGCTCTCAAACAGAGGTTACAAGTACAATTAGCTAGAGATTTTCCTATCAATCTAGACTTTAAGATAAAAAAAATGACCTAGCATGCATCCCTAAGAGGGATCAGAGCTAAAACGGTAATGGGCCAAGCCCATTGGCCCATAGGTCCATGAAAGGTGTCAACCAATCATAATACACCATGCAACATCTTCTGGAACATTCTTCCATGCATACAACCCATGAGCATCAACAACATAATGATGAAGCACCTTGTGCCATAGTGGAGCATCATAATGTACAAGTGGTGCATCATGAATACTAATGGCACATCATCCATCATGGTAGCACAACATGGTGTAATCCTTGAGCAATTCAAACTTCTCAGCAACATTGAATGATCTTGAGCATCATAGAGGACTTCATAGCATACTTGGCTTATTAGGGACCAACATGGCCCATCTTGCACCATGATGGTGCAACAAGTGTATGGATGGCACAACAGGATTCAAGTGTAGCACAAGAACATCTATGTTGGAGAAACATCACCATCTTTGCGCAATAAGAACATGCATGGTGTAACAAGTCCATTCTTGGCACAACAACATACTCCATGGCGCAATAGGAGTTCCCCAGTGCGCAAGAAGGATACTCCATGGCGCAATAGGGAGTAGCATAGTGCAAGAATGAATGCCATTGGCGCAACAACATCCTTCTTGGCCCAAATATTTATCAAATGGTGAAACTATTGGATAAGGTGTCTAAGCCCATAACTATAATTGATATGTACTTGATCCGATAGTAGCATGGTCCTTTTAGGTTGCCTTCACCATATCAATTTGATAGGATGATTTATACAGAAAGAGGTTGATAAATCATTTATTAACATATTATAAGAATAATATATTAACTGAGAAATCATATTATTTAATTAGTATTGATCAGAAATTAATTTGGTGATCAAAAGAGACTGATTAAATATAAGGGGACTGATATTGCGATTTACTGAAAGTTGCAAGTTGGGTAGTGGACTCCTAATAGAAGGAGTGGATGAATTCTATGGGAAGCCCATAGAGAATTCATCCAAGGGGGCCTTCTAGAAGGATCCCATATATTTCTTAAGGCCTAAGCAAAGAATTAGGGTTTTACCTGGAGACCCTAGCAACACAACTACATAAAGACTCATTGGCTTACAAAAATCGACCCCTATGCTTTCTAAGAGAACCCTGGCCGATTTCCATAGCCTCCATACTCTCTCTCTCTCTCTCTCTCTCTCTCTTGTTCATCCATTGCTAGTTGGTGTTTGTGACTCCATTAGAGGTGAAACAATTGAGGCACTAAGATCTTGAAGGTCAAGCTCTACAATCATCAAAATAAAAGGTATTCTTCTAACTATGTTTGATTATCAATTTCGAAAATTATATGCTAGATTAGGGTTCTACTTTAGATAATTTAATTTGCATGTATACCTTGAGAAAAAACTAGATCCAAAGCATTAGGGTTGCATGTGCACCGTAGGAATGTTGTAGTGCTAAAAACCCATCCGTGGTATTAGAGCTTAGGGTGTTTTTCTGTTATATGATGCAATTGTAATATTTTCAAAGCTAGAAAATTTTCGATTTTGGTCTCTAATTGCTGAACTCGACGAGTCTTATGAAGGAACTCGACGAGTTGGACCAACTCGACGAGTCCATGCCCTGAGTCGACGAGTTGTTTCATTAGATGGCAGAGTTTTTGGATTTCATGCCTAAATTAGATAAGGATCCTTACCTTAAATTGTTTTAACTGTTAAAATTCGAATTTTATGATATGGTAATGAATATCCTCATCTAATTACAAGATAATGGTCAAATTTAAGACAATCTTCAAATTATATGATTAGTTTAGTTATTTAAAATTTGATCTAGAAGTTTTGAAAAGGTTCAAAATTTTCCCTCATGTTTTGGAATTTATAATTTAATTAAAAGTTTTAATTTTGAAATATTAAATTCTAAAACCCTAGTATTTTAAAAGTTTAAAATACAACTCTTATACTATTATATTATTAATAGATTAATAATTGTGTGTGTGTGTGTGTGTATATATATATATATATATATATATAAGATGAGTCAGTCTTACCATTAGTAGACCTCATTCACGAAGCCAATCTATAAAGGGGTATAAGGAAATTGCCTATAAAATGGCGGTTGAATGGGTGCCCACTCTCACCCACCGCTTCCTTGGTTGGTGGATGGTCATTAGCTGAATGGGTAGGATAGGACATTAATTCAACATTAATAAGTATAATGAATATTATAAAGTAACTAAATGTTTTTATACATTCCCAATCTTAGGTACTTTAGGAAAATGTGAAAATGATGCTATTCCATGAAACTGCACTTTGCACCTTGCGAAGTCGTTAGTGGAGCGTGTGTGGTTAACCGACACACTAAATTGGGCTAACATGTGTAGCAAAGTGTAGCTCAAGAATTATCATTGATCAATAGAGTGTGTGTGGTTAGCCAGCATGTTGATTAGGTGGTAAGTGAATTGAGAGTGCCAAGCTAATTTACATGGTTACTCACACCTTGTTTGTGATCCTCGGTATCCCAATCACAAACTTGAAGGGAATAATCAAGATTAAACATGCCATCGAAAAGTTCAATGAATCTCAAAAGAATCTAGGAATTTCATTTCATTTAAAACCTAATTCATCATTTCGTTTTTCATGGTGGAATTGGTAAATCGTCATTTACCTACCATCAAATATTTTTGCAATTGGATTACGGCATCTCTCTTCCGAATTGTGAAATATTGTGTTGGGCCCTAGCCTTAATATTTCATTTGGGTGTTATATTTAGGATTCTTTGTCTAAATCTAAACTTTGTTCTTTTTCTGTTTAAGATGTCTGGCTCAAACAATGCTTCAAGGTCGAACAACTCCTCAAGCTCATTTTCTCTCTTGAACATTTGTGCTAGGATCACTTTCGATTGATCCAATTTCAATGATTTGATTCTCAACATTAGAATGGCCCTACAGTATGAGGAAAAGGAATACATTCTCGACAAGCAACTCAACGAGATCGATGATACCAAATCTACTCCCGAAAAGATAGCTAAGTATAAGGCCCATGAGAAGGGCACAACAAAGGTGTTGTGTATCATAGTAGCTACTATGACTCCTAAGCTACAACGGTTCTACAAGGACTACTGGCCTTACGAGATGTGTCAAGACTTGATGGAAAAGTACCATCAAAGTGCATGTCAATAAAGGTACGAGATTTTTTCCTCGCTGATAACAACCAAGATGAAGGATGGAGAGTCCATCATGAGCCACTTGCAAAGAATGCAAATATATGTGGATCGATTGCTCAAGTTGAATGCCAACTTCAACGACGAGTTAGCGATTAATATAATCCTATACTGTTTACCTCCTTGTTACAATCAGCTCAAGATGACTTATCATATGAACAAGGAGGAAGTCACCTTGATCAAACTTCAAGGTCTGTTAAGAACTGTTGAAAGTGGACTAAAAGAAAAAGGTGTCGACTCTATTGCTGCTGCCCTAGTATTGGCTATTAGACACGGGAAGGGAAAGAAGAGGAAAGCTCCCTCTAAGAGCCACAAGGGAAAGTCTCATGAAGGATCTTCTTCAAATGGATCCAAAGCAAAAGATGGCTTTGTCCCTCCTTTGTCTGATCCTAAGGAAGCAACATGCTTCTACTGTCACGAAAAAAGGCATTGGAAACGAAGCTACCCGAAGTACTTGCAGGACATCTGATGGGTTTGAGCCATAAGAACATTACTATGTGCACATGCAAACCCTAATGCTTGGATCTAGGTTTCTCTAATTGAACATGCAATGTATCCAAGACTTTTATTGATAGATCTAGTGTAAACATTCAAATCATAACATATGAAATTAGATCTAAAAGAATACCTTGAGTTGCTTGCTTGAATCTTCTTGTCTTTGGAGCTTAGAGTCACAATTGTCACTCCTCTAATGGCTTACAAACACCAACTAGCAAGAGGATGATAATAGAGAGAGAGAGGGGTGAGAAAATTGGATCTAGGGTTTCTTGAGATGCATGAGTGTCGATTTCCTCCACCCAAAGGGTCTATATATACTATGAGCTACCAGGGTTACTCCTTAAACCCTAATTGAATAACTTAGCGCCTAAGCAATCCAATGATCCCTATAGACTAGGCCTTGGACGATTTCTAGGTTTATCCAAACCCTAAAATCATCCACCCTCGCATCCATAAAGATTCATAGCCCAAAATACAACTATCACACATTTGACAGTTTATGCCCTTTTATTCAATTGACCTCTTTAAGTCACCAAATTAATTCATAATATATTAATAATATTTCTTCTCTCATTATAAATCATCTTGTCAAGTTGCTATGGTGAAGGCAACCCAAAAGGACCATGCTCAGCCAGGTCAAATACTTGCCAAATATAGTTACAGCCTTATACACTATTCCAACAGTCTCCCACTTGGATAAGTCCAGTAACTATCTACACAAGCACAATCCGATTAGCAATCGTAGCTCTCAAAGACACTGTCAAACTCTGATCTTATCAGTCCTGTCCTTTAGATAAGGGATCGTACAGTCCTCTGTTCAGATATCATGCGGACACACTTATAGTCCAGCATTTAGTTTCTCCACCTCAGATTTATTCGACATAGAACTTAATCGAACACATCAATTTAGTTCTGACCGGGCCCGACACATAAGCCAAATTAAATCATCGAGCGGCTGAGATATCGCTTTTACCTTCTTAGGATAAAAGTTACAGATAAACTTCGACTTATATGCATTTACTTATTCGCCAATCAATTATACACAACAACGCGTTTTATAACATCAATTTATTGATGCGGTTTTGCATCATCAATGTACAACCAATTAACAAATAACAAACCATATATGTAGGTTTTAAGACCATATGATATTATCATCTTGCGATCACTTACAATATACATATATATACCTTAAAGTGATTCCAGCAAATGCGGGTTTGCTCCAATGCTCAAAACTAGTTCATAAGCACTCATGAACGTTATAGCAAACCTTTACTATGTCTAATACTATTTAAACAATCTACATACCAATTCATGACAATCTTCTTTCATATCTACTTCCAACATATGAACGATTGTGGACCATTTGATTAATCGATTATTCTTAATAACTCAATTATTCAGGAAGTCAAAACATGCAAAGTGAAACAATAGTTAAACAATTAACATAAGATAGTAACTTTACTTATAAATAGTACTCCTTTATTTAATCATCAAATGTCAATTACTGTTGGGTCAAAATATGATTTATACTTTACTTTTCTAGGCAATTATATTTTTCTGTAATATTTATGATTTTATGGTCTAGTTTACGGCTGAATTTACGGCCGTAAACACCTTACGGCCGTAAACTCATTTACGGCCCATTTGTTTCCGGCCCATGTTCCCTTAGTATAAATATAGGTATTACGGTGTGAGGAACTGATTGATGAACACGAAGGAGTTTACGGTCTAGAGAGAAGAGAGAAACTAGAGAGCATTTTGTGTGAATCTTTTGTAAGGAACTTAATTCATATCAATACATACAAAGATTCATATTATTCTTCTTCTCCTTCTCTTCTATTTGATCTGACATCATCCGTTTGATTGAGGTTCCGCACCATCAAACGGATCTGATTGATACACAGGCAAATTAGGGACTTACAATTGGTATCAGAGCCAAGTTGTATCAGTCAAAAGGATTTATTGTTTCATCCAAAATCGAAGATTCTGTGTTCTCGGTCCAAGCTTACGGTCGTAAACACTAAGTTCACGGCCGCAAACTAGTCAAATTCTTCAACCGTGAAGTCTAGATTCTTGGGCCGTAAACTCTATTTTGGAGCATTATTTGATCTTATTTTTGAAATATTTTTGCGTTTTTGGATAGATCTCGCAAAATTAAGGGGGGTTTGTTCTTCGTGTTTTTCATAAAAAAAAGGTTTTTGATCGAGTTTTGGAGCTTCAAAGTCGAAAAATCGCTGTTTTTCACGTAATCGTTGAAGGGTTTTCGGCCGGAGCTTACTGCCAGAAACAGTTCACGGCCGGAGTTTACGGCCGGAAACTGTTCACGGCAGGTGGTGGAGTTCGTATTTGCGGCTAGGGTTTCAGAGCTTGGGGATCGGCTCAGCAGATCGGCTCGGTGGATCTCGGCTCAGCAGCCGGCTTGCATTAGCACTTCGGCAAAATAAAGGACGCGAAGTTAGGGGGAGGCAGGGATCGAACCCGCGACCTCTTGCTCACAAACCAAGCGTGCTTAGCCAACTCGACCAACTGAACTTTTTGTTTCAATCCCCCTAAATATTAAACTTAACCTCTCCTAGTCGTAACAAGTTTCGCATTATTTACACTTTCTGCCCAAAAACTAAATTTCTTTTATTTTTAAATTCCTTTTTCATCCAAACAAAATTAAAATAAAATAATAAATAAATTAATTAAATAATAATAATAATAATAATAATAATAATAATAATAAAATTGTTTTTATTTTTGATTTTTATTTTTAACTTTTGACTTTAAATTTTGATTTTCAGGTTTGACCTTTGATTTTAAACTTTGACTTTTTCGTTTAACTTTTAAATTTAGCTTTTAAGTTTGACTTTTTAAATTTGACTTTCAAGGTTGACTTTTTCATTTTTGATTTTAGAGTTTAATTTTTTTTTTTTACTTTTAAGTTTTATTTTAGCTTCTAGTTTTTTTTAGTCGATTTTAAGGTCTACGAGGGAATTTGAAAACATGAAAGAGAGTCGTCAGGAGACGTTAAGATAAAATTTCAACTTTTTCGATTTTATCCCTGGAGAAACCCTCGAAACTCAGTTGCAGAGATTTACTACACTCACTATTAAGATGAATATAGTCGGGATCTTCTTGTCCAAATCAGAGATAAACAAAAAGCTGTTAAATTCACTTCCGAAATCGTGGGATATAAACGTAGTTGTCATCAAGAAGACAAAAGATCTCAATCGTCTTAGTATTGCTGAAGTAATTGAAGAGCTTGACGCTTTAAAGAGTTCTATAAACCTTCCGGTCAATGAAGTGTCATGTTCTCATTCATGTGAAGTTTCATGTTCTCAATCATGTGAAGATACGATTAAGTTTCTTCGAGAACAAATTGATGTATTTAAAAGAGAAGTTGAGGACCTGAGATATGAAGGATGTCAACTCAGGAAAGGACAGAAACCCCTGAAGGTTGAGTTAGAAGCAAAAACCAAGGACTTTAGGAAAGTTCAGGAAGACTACAGTAACAAATGTGAAAACTATGATTATGTAGTCAAACAAAATGCTGAGCTAGTGGATGAAGTTGAATTTTTGAAAGAAAAGTTTGAAACCGCCAAACTTGATGTTAGAAAATATGATTTCTCAAGTGAGGTGGTTGCAAATATGATAGACCAAAGCAAGCAGTTTAAAAGGAATCAAAACAAGGGTCTAGGGTATGATAGTGTACCTCCTCCTTATAATCATAACTACACATCCATCCCTATAACAAAGAAAGAAATTGACAGGGAGGCACATCTTCAATATGGAAAATGAGCTGGATTTGTGTCAGGAGGTGTTATTAATATTGAAGATACTAATGATGCTACTTCTTGTGCAGGCAAAGTAACAGAAGATGAGAACAAGGAGAAAACCATTGAACGATCTAACATCTCCTTGAACTCTGAATCTGTTGCTTTGAACTCAACTGCTTTTGATCAACCTGCCGTTGGTAAATACAGGCCACCAGTTCCAACGCAATAGAGTTCTTGTGGCAAGTGTGCATGTGGGAACAACAAGAGACAAGGCAAGGATACGCCACCAGGGGCAGGAAGAAATAACTTCACAGTGAAGAAAAAGACATGTTTTCACTGTGGAACACCTGGACACATTGTCTGAAACTGCCCAAATCGTGCATACATTCCTTACTATGCACAAGGATGAAAAAATGCGCCAAGAGGGAGATACTTCAAAAGAAACCCCTTAAGGTCACGGTCAGACAATGCCGACTGGAATGCCATGAAGGCCAAGAATTCAGCTCCCAAGGCCAAGAATCAAACTCCAAAGGCCAAGAATCTGAATCCCAAGGGCAAGAAGGGAATGTCGGACAAGAAGTCCAATCGAAGAGATGGTCCTGTGAAGCCAAAATCAAAGTCATCTCAACGGCCGACATCATGTTCAAAAGCAAGTACTGAGCCACCCATCAGATCGAAAAAGAAATGGGTTAAACCCAACTACAAATGGGTTCCTAAGGCTCAATCTCCCAAATCAACTAATGACTCTAATATTTCTACATCTTCTGTTTGTGATAAGCAGTACATGTCATGGGAGAGAGTATCGTGCAAGGATGACAAAGGTGGACCCAGTTTCAAAATGGACTGGGTTCTAAAGACCAACTGATCCCGCTCTGTGTCGGAGCAGCTATGGAGGCATATTATCAGACTTCGGTTTGTTGGTAGTGGCTGTTCCAGGCACATAATAGGGGACATCTCTCAAATATACAGCACTTATAACTTTGTTCGAGAGTTTGTGTCCTTTGCGGGAAAGGAAAGAAAGGAAGAAAAGAAGGGATCACATGGGGTTAGTGCTTAATGACATGAAGAATTTTTGGATATGTTCTGAGATTATGCTTGCTGTTCTCAGACCTTCTGAATGCAGATTCAATCGGTGAATTACGGTTTGTGTTTTCTTCTCTATACTCCTGTGTTTTTCTTAAGCTGATTCGCTTTAAAGACTAATTTTTGTTTTAGGATAGTTTAAATTTGCATATTAACTTTCGTTTCTCTCCTATGCACAAATTTAGCGGGAGAATAAAAACAAAACAAAAATTAAAAAAGTTTCAAAAATCCAAAAACATTAGAAAATCAGAAAATCAAAATATGGTGTTAACGGAATGTGCTTGCAGGAGATGTTTTGGGAAGTGATATTATTAAGTGATAATAGGAAACCTGAGTCTGCGTAACGTACTCGAAGTTGAAGGGTCTATGCTCTAGTTTGATGCGTCGGTAGACACGAAAAATTTTAAATGGACTTGACTAGGGAGATTTAAACTTAGGAAATTTATAGACTTGACAAATCTTGACCTAGTTAGATCCATTCAGCCTGACAATACGATGCTCGGATAGATTGAGCAGGGAGATATATATGGGAATCTACTCGTCACATTAAATGAACCCGTACTTGGAACCGTGGTTTAACTTTTCCTCGATGTGCGGATTCTGTCCTTAATTCCGGTTGGATGGGGCGACTGGTAAATTCCGATAAATTAGGTCTGTAGAATATCATTTTCTTTCTTTCCGTCTGTTAGTCATATGTTGTCTCCTTTGCGTGATTTCCAATCCGACCTGGTACACAACATATGCAACTCTATTTCTCTGCAGGCTATATATATATATATATATATATATATATATATATATATATATATATATATATATATATATATATATATATATATATGTGTGTGTGTGTGTGTGTGTGTGTGTGAAATACTTCTTATCTGTTAGCCATATGATGTCTCCTTTGCGCGACTTCTAATCCGACCTGGTACACAGCATATGCAACCTTCTTCTTCTCAACCCCTCTGAAGTAGTTAGCAATAGAATTCTGAATCTCTCCTCTCTCTAAATGGTTGTCTGCTCACCCGGTGTAAGGAGTACTCTGGAAGTTCTTGATGGCTGGGGCATATCAGGAAGCGGGAAACACGTTCCATTACACTTAAAATTGAACTCATACAGATTGTCTATAGATCTCGCTGCTCAATTTAGGTGGACAACTATATCCCTAGTCGTCGTCAGATGAATGGACCTCAAGATATAGTATCTAAGAAATTAGGATCAGATATAAATTTTAGGTTTTTAAGTTCACCTTGTCTTGTAACAAATAGTATATCCTAAGTCTGTCATAAATTTTTCGTGTTTAAGTGGACAACAATACCGACGATCGACCAGACAAAGATGTGAATATGGAAGGTACCGACAAGTGGATAAAGGCTGTCTAAAAACTTTGATCCCAAATCACTCTTAAAGTTAGATATCAATTTTATTTTTGTTAAGTTTGTCATAGTTTCTTCTAATTTAAATATTAGGGGAGAATTAAAAATTAAAATAATGAAAACAAAAAAAAAATCAGAAAAATTAAAATTCCAAAAATAGTGTTATTTATGTTTTATTTTTTTTTTGTCCAGAAAAATCAAAAAAATAAAATCCAAAAAATATTTTTCTTTCTGTTTTAATTTGTGTGCTAAGTTTTCTTTTAGTTTTGTTTTTGTCTTAAATAGTGATTTCAGGTATAGATAAGACTCATGGAGTTTGTGTTGAAGATTTCTGAGCCAAAGCCTCGTCTGTGAGCATCGAAGAATTCGCATTCGAAGGAGCAAGAAATGAAGATCATTCTTTCAACATTCAATCGTTCAACCCCAGAAGCAAGGTGAAGCTGAAATTGAAGATTATGTGACGAATTGCATTGAAGCCTCCTCGATTAGTCTGCTGCTATCTTTGTACCTGCTAAAGTGATCCAGAAGATGTGTTCTCTCTGAAGATTCTCAAGCTGAATGCGCGATCTTTCAAGAATCAGTACGTCAAGCCTCCTCACCCAATGTGCGTTCAATTCTAAATTCTGAAGAAAACCTCAAGTGCTCAAGATGAAGTCATTCATTGAAGATTCATATGTTCATCCTGATGCTGTGAAGAAATTGAAGATAAATGTTGAAGCCAAGCTCTCATTAAAGATTGACAAGAAGAGCCAGCTACCTTTTAGGGGGAGCTTGTTGGGTCATTAAGAAAAGAAAGCTATAAACCAAGAGGGAGATTGTTGGGTCAAAATATGGTTTATACTTTACTTTTCTGGGCAGTTATATTTTTGTGTAATATTTTATGAATTTATGGCCTAGTTTACGGCTGAGTTTACGGTCGTAAACACCTTACGGCCGTAAACTCATTTACGACCCATGTGTTATTCGGCCCATATTCCTAGTATAAATAGAGGTGTTAGGGTGAGGAGTAGAGATTGATAAACCCTAAGGAGTTTACAGCCAGAGAGAAAGGAACATTTGTGTGTGTGAATCTTGTGTAAGGAATTTCATTCATATCATCAATACAATCAAGATTAATATTATTCTTCTTCTCCTTCTCTTCTATTTGATCTGACATCATCCGTTTGATTGGGATTCCGCACCATCAAACGGATCTGACTGATACACAGGCAAATTAGGGACTTACAATTAAATTTATCTATTATAAGTTTCTAAAACTATCTAATCTAAACTAATATCATCCTTCAGCCCAATACTCCTAGCATGCTACATGTGCTTAACCCTACTCAGTCCCTTCGTAAGAGGATCTGCTGGGTTATCTTCAGATAATATCCTCTTAACCATGAGATGTCCTTCTTCTACTCGATGTCTAATAAAGTGATATTTTATGTCGATATGACGAGATCTACCATGATCCCTCGGTTCCTTGGTCAAGGCAACCGCTCCTTCATTATCATAGAAAATTTCCGCATGCTTCTTTATGGCAGGTACAACTCCAAGATCACCAATGAAGTTCTTCAAGCATATTGCCTCCTTCGATGCTTCGCTTGCTGCAATGTACTCTAATTCGCACGTTGAATCAGCTACGGTTTCCTGTTTGGAACTTTTCCAAGTTACTGCTCCTCCATTAAAGGTAAAGACCCAGCCCGACTGCAAACTATAGTTGTCCCTGTCGGTCTGGAAGCTGGCGTCACTATACCCTTGCACCTTTAAGTCATCACTCCCTCTGAGGACTAAAAACCATTCCTTGGTCCTCAGAAGGTACTTAAGGATATTCTTGACCGCAATCCAATGGGCTCTGCCAGGGTTCCCTTGATATCTGCTGAGCATGCTCAAAGCAAAGGCTACATCAGGGCGAGTACAAGTAATAGCATACATGATTGAGCCAACTGCGGAAGCGTAAGGTACTCGTCTCATCTCTGCTATCTCGGCTTTGGTACTCGGACTTTGAGTCTTACTCAACTTGGTATTACTTTGTATCGGTAATTCTCCCTTCTTCGAATTCTCCATACTAAAACGTTTCAGTACTTTATCTAAGTAAGTGTTCTGACTAAGTCCTATTAGTCTCTTACTTCGTTCTCTCACTATCCTTATTCCCAAGATATAGGAAGCCTCTCTGAGGTCCTTCATAGCGAAGCACTTCCCGAGCCAAGACTTAACCTCCTGTAGTGTCAGGACGTCGTTTCCTATGAGTAGTATGTCATCGACATACAAAACGAGGAAGCTGACTATACTCCCACTGGCTTTGACATATACACATGATTCGTCTTCGCTTCGTACAAATCCAAACTCTTTGACTTTCTCATCGAAGCAAAGATTCGATCTGTGAGATGCTTGTTTAAGCCCATAAATGGACTTCTCAAGCTTCCATACTCTATTTGGATGCTTTGTATCGACAAAACCCTTTGGCTGAGCCATGTAAACATCCTCAGCCAACTTCCCATTAAGGAAAGCAGTCATGACATCCATCTGCCATATCTCATAATCATGAAATGCAGCTATGGCTAGCATCACCTTAATAGACTTTATTTTCGCAACTAGTGAGAAGGTCTCATCATAGTCAACTCTAGGAGTTTGAGTAAAGCACTTCACAACCAATCGCGCCCTATATGTGTGTACATTCCCATCCACGTCGGTCTTCTTCTTGAAGATCCATTTGCACCCAATGGTCTTATGTCCGGGCACATTATCAACCAAATTCCAAACTTGGTTGTCATACATGGATTGAATCTCGTTGTCCATTGCCTCTTTCCATTTTGCAGACTCCGGGCCTGCCATGGCTTCCTTATAGCTATTAGGTTCATCTAGATTTATTAGTGTACCATCACTAATATACGTGTCCCCTTCGGTAGTAAAACGAAAACCATAAAACTATGTTTGAACTCTAACTCTTTCGGAACGTCTAAGAGGTAAGGACTCGTCCATTGGTTCAACCGGAGTTTCCTCCTCGGGTTGAGTGCCAGCGGTAGCGGTTCCTTCATCACTCGATTCTTGAATCTCTTCAAGTTCGATCTGCCTCCCACTGTATCCTTGGATTATGAGTTCTCGCTCTCGGAAAACCCCTCTTCTCGCAACGAAGACAACATTGTCATTCGGTCTATAGAATAGATATCCAAAGGATTTATGTGGGTAGCCGATGAAAATACATCGCTCACTACGAGGTTCGAGCTTGTTGTGAGTATCTCGTCTTACGAAAGCCTCGCAACCCCAAACCTTGATATGTGTCAATGAGGGAGCTTTCCCTGTCCACATCTCGTGAGGTGTTTTGGCAACCTTCTTAGTAGGGACTCGGTTAAGGATATGGGCGACAGTCTCTAAGCCATACCCCCAGAATGAGATAGGTAGTGAAGCACGACTCATCATAGAACGAACCATGTCTAACAAGGTTCGATTACGCCTTTCTGCCACACCATTCAACTGCGATTTCCTAGGTGGCGTCAATTGCGAAACAATTCCTCATTCTTTGAGATAGTCGTGGAATTCAAGACTTAGGTACTCTCCTCCTTGATCGGATCGAAGCTGTAGTGGTGTTGATTATGATGGCATGTGCGGAATAGGAAAGATCTTGTAATTCATCATACAAAATTCAAGAACACATGGAGTAAATAAATCTTTGTAAGCTCTTATTAGATCTAGAAAGATTATACAAATGGGTTTGTATACAATTTCTCTCTCTAGTCTAACACTCCAAAATGGACTCTTACATAATGGGAGTCACTCACTTCCTATTTATAGGAAAGACTCAACCCATTTACACATACAAAGAGGAAAGCCTAAACACTACATCCAAGCATGACTTTGCACACTAACATTCTCCCCCTCAAAGTTAGGATTGGATGTCCGGCTTTAATCTCCAACGAGCTAGCGCGATCAAGACCAAACTGCCCCTCGAAGTAACACCGGTCTTCAAATCCGCAAATGAATATTCGATAAACCCGAGAAGCTTCGAATACGCATCATTCTCCCCTTTTTATAATCAAAAAATGATTATAAAACCCACTAAGGATGAGAAGCGCCCGAGGAATAGTCTTCACGATACTCCCCTTGATGTGTACCAAAAATGAATCACCAAAAATCTTGCACGGAAAAACAATCACGAAAAAGCCACAAAAAATTTCCATTTTATGAAAATTTTTGACTTTTTGGGTGAACGTTGCAAGATTTTTCAAAATCCGGGTAGAAATTGTCACTTTCTGAAACTTGCAGGGACCCGTTCCGCATAAAACAGTCAAATATGCGAAACTCTAGCCCATTTGCGAAACCGGGCATAAAGCGTTAATTCGCACAAACTGCAAGGACCAGAACTGAAAATGTTGCAATTTCTCAGCTTTTATTGCTATTTGCGAAGTTGGGTATTTATTTCCAAAAATGCAAAACTGCAGGGACTATTTTCGAAACTTCTGTTGTCTTCCCCAATTCACTAAAGTTTCAAAAATCTTAGCATCTTACACCCAGTCAATTTTCGCATCTTTATCTCACCAAATGCGAATCCAAAGGGTATAAGCAAATGCGAACCTGATTTTGCTTTTATATGAAACTACTCCCAAATGCGAACTCTATATCCCATCTTAATATGCGAACCAAACAATCAAGATGCGAATCTTGTTTGACTGTGAACTAATCAAAAAAAATTCGAACACACTCCAGTTTTTCAATTTCATCGACCAATAACCAATTTTGAACCATAAACCCTTCACAAATCGAATCTAAAATTGAGACTCAGATGCGATTTTATAAATCAATCTGTTCGTTCATTACTTCAATCGACGCCAAATAAACTTGCAGAAATCAATCTTGCGAACTGAAACCAAATCAATAAAACCATCGACTATCTATTCCATCTATTTAGAGTTCACTTTCAAGCTTTTTACTTCGCATAATCGATCTCATCGGCCCTCCAATTTCGTTCCTGTCCTTCAATTCACAACTTCAAATAACGATTTTGCAATTGAATCTTGAGCCTGATATCACAGCCTTTCCAGTCGATTCCAATCAAGCAACAAAAATTTATTCCAATTTGCAACCAATCGATTCCAAAAAAAAATCATTCCGTTTTCCAGTTCCTCCCAAAAAAAAAACTTCAATCAATCATGATTATCCTTCGACCCTAAACGAACGAAATTGATGATTCATTCCCAATACAAAATCGATTTCGTTTGATTCCCAAATAGGTTTACAGTATGCGAACAAGTATCATCAAGTCGATTTCAACGATTCATCATTCCAATTCGTCTCCAGGAATTAGACTATCAATTTGAGCACAACACGTCGAATCTGATTTCGATCGTCAATTGTTCCAACCATATGTTCAATGAGTTTGACTCCAAGAAGTCAACTCTAAAATCGAAATCGATATTAACGTCAAGTAAAATCATTCAACTCTAGTACTGATTTCATTCAACAAAACGAATTTCAGAATGTGAATACTAACTCTAATCAAAGACAATTTCATATGATTTCAATCAATGCGAATTCATTCTTCCGACGCCGATTGTTCAAGACGAACCAGGCTTTGATATTGACAATTGATTTCAGATGAGTAATCTCCAAATTTGACTCTTGACTTTGTTGAATCAAAGTCGGAAATCCGAGAATATGAGATATCGATACAAAGATAATGAACAGGGATTGATCCAATTTGGATTTGGGCTAAAAGCATAGGAACAGTAAACCGATTTATTATTTGCCTCAAGATTTTGGATTGAAAAACAAACATTTGAAATGTTGAGCTTCCAAACATGGACCAGATAAACAAAGAATGAAAATGATTTTGGGCTTCAAATCGGATTAATGAACAGTAAACAGATCACGAAAAAAAAAATTTGAGAGTTTGATTTTTGTTTGATCAAAAAAAATTGTTGAATCACCAATGGGGTAAAAACGGATTAGATTCAACGAAACAAATTCATCAAAATTCAAAAATGCAACGCACGAATCGGAATCATGGAAGTTTTGGAATCCATTTTAGAATTTGAGATACCTTTTTGACGAATCGAGTTCCGTTTTCAAAGAACAAATCAAATTTGGAAGATCTTGGTTCTTTTGTCGGAATGAGAAAATCTCCAAATCGAACATTGTACCACCCACTATGCGAGATGTTCAACTTGTTCTTCGTGTTCTTCGTGTTCTTCAACGATCCAAGAACATCTTCAAAAGAACCACCAACACTTTTGAGTTTTGACTTCAAATTCAATTCAACACTTGTAGATTGTTGCTTTGGAACCCAAATTTGCTTCACGGATTTTGGCTTCACAACATATGACGATTTTTGTGAGTAAACCCGCTTGTTCTTCCGATTCATCTTCTTTTTCTTTTTCTTTCTCATCTTTTTGCATCTTGAAGACTTGACTTCATGAACAAACCCACTTTCAACAACATAAACATTTTGAGTTTGAATCAAATCTTTTGGAGTTTGATACTTGTGATTTTCTTGGATCAATGGCTTCCGATAAGGAATCATTCCTTCAAACGAATCACAAGAACACAAAACATCATCGGTTTGAACTCCAATTGAGCAAAAAACTTTTTCATCTTGAAAATCAACTTGAACTCCTTTTTCTTGAACATTAAGAACATCACATTGAACTCCATTGTCAATAATTTCAACTACCTTAAGAGCACGAAGATCATTTGTGTCTTCAATAAGAGAAACATATTTCTTATCGAACAAATATTTTTCTTCTCCTCTCTTATCACTACTATGTGATATTATGGAACATGTAATATCAGCCAACCATTTGATCTCACAAAGTGGTTGAAATATCTAGCTTCCATGATCATCCTTCAATCCTCCATAAGAAACCATAGTTCCCCAATATATCTTCTTGTTTAACACAAACCCATAATATTGATCTTTATTGACTTTGTATTTGATACCTTCAATGATCATAATCCAAGAATTGTAAGGAAAATTCACCATGATCACAAAAACTTGAAGAATTCTAGAGAGAGAAAGTGATTTTGAATGGGCTTTCTAGACAGAGAAAGTAACACAAACCAGTATTCTAGAGAGAGAAAGTCAAATTATGGATCAAATCAAGGAAAAATTCGACTTCTAGAACATACAACACTCTCTAATCACGAAGATCCATGATCAAACATTGAATCACTAAGTCAAAATCGCCATCAAGGATCAATTCTTGATCAAATCAAGAACACCTGCTCTGATACCAATTGTAGTGATGTTGATTATGATGGCATGTGCAGAATAGGAAAGATCTAGTAATTCATCATACAAAATTCAAGAACATATGGAGTAAATAAATCTTTGTAAGCTCTTATTAGATCTAGAAAGATTATACAAATGGGTTTGTATACAATTTCTCTCTCTAGTCTAACACTCCAAAATGGACTCTTACATAATGGGAGTCACTCACTTCCTATTTATAGGAAAGACTCAACCCATTTACACATACAAAGAGGAAAGCCTAAACACTACATCCAAGCATGACTTTGCACCCTAACAGAAGCATCTTGATTTTCATGCCCAATTGATTCTCCAGTTCATGTTTGAATTCTTTGAATTTTTCAAACGTTTCTGACTTGTGCTTGATTAAGTAAATATACCCATATCTACTATAATCATCGGTGAAAGTCATATAGAAGCGGTTCGCATCCTTTGTGGTGGATCTAAAGGGTCCACATTCATCGGTATGTATGAGATCCAATAAACCTTCACCCCTTTCACAAGTACCAGTGAAGGGTGACTTGATCATCTTTCCAAGCAAACAAGACTCACACGTGTCATCTTCCCTAAAGTCGAATGACTCCAACACTCCATCCTTTTGGAGTTGGGCTATGTGCTTCTTGTTGACATGTCCAAGACGACAATGCCACAAACATGCTTTATCCATACTATTGGAAGAATCCATGCATAAAACATCATTTCCTAGGTTATCTATAATCATAACAGTCTCATAAATTCCATTACAAGGCATTGCTTCAAAATATAAAACACCATTTAGATAAGCATAAATCGAACCATTCTCATTATTAAACGAATATCTAAATCCTTGTCTAAACAAACCATGAAATGAAATGATGTTTCTTGCCATATCTGGTGAGTAGAGACAATTATTCAAATCTAAACTTAATCCATTACTAAGCACTAAAGAATAAACTCCAATCTTGGTGACAGGCGACGATCTTCCATTTCCCATGATTAGACTTATTCTTCCATGCTCCACATCCCTATTTCTTCTTAGTCCCTGCAATTCAGAACAAATGTGGTAACCACAACCGGTATCAAGAACCCAAGAAATAGCATGAGATGAATCATTAGATTTAATTGTGTAAATACCTGCGAAAGACGGCTTGATCTTTCCATCCTTGATGGCTTGCAGATATTCTGGGCAGCTTCTCTTCCAATGCCCTATTTTGTGGCAATGGTGGCACTCTGCCTCCTTTGGGTTAGGGTTGGGTTTAGCAGGATCAACCTTGGTCCCACTAGAAGAGGAACCATCTCGGGACTTTCCCTTGCGGTGGCTATTTGACGGAGCCTTCCTCTTTTTTCCCCTTCCCTGCCCTATAGCCAAAACAGGAGCAACGGGTGGATTGGGAGTTTGTGCAACAGACATGTCCTTAAGGTTGCTCTCAGCAACCCTTAGGAGCCCTTGGAGCTTGCTTAGGGTGACCTCTTCCTTGTTCATATGGTAGGTCATCCTAAATTGGTTGTAACACGGAGGCAAGGAGTGAAGGGCCATGTCGATAGCCAAGTCTTCCCCAAAGTCGACATTCAACTTGCGAAGACAATCGACATACCTTTTCATCTTTTGCAAGTGAACGGTTAGATATTCTCCATTACCCATTTTACTAGTGATCATGCTAGTGAAGATCTCGTAACATTCCTGCCTCGCGTTTTGATGGTATCTCTCCAATAATTCTTGATGCATCTCGTACGGATACATGTCCTCATAGGACTTTTGGAATTCGGCGTTCATTGTGGCTATCATGATGCAATGAACCTTCGTTTCATCACGCTCATGAGTCTCAAAGGCAGTCATTTCAGCCGGAGTAGCGATTTTTGGATTGATCTTTTCGAGCTTCTTGTCAAGGACATACTCCTTTTCCTCGTAGCGAGCAATCGTGCGAATGTATCTTATCCATTCGCTAAATTTCGTTCCATCGAAAGTCACCTTTTGGCAAAGGCTCATTAACGTGAACGAGCTAGCAGTAGCGTTGTTTGCGTTCGACATCTACAAGTAGAAAAGGAAAAAGTTTTATTAGAATTGAATCCCTAATTATCACCCAATATGAAAAATTAAGGCTAGGATCCAACAACATTATTTACAAATTAGAAAAGGGATGCCGTGATCCAACATGCAAACAATTTGAAGGTAAGTGAATGACGATTCACTAATTCTCCACCATGAAAACATAACCTTAAGTTCTAAATGCATTTAGAATTCCTAGATTTCGGTGAGATTCATTGAAACTTTCAATGGCATGTTTAAATCTCGATCTGCCCCTCTCGTTTGTGATTGGGATGCCGAGGATCACAAAGTGGGTGTGAATAACCATGCAAATCTACACGGTGCCTTCATTGTTACAATTACCTATTCGATGTTCCGGTAAACCACACACGCTCCACCGAACTATGATAAACAATGAATCACCCTTTGCCACCTTTGCTTAGAACCAATTAGTGTGCCGGTAAACCACACACGCTCCACTAACTTCTTAGCAAGGGTGCAAAGTGTAATTTCATGGGTTTGCATCAACTCACTTTTCCTAAAGTAACTAGGATTGGGAATTTTAAAACATGTAGTTACTTTGTATTTTCTTAATATACTTTTAATGAGGAGATAGGGTTGCCCTATCCTACCCGTTCGGCTAACGACCCTCCACCGATCAAGCAAGCGGTGGGTGTGAGTGTACACCCATTAAGCGCCATTTTATAGGCAGCAACCTTATACCCACCTTATACACCGGCTTCGTTAATGAGGCCTACTAACGGTAAAACTAGCATTTTAATTATACATACATATATATATATATATATATATATATATATATATATATATATATATATATATATATATATATTAAGCTTGTAATCACATAATAGTATAGGGTTGAATTTTAAACTTGTAAAATTCTAGGGTTTGAAATTTAAATTGTCCAAATTAAACTTTTAATCACAAAACTTAAATTTCAAAACTTGAGGACAAGTTTTAAACTTTTCACACATAAGGGATCAAATAACAAATAATTTAAATTAACCATTTAATCTCATAATTATCCATATTTGATTTATTTAAATGTTTCTTGCAAAACAATTCACGAATTTAATTAAAATAATCAATTAATATCATATAAGGAAATTATTATTCAGCTAATTGGTAAATATCTTTTATTAGGTCAAGAATATACTCACATATATGTTAAAATTCGAATTTTATTGACCCATAAAGATTAAGGCAAGTTTCCATAAGAAAAACAGCAAGAAATCCCGAAACTAGCTACATCTGACGCTCGAACTCGCCGAGTACCACAATGGACGCGCCGAGTTGAGGCCTACTCGCCGAGTTCATCAGGCAGATGGACAAAATTGAATTTTGCAATCAACAAGCAATCAACCAATGCATCAATTCAATAGAAACCAATCAAGGCTCTGATACCACTGATGGGTTTGAGCCATAAGAACTTTTCTATGTGCACATGCAAACCCTAATGCTTGGATCTAGGTTTCTCTAATTGAACATGCAATGTATCTAAGACTTTTATTGATAGATCTAGTGTAAAAATTCAAATCATAACATATGAAATCAGATCTAAAATAATACCTTGAGTTTCTTGCTTGAATCTTCTTGTATTTGGAGCTTAGAGTCACAATTGTCACTCCTCTAATGGCTTACAAACACCAACTAGCAAGAGGATGATAATAGAGAGAGAGAGAGAGAAGGTTGAGAAAATCAGCTCTATGGTTTCTTGAGATGCATGAGTGCTGATTTCCTCCACCCAAAGGGTCTATATATATTATGAGCTACTAGGGTTACTCCTTAAACCCTAATTGAATAAGTTAGGGCCTAAGCAATCCAATGATCCCTATAGACTAGGCCTTGGATGATTTCTAGGTTTATCCAAACCCTAAAATTGTCCACCCTCACATCCATAAATATTCATAGCCCAAAATACAACTATCACACATTTGACAGTTTATGCCCTTTTATTCAATTAACCTCTTTAAGTCACCAAATTAATTCCTAATTAATTTATGACTTATATTAATCAAATAACAATATCATTATTCCTTTATATTATTCTCATAATATATTAATAATATTTCTTCTCTCATTATAAATCATCTTGTCAAGTTGCTATGGTGAAGGCAACCCAAAAGGACCATGCTCAACCGGGTCAAATACTTGCCAAATATAGTTGCAGCCTTAGACACTATTCCAAATCCATCAAGGATGGGAAGATAAATCCCATCTTCGTAGGTATTTATACTATTCAATCTATTAACTCATCACATGATAATTCTTGGGTCCTTGATACAGGATGTGGTTTTCACATTCATTCTGATTTGAGCGGGGTAAGAAGAAGTTGGGATTTGGAGCATGGGAAGATGAACCTGATAATGGGGAATAGGAAATCGTTGCCTATCACCAAGATCAGGATTTATTCTTTAGTGCTTAGTAGTGGGTTAGGATTAGAATTAAATAATTGTTGCTACTCGTCAGAAATGACGAGGAATATTATTTCATTTCATAGTTTGTACAGACAAGGTTTTAGATTTTCATTTAGCAATGAAGCTGGTTCTATTAATGCCAATTATAATGGTACTTTTTATTTTGAAGCATTACCTTGTAATGGTGTATATGAAACTGTGATGGTTGTAGACAACTTAGGAAATAATGTGTTGCATATCGATTTGTCTAATGGTTTAAACAAGGCATGCTTGTGATATTATTGTCTTAGACATGTCAACAAGAACTGCATAGCCCAACTCCAAAAGGATGGAGTCTTGGAGTCCACTACAAGAAAAAGACCCTTTTACGACGCGCAAAACACGACGCTCTTTGATTTATGTTACGCATTAGAGAGCGACATTAAAAAAGTCTCATCTCTTCAAAAAATTTAAGGACTTAGGTCGCGCATTACTGAGTGCCCTTAAATTAGTGTCTCATGTAAAAATACTAAAACCACGGAAGGCACTTGTGCGTCGTCTGTGAATGTCGTTTTATATTTTTTTTTAAGAAACGCGCGTCTCGGAGGGAAAATGAAATCCCCAAATTTTTTAAACCCCCACCTTCTTCTCCCTCCTCTCCACCCCTCATCCACATCCACTACCTCCGATCCTCATTTCCTCTTCTAGCCTCAAACTATGGCGATGCACCTTCCTTCTCGAAGAATGCTTCATTTACCACCATCGTCCAATTATGTGAACCCAAGGAATTGATGGAGACGAAGAAGATTATGGATCAATTGCTTCACATCATGTTTAAGGTTAAGGGTGTGAGATTTCTTCCAAATCGACCCTCGCACTAAATGGTTCGATCTCCTCTCTTTTTACCTTGTTCCCTCTACTGATGCCTCCACCTTCTACCATCGATGTTGATCTTTGAATTAGCAACAAGAAGCCCTAGGGCCTCCGCCTTCACCCACCTCCAGCGCCTCCAACAAGAAGCCCTAGGTCCCCCGCCTTCACCCACGTTCTCACAGTCGATCGTAGATTGGTTTTGATGTCTTCCAAGATTCATGGCTTACACATCTCTCAATTCTCTTTCTGTTGGTGGATCTACTCTTTTTTGCTCTCGAACGAGGGTTTTTTGGCTTCACGTCTTGGATTTCTTTTAGGCCTTCTTCAACTGTACTCATGCATAAATTCTTTGGTAAGGGTTTTTAATCGCTCTTTAATTTCGATTCTATGTTGTTTCCGTTAGTTAGTTTGCTTATTTTCTAAAACTCCCATAAATCCCCCTCTTATGATTCCTTCTAGACCTTAAAAACTTTTCAACACTTCCAAGTTTATCTTCTAAAACTCCCATAGCATTAACAGAAAGCATAAACCCAACACATGATCCTAATGATTTTGAAGTTGGAAAGAGACATAAACTTGAGTTTATTAACATTTTTACTGATGATGGGAAGATAAATAGTAATGGAGGTTTAGGGTTTGTAAGGATGCCACGTTTTGAAGCTCGTGTTGCAATAACTGAGGCTTTGAAGTCTAACGTTTTTAATACCTTTCTTAATTTTTTGTCCAACCCTAAAAGACGCGAATACCCTTCTTATCTTCTTCATCAAATATGCATACAGGGACTTTATAAAGGGGAAGAAAAGAATGAGATGCGTTTAGGTGTTTGTTCTAGAAGCAATGATGTGATTGAACCTATGATTAAGCCTCAATGGTATGTCAACTGCAATGGTATTGCTAAAGAAGCTCTTAATGATGTAATGGATGAAAATAACAAGAAAATTGATATACTTCCAAAACAGTATGCTGCTGAATGGAAAAGGTCACCTTCTCTAGTCTTTCATTCTACCTTTAAAACTGATATACAACATTTAAACTTTATTAATTAATTTTAATTTTTTTTTATTTTTACAGATGGCTTGAGAACATTCGTGATTGGTGTGTATCAAGGCAGCTTTGGTGGGGCCACCGAGTTCCTGCATGGTATGTGACATTGGAGGATGATAAACTGAAAGAGCTTGGAACATACATGGATCATTGGGTGGTTGCTAGGGATGAGAAAGAGGCTGAAGCTGAGGCTAAAAAGGTCTTTTCAGGGAAAGAGTTTGAATTGGCTCAAGATCCTGATGTTTTAGACACCTGGTTTTCTTCAGGGCTTTTCCCTTTATCTGTATTGGGGTGGCCTGATGATACTCAAGATTTGAAGACTTTTTATCCAACTGTTGTTCTTGAAACTGGGCATGACATTTTGTTCTTTTGGGTTTCTGCTATGGTGATGCTTGAGATGATATTAGGAGGCGATGTACCTTTCCAAAAATTTAGTTAAGTCTTTTAAATTATTTAAAATACTGTAACATCCGGCATTTCAGGTATTATATTTATTCATTTTATTTTGAGTTTTGTGGAAGAACTCGGCGAGTTGGTGCGTAGACTCGCCGAGTAGAGACGCGATTTCTCACCCGGATTAATGACCGGACTCGACGAGTCGCATTGGTGGACTCGGCGAGTCCGCGCTGTTTAATGAAACCCTAATTTCTTGGGTTTGGGGCCTATTTAAAGGGCCTTATGCCCGTTATTTGTGCTCACTAGTCCCCAGAGCGAAACCCTAGTGAGCTTGAGCGTTTGGAGTGAGAGAAGGAGCCATTGTTGACCTTGGTGGTGTTGTCTAGCAAGGGAAAGGAAGCTATAGCCAAGAGGAAGCAAGAGGGTTAACGACCTGAAGATTTGAGGTCCAGAACATCATGTTTGAGGTACTATTTTCGAACCCTTTTCTGTTGTGGTGATGTTCATGTTGATTTAGGGCTTATTGAGCCCTTTTATGGCTAGATCTAGTGCTCCCTTGGTCCCTTAAGCGAGTTAGGTTCTAGATCTGGACCCTTGGAGGTCCATAGTGTCCCTTTGTCCAAGCTTTTTATGAATCCATGGAGGTTTTGGTTTGGGATCTCTGTGCTTGAGGTTAAAACACCATTTATGAGTCATTAGGTGTGATATGAGCGCCAAGACATGAACTTTACGTGATAAATAAGCTTGGAAGGACTGGATCTATGAGTTAGTGGAACAGATCTGACCTCAGAAGGTCATTTGGGGTTGTGCATGGAATGCACTCGCCGAGTCCATTGGCAGACTCGACGAGTTGGTGCGGGTTGTTCAGTGATTTCGAACCAGGGGTTGAGTAACCGAGTTGGGTGAGTGACTCGGTGAGTCGGAAGGGACTCAGAGGAATCGGGTCCCCGTAGAGACTAGGCGAGTCCACGCCAGACTCGACGAGTTGGGTTGACCGTTGACCATTGACCAGAGTTGACCGATGTTGACTTGATAGGGTTAGTCAACCCTAGTTGGGAAAGTATTAATTAGAGATGTATTGTATTATAGGAGGACTATAGCTCGGGAGATCGAGCACTAGTGATTTCAGGGATTTACAAGTTACCAAGATACGCGAGGTGAGTCTTCACACTATACTTTACCTTGAGTAGGTAACCAGAGTTATGTGATAGAGTATTTGTATGCTATATATGTTATGTGTTGTACTGCATTATTTCTATGTCATTTATGCTGTGCATGTTTATAGAGTTAGAACCGGAAGGTTCAGAGAGTTAGAACCAGAGGGTTCACAGAGTAGGGTCCACGGACCCACAGAGTTATAGCCTCGAGTGGCTAATATGTGCTATGTGTGGTATTTTGGGGAACTCACTAAGCTTTGTGCTTACAGTGTTTGGTGTTGTTTGTTTCAGGTACTAGTGAGGATCGCGGGAAGGCGCCAACCTGAACAGTACACACACGGGATTTTTATGTTATGAGATCTTGGGATTTTTATATGCTAAGAATTTGAGTTTCAAACAATGATGTTTTTATGAAAATTGAATGAATTGTGTTTTGTATAAAATGCGAAAAATTGTTTTTAAATTTACGGTGTTACAAGTTGGTATCAGAGCCTTGGTTTGAGGGATTCGAGTACACCTTCGGGGGTATTTGAACTCAAACTGAGGATTTGAGAAATATTTTCAAAAAAAAGAGTAAAAGATTTTTGGAAAACGCAGAGCAGAGAGTGTACGATCAGTCAGCGCCCGAACGGTGATTTCCCAAGATACCCTTATATTATATGTTATGATATTGATATGATGTATTCTCATGCTAGAGTGGTCTAGGTACTCCTATTAGGACTAGAGTGGCCTGATTTGTGATGCCTTAGCCTAGGGAGAGGTGTGCTGCTATGAGATGCTTGAGAGTGAGTAGGTAGCAACAAGGAGCTTATGAGATATCTGTTAGAGAGTGGATTATGCATAATAGAGTTGTTGGGACTTGGGATCCGAAGAGGAGGACTTGGGGTGTATACGGATACGGTGCGGACAGTAGTATTAGGCCCATACTACTGAAAACACCGGGGCGGTGTACAGTCTAAGTAAGAATCTTCGGGAGGCCAGGGATCAAGGAGGGATGAGTTGTTCAGTGCGAGTATGCTCGAATGAGTTTCTAATTTATTGTATGTTGTATTTCAGAGGTAGATCAAGGTGAGGACACGTCCTATGCCAGAGAGCAGTGGGACTAGTGATGAGGAGATACGCTGGATCATCCATGATGAGGTGGCTGCGGCCATCAGGGCAAAGATACCAGAGATGTTCGGGTCTATTAAGACCACGTTAATTGAGAATTTTGACGAGCATGATGTTGCTCTTTCTGAGGCTGCTGTTGCAACGGCCACCGCAGTTGTTGCTGCTGCGAGGCCGCAGGGTGGTGATGCGTTGCTGTTCCGAGAGTTCAGCAACACAAAACCGTCAGAGTTTGACGGGACCCAGGACCCGGTTGCGGCTATGAGATGGATTTCAGACATAGAGGGGTGTTTCTTTACTTGCTCATCTCCTGAGCATTTGAGAGCCTGGTTCGCACTGAACTAGCTTCACTTGGGAGCGAAGGACTGCTGGAAGTTTGTGACGGCGCACTATACGTCTGCTGAGCTTGCGGCAGTGACCTGGGAGAGGTCCACTGCCATGTTCCGAGATGAGTACGTTCCCCAGGTGGAGAGGGAGCGTTTGGCCCAGGAGTTTCTGACCCTCAAGCAGGGTACTGAGTCTGTTACGGTGATTACGAGGATGTTTCATGAGCGGGCGATGTTCTGCCCAGAGCACGTGTCCACCGAGCAGGCACATATGAGTCGATATTTGAGTGTTTTGCAGAGAGATATTCGGGAGTTCGTGGCTAACTCCTCATACCGGACATTTGTCGAGCTTCAGGCAAATGCCCGGAAGAAGGAGATTGAGCTAGAGACTCAGGCTAGGGAGGAGGCGGAGTCTCAAGGGAGGGATTGGCGACCGGCACAGTCCCAGCCGGCAGCCAAGCGGGCCAAGCCCGCTGATCCCAAAACAAGGAGCCAGAAGGGCTGCACTTGTGGAAAGTGCGGCAAGGGTCATGATGGAGTTTGTAGAGCTGGATCTTGATACAAGTGTGGCAAGGAGGGGCATATGGCCAAGGACTGCCCCAAGGGGTTTGCAATGTGTTTTCACTGCAACCAGACCGGACACCGGAAGGCAAAGTGTCCGCAGTTGTGGGGATCAGCTCAGGGAGCACCTCAGGGATCTGACCCTACCGCCATCAGAGCTACCGAGAGCCGGCCAGTGAGGGCCGAGGCGCCGAGGGCACGAGGGAGAGCCTTTCAGTTGACCGCGGAGGAGGTCCGCTCAGCGCCCGATGTCATGGTCGGTATGTATTCTTTCATGTATTTATTTTGATGTTGAGATATTATGCTTATATTATGTTATGCGTAGGTACTTTTCTTGTGAATTCTGTACCTGCCTTGGTGTTATTTGACTCGGGTGCGAGTCGGTCTTTTGTATCTTTGGCTCTTAGTCAGCATATCAGTGTTAGTCGTGAGGCGTTGAGTCGGCCTCTAAGAGTTTCCATAGCTGACGAGAGGGTGATATATGCCACGGAGGTGATTCGTGGGTGCGTATTCGAGATTTTCGGTGTTGAGTTCCCGATTGATTTGGTTCCTATTGCGATGGGTGATGTCTGTGTCATTGTGGGCATGGACTGGTTGAGCAGATTCGGTGCGGTTATCGACTGCGAGCGGCAGCTGGTGACCATACGAGACCCTGGTAGGGGAGTTCTTACGGTGTACGGCAAGGGTACACGTTCTGGGTCAGCGTTTTGTTCGGCCGCTAGAGTGAGGCAGTGTCTGTAGCAGGGCTGTAAGGGCTTTGTGGCGTATGTGATGGATATGCGGGTTGATTCAGAGAGGGCGAGGTTAGTTGAGGAGGTTCCGATAGTGCGTGAGTTCCCGGATATATTTCTAGAGGAGTTGCCAGATGTGCCTCCCGTAAGGCAAGTGGAGTTCAGTATCGATTTGGATCCGGGGGCCATGCCTATCGCCAAGGTGCCTAATCGCCTTGCACCTCCAGAGATGCAAGAGTTATCCTCGCAGCTTCAGGAGCTGCTGGGAAAGTGATTTATTCAGCCGAGCAGCTCGCCGTGGGGAGCGCCTATCCTTTTTGTCAAGAAGAAGGATGGTTCACACCGGATGTGCATTGATTATCGGGAGTTGAACATGCTGACGGTCAAGAACCGTTACCCGTTGCTGAGGATCGACAATTTGTTCGATCAGTTACAGGGAGCATCTTGGTTCTCCAAGATCGATTTAAGGTCTGGATATCATCAGGTAAGGGTGCGAGATGAGGAAATCCAGAAGACAGCGTTCACGACGCGTTATGGGCATTACGAGTTTGTGGTGATGATTTTCGGGCTCACCAATGCCTCGATGGTGTTCATGGATCTCATGAACTGAGTGTGCAAGCCGATGTTGGATCGGTCAGTGATTGTATTCATCGACGATATTTTGGTATATTCTAGATCTAGAGAGCAGCATGAGGAGCATTTGAGGGAGATCCTCGGAGTTCGGAGATCGGAGAGGCTTTATGCCAAATTCTCCAAGTGTGATTTCTAGTTGCGAGAGGTCCAGTTCCTAGGGCATCTCGTTAACTAGAAAGAGATATTGGTCGACCCGGCCAAAGTTGAGGCAGTGATGACTTGGGAGGTGTCGAGGTCACCCTCCGAGATCAGGAGTTTCTTAGGGTTGGCAGGCAATTATCGGAGATTTATCAGGGATTTCTCTAAGATCGCAGTGCCACTCACCTGGTTGACCCGGAAGGGCGTCGCTTTTTCATGGGGCCCCAAGCAGCAGGCCTCCTTTGAGACGCTTCGCCAAAGGTTATGCGAAGCCCCGGTGCTAGCCCTCCCGGAGGGAATGGAGGACTTTGTGGTATACTGTGATGCGTCGATCTTGGGGTTGGGAGCGGTGCTGATGTAGAGAGGGCATGTGATAGCATACGCATCGACGCAGCTGAAGCCTCATGAGACGAGGTATCCCACCCATGATTTAGAGTTGGGGGCAATGGTGTTCGCCCTCAAAATTTGGTGCCACTATTTGTATGGGGTTCGGTGTACGATATACACGGACCATAAGAGCCTGAAGTATTTGATGGACCAGCCTAACCTAAATATGCGGCAGAGGAGGTGGTTAGATGTGGTCAAGGATTATGATTGTGAGATCCTGTACCATCCGGGCAAGGCTAATGGCGTAGTCGATGCACTGAGTCACAGGGCGGAGAGCGCCCCATTGCGAGATGTATGTTTGCGATTGACCGTGATGGCTCCGGTGTTGGAAACCATTTGTGGAGCACACGTTGAGGTCGTGAGGTCGGAGAACCAGAAGAGAGAGCGAGTTTTTGGGTTGGTATCATAGTTCGTTACCGATGGTCGGGGGCTTATGGCATTTCAGGGGCGTATATGGGTAGCGTTTGTGGGAGGGACGCATACCATTTTAATAGAAGAGGCTCATCGGTCGAAATTCTCGATCCATCCTGGGGCCACTAAGATGTATTTAGACCTGAGGAGAGAGTATTGGTGGCCCTGTATGAAGAGGGATGTTGCGTGGTTTGTTGAAAGGTGCTTAACCTGCTGTAGGGTTAAGGTCGAGCACCAGAGACCGCATGGTAAGTTGCAGCCATTGGAGGTTCCCGAATGGAAGTGGGAACAGATTACCATGGATTTTATCACCAAATTGCCAAGGACTACTAGGGGAGTCCATGCACTTTGGGTGATTGTGGACAGGTTGACAAAGAGCGCCCACTTCCTTGCTATCAGTGAGAGTTCTTCCGTAGAGAAATTAACAGAGATGTACGTGAGGGAAGTGGTATCACGGCATGGAGTGCCGATCTCGATTGTCTCAGACCAAGATGTGCGTTTCACTTCCAGATTCTGGAAGAAGTTTCACGAGGAGTTGGGTACTAGGCTGCATTTTAGTACTACATATCACCCCCAGACTGACGGACAGAGTGAGCGGACGATTCAGACGCTCGAGGACATGCTCTGGGCATGTGTGTTGGACTTCGGGGGGAGTTAGGACACGTATTTGCCCTTGGCAGAGTTTTCCTACAACAACAGCCATCATTTGAGCATTGGTATGCCACCCTTTGAGCTGTTGTATGGGAGGAGGTGTCGGACTCCTATTTGTTGGGGAGAGGTGGGGCAACGAGTGATGGGTAGCACAGAGATTGTGCTTCAGACGACAGAGCAGATACAGCGGGTCAGGTAGAGACTGTTGACCGCTCAGAGCCGCCAAAAGAGTTATGCGGATAGACGATGATTCGAGCTCGAGTTCCAGGTCGGTGATTATGTTCTCCTGAAGGTATCTCCTTGAAAAGGAGTTATTCGATTCAGGAAGAGGGGCAAGCTAGGGCCCCGGTATATTTGGCCGTTCAGAGTGATCGCGAGGGTGGGCAGGGTAGCGTATCGCTTGGAGCTACCTGCGGAATTGGAGCGGATTCATAATACCTTCCACGTGTCTCAGTTGAGGAAGTGTATAGCCAACGAGTCGGCGGTAGTGCCGTTAGAGGACATTCAGGTGGATGCGAGCCTGAACTACGCGGAGAGACCAGTTGCGATTGTGGATCGGAAGATCAAGGCTCTGAGGAACAAGGACATGCCTCTGGTACAGGTTCAGTGGCAACATCGGAAGGGATCCGAGTTGACCTGGGAGCCAGAGTGTGAGATGTGGGAGCAGCATCCAGAGCTATTTCAGGAATGAGACTTCGAGGGCGAAGTCAGATTCAAGTGGGGGAGAACTGTAACATCCGGAATTTAAGGTATTATATTTATTCATTTTATTTTGAGTTTTGTGGAAGAACTCGGTGAGTTGGTGCGTAGACTCGCCGAGTAGAGACGCGATTTCTCACCAGGATTATTGACTGGACTCGACGAGTCGCATTGGTGGACTCGGTGAGTCCATGTTGTTTAATGAAACCCTAATTTCTCAGGTTTGGGGCCTATTTAACGGGCCTTATGGCCGTCATTTATGCTCACCATTCCCCAGAGCGAAACCCTACTGAGCTTGAGCGTTTGGAGTGAGAGAAGGAGCCATTGTTGACCTTGGTGGTGTTGTCTAGCAAGGGAAAGGAAGCTATAGCCAAGAGGAAGCAAGAGGGTTAACAACCTGAAGATTTGAGGTCCAGAACATCATGTTTGAGGTACTATTTTCGAACCCTTTTCTGTTGTGGTGATGTTCATGTTGATTTAGGGCTTATTGAGCCCTTTTATGGCTAGATCTAGTGCTCCCTTGGTCCCTTAAGCGAGTTAGGTTCTAGATCTGGACCCTTGGAGGTCCATAGTGTCCCTTTGTCCAAGCTTTTTATGAATCCATGGAGGTTTTGGTTTGGGATCTCTGTGCTTGAGGTTAAAACACCATTTATGAGTCATTAGGTGTGATATGAGCGCCAAGACATGAACTTTACGTGATAAATAAGCTTGGAAGGACTGGATCTATGAGTTAGTGGAACAGATCTGACCTCAGAAGGTCATTTGGGGTTGTGCATGGAATGCACTCGCCGAGTCCATTGGCAGACTCGACGAGTTGGTGCGGGTTGTTCAGTGATTTCGAACCAGGGGTTGAGTAACCGAGTTGGGTGAGTGACTCGGTGAGTCGGAAGGGACTCAGAGGAATCGGGTCCCCGTAGAGACTAGGCGAGTCCACGCCAGACTCGACGAGTTGGGTTGATCGTTGACCATTGACCAGAGTTGACCGGTGTTGACTTGATAGGGTTAGTCAACCCTAGTTGGGAAAGTATTTATTAGAGATGTATTGTATTATCGGAGGACTATAGCTCGGGAGATCGAGCACTAGTGATTTCAGGGATTTACAAGTTACCAAGATACGCGAGGTGAGTCTTCACACTATACTTTACCTTGAGTAGGTAACCAGAGTTATGTGATAGAGTATTTGTATGCTATATATGTTATGTGTTGTACTGCATTATTTCTATGTCATTTATGCTGTGCATGTTTATAGAGTTAGAACCGGAAGGTTCACAGAGTTAGAACCAGAGGGTTCACAGAGTAGGGTCCACGGACCCACAGAGTTATAGCCTCGAGTGGCTAATATGTGCTATGTGTGGTATTTTGGGGAACTCACTAAGCTTTGTGCTTACAGTGTTTGGTGTTGTTTGTTTCAGGTACTAGTGAGGATCGCGGGAAGGCGCCAACCTGAACAGTACACACACGGGATTTTTATGTTATGAGATCTTGGGATTTTTATATGCTAAGAATTTGAGTTTCAAACAATGATGTTTTTATGAAAATTGAATGAATTGTGTTTTGTATAAAATGCGAAAAATTGTTTTTAAATTTACGGTGTTACAAATACTATAATGCAATTTTAGAAACAAATGAAAGTAGGATACTATAGTACATAAATTAAATGAAAGTATGTTGTTTTTGTCTTATTTCCTGCTTTTAGCCCTATATCATCACGAGCCCCTGAAACACCGGTTGAGCTACATTTGATGTAAGAGGTTCTAGCAGAGATATGGCCTCACTCAGACCAGTGCCAGCACAAGAAATGCCAACAGCCATGGCTAATCTAGATTTAATTTCTTTAATCCAGGTGGTGAGGACACCAAATTACATGTGCCCTGACCTCAATGGACACCAAATTACATGTGCCCTAAGTATAGATGATTGTTGCAATTCTGTCCCCATAAGTTTTCTCTTTTAATTTTGGTACAGGTGGCTGGTGGTTTAGCTTTCGAGACACCTCACATGATAAGTGCAGCTGTTAAAGGCATAACTCCATTGAGTTATGAGTTTACTTATCTTGTATCTGCTGCTTTTAGTGTTTTTCCATCCTCTTTTCTTCTTCTTCGAAGAAAAAATAGAGAGATAATTAAAGTAAGTATTCTTTGTTATTATTTTTTTATATTAATTGTCTGATAATATGGTTGTTATTGGTGCAGGAAAATTTAGGTCTGATAAAGGTATTAGTTGCAAATTACAAGCTGAAGGGTTGCAAATGCATATGAAGGGCATGGTGGAGGCTCTGCTGAGCTGGCAGAGTACGAACAAGAGTCATTTTTAGGCAAAGGGTAGTGAAAGATTAGGATTTATATCTTGTGATAAATTGTTATTGAAATATAATAAATGGAATGGATGATGATATGTTGTTACAGGTGAAGCTACTGCTTGAAATGCTTGTGAAGAAATGTGGTATTGATGCTGTTAAGGAAGTTATGCCTGAAGAACATATGAGGCTGCTTACTAATATTAGAAAGGTTTGCTGAAGATTTAATGTTTTTTTCTAGGTGAGTTTTTTTTGTTAATATTTTTCTTAACAATATCTATTAAGAATAATCTTTGATTTTTTTTGTTTTGTTTGTATAAAGATATTGACAACAGAGGATGGTTACTGGATCACCTATTTTTTTGAAAGATGAAGTTAGTAAGAGCCTGTTTTTAGGGTCCATTCAAGTTCTAGTTGTTGCTTTTAAGAAACGGAAAGCCAGTCTTTGTCATGATGACTGCAATAAGCAGAGTGATGAAATGGATCAAGTTGAGCTAATAGAGAACAGAAGCCTAGACAATTACTACAAAAATACATTAGTTTTCCATGTTGGTAACTAAAAAGAAATATAGCATAACCTGACTCATATTATTTAGGTCTCTCAACAAAGCCTGTGTTATTAAAGATTCAAACGTGGAACCATGGAATCTCTCCGCTATATTGTTGTTAAAAGACAACAATACCCTTTGGTAGATGTTGAAGCACAATATAAAATATAACATGTATGTTTACTTTGAAGTTTATGCAGGTTTCTTGGACTTGCTCCTCTGAGAGGTTTCTTCCCAATCTCTTGTTTCTGGTGTGCAACATCAACAACAATAATTTCTTCTCTTGGGCTAAAGAGATAATGACACATGCCAATGTTATATATATATATATATATATATATATATATATATATATATATATATATATATATATATATATATATATATATATATATATATATATATCGCTCTCTCTCTCTCTCTCTCTCTCTCTCTCTCTCTGTATGTGTGTGTGTATACCTGCAGTTGCACATGTAGTTTGTGATCAACTGATTTCTTATAGGAATACAAGATGATGACTTGTCTTCCATCATTATCCCAAAAGGAAATACTTGTTAAGGTCTTTCAATCTGTTGGGACATAGAACACCTATCCAGGCTGGATCCCTTCTACTTGTGGGCCCATTTCTTGATTACTGGTTAACAGAAAAGAGAGTCAACATGTTTAAATATGATATTTCCTCTATGGTGAGTAAGAGTATATTTATACAACTATAAACCAGTAATTATTAACAGAATCACAGTTTTATCTGTGTAGGATTTCTTGGTGTTATTGATAGAGGATAAGGAATTGGTCGAAAATCTATGACTGATGCTTGGTTGCTGAAGAATAGAAAAAGTCAGTGGGCTAGGAAGAAAGAAGGGTTACAGGGCTGTTGGATCTTTTATTGAACTCACTCCTGATGCATCTGAAGTGGTAAGTCTATTTGTTCCCTGGAGGATAATATTGTAATTGTTCTACTTGTTCTAAAGCTACATCCCTATCATATACACACAGTTAAATTTTACGAATTTATCCCAACCTAATACCCATACGCATATGTCCAGTTTAACACACACCTACATTCAACTATCTGCAATAGAAAACCATCATTTAGAATAAAAAAATATATTAAAATTTAAATATAAGTAAGCATCTACCTGCAACCTAACTTCTAGAATAAATTTCAACTGTGTCTTGGGTTGGCATTGCCTCTCACTAAGTTTTGCAAGCCGAAATTTTACCAGATGTTAATAAACCTAATAAAATACTAAAAAAAGAATTTTTAGTTTTTAATATATAATATTACCAAAAAAAATAATTGAATTCTAACTTACATGAACTGTTTGCATATGCAGTAAATCCGCAAGTGCTTTTTGCCTCGACTGTTAATGTGAAAAAAAGAATCAAAGTATTATGTATCAGAAACATAAATTTACAAATATATAGAAAATTACAATTATGCCCTTGTATATCGATTGGTTAGTAGCCCAACGTTCATAATAGTGAGTATATCTCTCTAAAGAATTCTTTGTCATTTCACTTCTGTGTTCAGATTCATCATACTACAAATGGAAGTGGAATGAATTACAAGATTAAAGATTTGAGACTTTAAAAAATGAATAATTGTAATGTTTTATTGAATTTAGAGTAAAATACAATTAGTTTTATTACATTATGTTTATAATTCATGCATGTTTACAGCTGCATTTGCAACCTTGTTCTAACATCAAACCCACATGTAGTATTTAATTGTTTATTTACGGTTGTGCCCCTGAACTATTATATATTAACATCCATAAGCCTTTTGTTCTCATGTTAGTTAAGATTCATAAAGATACTTATGTTCTAGCTGAATATAAATAAGTCTTTCTAGTAGCCCCACCCTTATCCTTAGCAACATAATTAATTACATTAGCATCTAATGTAATTCGGTTCTGCTTAAAGTAACGAGGAAGAAGCAAGCCACTGTATCTAGAAGTTTTGGAGGAAACGAGACTCAAGCAAAAAGCAAACACACGGAGAGTTGTTGGCAGATAGTAAGCTAGATAATGCAATTGTATATTCTGCTTCTCTTGAGTTCATTTTTTTATAACATTTACTCATTATTGCAATAATTATTTGTATTTGACATATTAGTGAAATGAATTCTCTTTGTTCTTTATGGTATTTTATTTGTACGAAATTAAATTTTATGCCATGGATTGTATTTTTTGTATATGATATTTATTTTCTATTATGAGACATTAAATACAAAATTAATTTGAAAATTAGTAAATCTGTAAATATTTTTTTTAAACATTTAAATTATGATACGCAAAAATGTGTGTCATCTTCATTTATGACATGGCCTTTCTTGACAGGGGCTTTCTTGATACGCATTGCGTGTCATTAACACGCACGTCGTAAGGTTACGACACGCGAATGCGTGTCGTCTTCCTTTATGATAGGGCCTTCCTTGATACGCATTGCGTGTCGTAAACGTGTGTCGTAATTGCGCGTCGTAAATGCACGTCGTCTCTCTTTATGACAGGGCCTTCCTTGACACGCATTTGCGCGTCGTCTGAGCCTTTTACGATGCGTAATGAGCGTCGTAAAAGGCTGTTTTTCTAGTAGTGGTCATTTGACCTAAATTCGGTAGACACGTGCGAATCTTGCTTACTTGGAAAGATGACTAAATCACCCTTCATTAGTACTTATGAAAGAGGTGAAGGATTGTTGGATCTCATACACACAAATGTGTGTGGGCCCATCAGATCCACCACAAGGGATGCTAATCGCTTCTATGTGACTTTCACCGATGATTATAGCAGATATAGATTTATCTACTTAATCCAGCACAAGTCGGAAACCTTTGAAAACTTCAAAGAGTTTAAACAAGAAGTGGAGAATCAATTGGGCAGGAAGATAAAGATGCTTAGATCCGATAGGGGTGGTGAGTATCTTAGTATCGAGTTCCATGACTATCTTAAGGAATGTGGAATTATTTCGCAATTGACGCCGCCCAGAACACCGCAGCTCAATGGTATTGCAGAGAGGCGCAATCGAACCTTGTTGGACATGGTTCGTTCTATGATGAGTCGAGCTTCGTTACCTATCTCATTATGGGGGTATGCCTTACATACTTCCGCCCATATCCTTAATCTAGTCCCAACTAAGAATGTTGCCAAAACACCTCACAAGATGCGCACAGGGAAGGTTCCCTCGTTGGCACATATCAAGGTTTGGGGTTGCGAGGCTTTCGTAAGACGAGAGACTCACGACAAGCTTGAACCTCGTAGTAAGCGATGTATTTTCATCGGATACCCACAGAAGTCCTTTGGATATCTTTTCTACAGACCTAATGACAACGTGGTCTTCGTAGCACCAAGAGGGGTTTTCCGCGAAAGATAACTCATATGCCAAGAGGACAGTGGGAGGCAAATTGATCTTGAAGAGCTTCAATAATCAAGCGATGAAGGAACCTCTAACACTAGCGCTCAACCTAAGGAAAAGATTCCTATTGAACTATTTGACGAGTCATTACCTCTAAGACATTCTAGTAAAGTTAGTGTTCCACCTGTTTTATATGGTTTCCATATAACTGCGAAAGGTGATACATTTGTCAGTGATAGTACATTGATAAATTTGGATGAACCTAATAGCTACAAGGAAGCCATGGCAGGCCCAACGTCTGCACAGTGAAAGGAAGCAATGGACAACGAGATTTAGTCCATGTATGACAATCAAGTTTTGAACTTGGTTGACAATGTGCCGGGTCGTAAGACAGTCGAGTACAAATGAATTTTCAAGAAGAAGAGTGACATGGATGGGAAAGTGCACACGTTGAAGGCATGACTGGTTGCAAAGGGCTTTACTCAAACTATTGGAGTTGACTATGATGAGAGCTTCTCTCCAATGGCCAAGATCAAGTATATAAGGGTCATGCTGGCCATAACTGCATTTCATGACTATGAGATATGACTACCTTCCTAAATAGAAAGCTTGCCGAAGATGTTTACATGTGTCATCCAGAAGGTTTTATAGATGTGGAGTATCCTAAGAGTGTGTTAGCTTGAGGAATCCATTTATGGATTAAATAAAGCATCTCACAGATGGAATCTTTGTTTAAATGAGAAAGTCAAAGAGTTTGGGTTCTCTAGGAGCGAGAATGAGTCATGTGTATACGCCAAAGCTAGTGGGAGTATAGTTAGCTTTCTAGTTTTGTATGTAGATGACATACTACTCATAGGAAATGACATCCCGACCTTGCAGGAGGTTAAGTCATGTCTTGGGAAGTGTTTCGCTATGAAGGATCTAGGGGAAGCTGCTTATATTTCAAGAATAAGGATTTTGAGAAATAGGGGGTAGAAGAGTAATAGGACTTAGTCAGAGTACTAACTTGGATAAGGTGTTGAAACGCTTAAACATGGAGAATTCCAAGAAGGGGGAGTTGCCTATTCAAAGCAATATCAAGTTGAGTAACACTCAGAGTCCGAGTACCGACACCGAGATAGCAGAAATGAGTTAAGTTTCATATGCTTCCGCCGCTGCCTCAATCATGTGCGCTATGAAATGAATTGGCCCTGATGTGGCTTTTACTTTGAGCATGGTAAGCCGATATCAAGGGAACCTTGGTAGAGCTCACTGGATAGCAGTAAAGAACATTATTAAGTACCTACAAAGGACTAAGGACTGGGTCCTTACACTTGGTGGGAGTGATGACTTGAGAGTGACAGGGTATAGCGACGCAAGTTTTCCAACCGACATTGATAACTTTTGCTCTCCGTCGGGCTAGGTATTTACCCTAAAAGGAGGAATAGTTACTTGGAAAAGTTCCAAGCAGGAGAATGTGGCTGATTCAACGTGCGAATCATAGTACATAGCAACGAGCGAAGCATCGAAGGAGGCAATATGGTTTAAGAACTTCACTGGAGACCTTGGAGTTGTACTAGCCATAAAGGAGGCTATGGATATTTTCTGTGATAACGAATGAGCGGTTGCCTTTGTTGGATAAGGTGTCTAAGTCCATAACTATTTCTGGTTAGTACTTGACCCGACCCGGCATGGTCCATTTGGGTTGCATGGCACCATGCAATTGGATAGACTAAATGAGAGGAATAACACTTGGAGATTATTAATATATTATAAGTTCTAATATATTAATAATATTATTTGATTAGTTTGATCAAAGAATTAATTTGGAATTAATTAAGTGATCAAAAGATAACTAATTAAATATATGGGTTGATTATGTAAATCATTCATATCTTGTATAGTGGGCTAAGAGGCTCCATGGATTATCAAGTTGGGTTCTACCCATAGGATGCTCCATGGATGCTCCATGGGAGTTACAAACCCATGGGTCATGGAAATGAAGAGTCGCGACACATTAGGGTTTACATGGTGTAACCCTAGATGTGTCAACACTATATAAGAGTCCCATTCTACACCAAAATCGGCTACACATAAGAAACAAGAGGGCTAGGCTGATTTCAAGAAGTGTGTGTTCTCTCAAAAGTCTTTTCAAGAGCATTTGGTGTTGTGTGAAGCATTTGAGGCATCACACTTGGGGTGCTAGGCTCACAAGGTTTCAAGGAACATAAGCAACAACAAGGTAAGTTATTCTATCTTTCATTCAAGTTAGCAATTGTTCCCCATGTATGCTAGATAGGAATATAAACTTGGAATTCAACTTTGCATGATAATTAGACAAACATAGATCCAAGGTTATTAGGGTTGCATGTACACTTAGGAAGTATTAGAATGCTCAAAACCCATTAGTGGTATCAGAGCCTAGGCTTGTTTGTTTGTTATTTGTGCTTAAAAGTTGAAAAAAGTCGAAAAACTGGTTGTCTGCCTGATGAACTCGCCGAGTCCATGGAGAGACTCGCCGAGTTCACTTGTATCTTCAACCTACTTGCCGAGTAGGTTCATGCACTCGGCGAGTAGGAGCCACAGAGTGCAGATTTTCGACTTTAGTTGCTAAAAATGGACTAGAAACATTACCCTAAACTGTTTTGGTACTTGAAAACTTGTTTTAGATTGTGTAATGTCTTTGCTATTCCATTTACAACAACTAGTTATCAAAATTACAAAGTTTTAAGTGTAGTTTTGATTCATGAAAGTGCTTATGTTCGTGTTCTTGATCTTATGATGTTTAGATGATCATAGGAATTATTTGTAACCTATGTGGTAGTTTAATTCTTGATCATAATGTGTTTTAATGGAGTCCATAACTTGTCCTCAAGTTATGAAAAACCAAAAGTCACTTGAGTTAAAAACCATTAAAAGAACACAAGAGTTAGAAAAATGAAGAGTCTTCATTTTATTACTCTAATAAACTCATAAGTTACAAGAAATAAAAAGTTTTGAAAGTTTACAAAACTTGCCCTCAAGTTTTGGAACAAGTAAAGTCATGTTAAAAACTTTAGTTCCAACCCTTAGAATTGTAAAAGTTAAAGTTCAACCCTTATACTTATATTATTATGATTTAATAATTATATATATGTATAAGAACAAAGTCGTCTTACCGCTAGTACGCCTCATTCACGAAGCCGGTCTATAAGGTGGGTATAAGGTTGTTGCCTATAAAATGGCAACTTAATGGGTGTCCACTCTCACCCACCGCTTGCTTGACCGGTGGAGGGTCGTTAGCCGAACGGGTAAGACAAGGACTTACAAATTCTCATTAAAAGTATGATGAATATTATAAAGTAACTAAATGTTTTATTAAATTCCCAATCTTAGTTACTTTAGGAAAAATGTGAATAAGGTGCTAATCCATGAAATTACACTTTACACTTTGTTTAAGTCGTTGGTGGAGCGTGTGTGGTTAACCGGCACACTAACTTGGACTTAACAAGGTAGGTAAAGGGTGACTTAAAGTTTATTATAGTATCGGTGGAGCGTGTGTGGTTTACCGGCACATCGATTGAGTGATAAACTTTAAGGGTACCAAGTGATTTGCATGGTTACTTCACACCTCGTTTTGTGATCCTTGGTATCCCAGTCACAAAACTTGGAGGGCACACTCGAGATTGAAACATGCCTTTGAAAAGTTCATTGAATCTCAAAGAATCTAGGAATTTCTAAGAACCAATCAAAAACCTAATATTTAATGTTTCGGTTTTCGTGGTGGAAATTGGTGAATCGTCATTCACCTACCTTTCAAATACATTATAGCTTGGATTACGGCATACCTCTTCTAAGTTATAATATATTGTGATTGGGTCCTAGCCTTAATATTACATTTGGGTGTTTTATTAAGGACTCTCTAAATATCTAAACTAATCTTGTCCTTTTCCTTCAGATGTCTTCAAACAATGCTGCTTCTGGCTCTAATCCTAATGGCTCCTTGACCCTTATGAATTTGTGTGGGAAAGTCACTTTTGATGGATCCAACTTCAATGAGTGGATCAGAAACATCAGGATGATTACCCGCTACGAGGACAAAGAATATGTCCTTGACAAGGAGCTTAAGGAGATTGATGAGACCACTGCAACTCCTCAGGAGATCGCTGACTTTCAGGCACATGAAAGGGATGCTACGAAAGTGGCATGCATCATGATGGCCAGATGACAACGGAACTCCAAAAGTCTTATGAGGATTTCTACCCTTATGAAATGCACCAAGATTTGATGGAAAGATACCATCAAAGTGCACAACAAGAGAGGTATGAAATCATCTGCTCCATGATAACAACCATGATGAAGGACGGGGAATCCGTCACGAGCCACATGCAGAAAATGCAAAGGTATGTGGATCGATTGCTGAAGCTTAATGTGAACTTCCCTGAGGAGCTTGCAATAGATATCGTTTTGCACTCCTTACCATCTTGCTATGATCATTTCCACATGACATATCACATGAATAAGGAAGAGGTCGCACTCAGCAAACTTCAGGGACTTCTCAAGACCGCAGAAACAGGTCTTAAGGGGAAGTCGGTTGTTAACACTCCTACTCCAAATTCTACTCCGGTTTTGGCAATCGGGAAAAGTCGAGGGAAGAAGAGAAAGAGTTCTTCTAAGGGTACCAAGGCTCGGACCCTTGATGGCTCTTCTTCAAGTGGAACCAAGAAAGGTTTCATCACTCCTTCTTAAACCCAACCATGCAGGTATTTACACTATCATTTCTAATAACTCACCCCATTCTAAATCTTGGGTCCTTGATACCGGTTGTGGTATTCACATTTGTTGTGATTTGCAGGGACTAAGAAGAAGTGAGAATGTGGAGCAAGGAAGAATAAACTTAATCATGGGGAATAGGAAAGCTTTACCTGTCACCAAGATTGGAGTTTATACTTTATCGCTAAGTAGTGGGTTTAGTTTAGATTTGAATAAGTGTTGTTATTCGCCAGAAATGGCAAGAAATATTATTTCCTTTCATGCATTGTCTAAACAAGGTTTCACCTTTTCATTTGATAATGAAGTTGGTTCGATTAATGCTTTCTTTAATAATGTTCTTTATTTTAAAGCATTACCTTGTGATGGCGTGTATGAAACAGTATCTGTGGTTGATAACTTAGGAAATAATGTATTGTGTATTGATTTTGTTAATAATAATAACTTGGATAAAGCATCATTATGGCATTGTCATCTTGGACATATAAGCAAGAAATGCATAGGCCAACTCCAAAAGGATAGAGTCTTGGAGTCATTTGACCTAAAGTCAGATGATAGTTGTGAATCATGCTTACTTGGAAAAATGACAAAGTCACCCTTCACAGGCTCGTGTGAGAGGGGTGAAGGTTTGTTGGACCTTGTACACACAGATGTGTGTGGACCATTCAAACATGCCACAAGGGATGCTAATCGTTATTATCTGACTTTTACTGATGATTACAGTAGATATGGATATGTCTACTTGATCAAGCATAAGTCAGAGACTTTCGAAAGGTTTAAGGAATTTAAACAGGAAGTCGAGAATCAATTAGGCAGGAACATTAAGATGCTTCGATCCGATCGTGGTGGTGAGTATCTTAGTTCAGAGTTCCTTGACTATCTAAAGGAATGTGGGATAGTCTCACAATTGACACCTCCCAGGACACCACAGTTGAATGGTGTGGCTGAGAGGTGTAATCAAACCTTGTTGGATTTGGTTCATTCCATGATGAGTCGAGCTTTGCTACCAATCTCATTCTGGGTGTATGCCTTAGAGACTGCCGCACATATCCTTAATCTATTCCCTACAAAGAAAGTTGCCAAAACTCCTCACGAGATGTGGACTGGTAAAGTACCTAAACTAGACCACATCAAGATTTGGGGTTGCGAGGTGTATTTTCATCGGCTACCCACAGCAATCCTTTGGTTACCTCTTCTACAGACCAAGTGAAAATGTGGTCTTTGTAGCTAGGAGGGCTTTCTTTAGAGAGAGAGAGAGAGTTCATAAGCCAAGGAAACAGTGGGAGGCAAGTTGATCTTGAAGAAATTCAAGAGTCAAGTGGTGAAGGAACTTCAAAACCTAGCACTCAACTTGAGGAGGAAACTCCTGTTGAGCCAATTGACAAGTATGTACCTCTGAGGCGGTCCACAAGGGTTAGGAATGCTCCTGAGCATTACTATGGATTCCATATTACTGCAGAAGGGGATACACTTATCAGTGATGAGACACTGATAGGTCTGGATGAACCTAGCAATTACGCGGAAGCCATGGCAGGCCCTGAGTCAGCCAAGTGGAAAGAGGCAATGGACAGCGAAATACAGTCCATGTATGACAATCAAGTTTGGAACTTGGTTGAGAATGTACCAGGTCGTAAGACAGTTGGGTGCAAATGGGTCTTCAAGAAGAAGACCGACATGGATGGTAAAGTACACACTTACAAGGCTAGACTGGTTGCAAAGGGCTTCTCTCAAATTCCTGGAGTGGACTATGATGAGACCTTTTCTCCAGTAGCCAAGATTAAGTCTATTCGGGTTCTGTTGGCCATAGCTGCATTTCATGACTATGAAATATGGCAAATGGATGTCAAAACCGCTTTCCTTAATGGAAAGTTAGCTGAAGATGTTTACATGAGTCAGCCAGAGGGTTTTGTCAGCAACGAGTACCCTAATAGAGTGTGTAAGCTTGAGAAATCCATTTATGGATTGAAGCAAGCACCTCGCAGATGGAATCTTTGCTTTGATGAAAAGGTCAAGGAATTTGGTTTTTCTAGGAGTGAAGAGGAGTCTTGCGTGTATGTCAAGGCTAGTGGGAGTATAGTTAGCTTTTTGGTGTTGTATGTGGATAACATACTACTCATAGGAAATGACATCCCAACCCTGCAGGAAGTTAAGTCCTGGCTTGGGAAGTGTTTCTCTATGAAGGACCTAGGAGAAGCTACCTATATTCTAGGGATAAGGATCTTGAGAGATCGGAGTAAAAGACTAATTGGACTTAGTCAGAGTACCTACTTGGATAAGGTGCTGAAGAGATTCAGCATGCAGGACTCCAAGAAAGGAGAGTTACCCATCCAGAGTAACACCAGATTGAGTGAGACACAAAGCCCTAGCACTAAGGCTGAGATAGCAGAAATGAGTCGAATACCTTATGCTTCGGCAGTAGGATCGATCATGTATGCTATGATGTGTACTTGACCTGATGTAGCCTTTTCCCTGAGCATGGTTAGCAGGTATCAGGCGAACCCTGGCAAGGCACATTGGACTGCGGTAAAGAATATCCTCAAGTACCTACGAAGGACTAAGAACTGGGTCCTTACCCTCGGTAGGAGTGATGACTTGAGAGTTGTAGGGTATACTGATGCTAGCTTCCAGACTGATAGGGATAATTTCCGCTCTCATTCGGGCTGGGTCTTTACCCTAAATGGAGGAGCAATTTCTTGGAAGAGTTCCAAGCAAGAGACAATGGCTGATTCAACTTGTGAATCAGAGTATATTGCAACTAGCGAGGTGGCAAAGGAGGCGATATGGCTGAAGAACTTCATTGGAGACCTTGGAGTTGTACCAGCTATAAAAGAGCCAATGGAAATTTTTTGTGATTGTGAAAGTGTTGTTGCCTTAGCCAAGGAACCAAGGGATCACGGGAGATCCAGACACATCGACAGAAAATACCATTTTATCAGACATCAGATAGAAGAAGGACTCCTCGTGGCAAAGAGGGTATCATCGGATGAGAACCCAGCAGATCCCCTCACGAAGGGACTGACTCGGGTTAAGCATCTCCAGCATGCTCGGAGCATAGGGCTGAAGGATGATATTAGATTTAGTAGTTAGATAACCCAGAAATTTGTAAAGTGTAATTAACATTAGATGATGAATAAAAGGTGTTTTATTTATGAGTAAAGTGTTGCTATCTCTTGTCGATCGTTTACTATATTTCTTTTGCATGTTTTGACTTCCAAAATAATTTTGTTTGGTATAACATATTATTCAAACCTCCACAGTCGGTCATATGTCGGAAGTAGGTATGAATCAAGACTGTCATGATTGGTTGCAGAGGTCTAAGGTGTTGGACAATGCTACAACAATCATGAGTGCTCATAAGTTCTAAGCATTGGACTCAACCCACGCTCACTGGAATCACTTCATGGAATTCTATCTCGGGTGATCGTGAGACGGTAATATCATATAAGTCTTCAAACCTAGAGATATGATTTGTTACTTACAAGTTGGTTATGCATTGATTGTACGAAAACGCATTGGTAACTCGATGTTATAAAACTTGTTTTTGTGTATAATTCAATGAGTGGTAGAACAAACATATGAGTCGAAGTTTATCTGTTCCTTCTTGGATTAGAAGCTGATATCTGGGCCCCTCGATGATTTTGTTTTGACCTATGTACCGGGCCCGGTCAGAACTAAGTTGATGTGTTCAATTAAGTTCTTTGTCAAACAAATCGGAAATCGAGAAACAAACTGCTGGAGAATAAGTAAGACATTGTTCCATGTATTTGTCCGGCTGATATCTAGAACAGAGGATTAAATGATCACTTATCTTAAATGGCGTATCAACATCTTCTCAGTTCCGAGAGACCTTGAAAGAGCTACGATTGTCGGTCGGTTCCTGAAGTACTGGAGTTATAGTTATTAGACTTATCCAAGTGGGAGACTGTTGGATAAGGTGTCTAAGTCCATAACTATTTCTGGTTAGTACTTGACCCGACCCGGCATGGTCCATTTGGGTTGCATGGCACCATGCAATTGGATAGACTAAATGAGAGGAATAACACTTGGAGATTATTAATATATTATAAGTTCTAATATATTAATAATATTATTTGATTAGTTTGATCAAAGAATTAATTTGGAATTAATAAGTGATCAAAAGATAACTAATTAAATATATGGGTTGATTATGTAAATCATTCATATCTTGTATAGTGGGCTAAGAGGCTCCATGGATTATCAAGTTGGGTTCTACCCATAGGATGCTCCATGGATGCTCCATGGGAGTTACAAACCCATGGGTCATGGAAATGAAGAGTCATGACACATTAGGGTTTACATGGTGTAACCCTAGATGTGTCAACACTATATAAGAGTCCCATTCTCCACCAAAATCGGCTACACATAAGAAACAAGAGGGCTAGGCCGATTTCAAGAAGTGTGTGTTCTCTCAAAAGTCTTTCCAAGAGCATTTGGTGTTGTGTGAAGCATTTGAGGCATCACACTTGGGGTGCTAGGCTCACAAGGTTTGAAGGAACATAAGCAACAACAAGGTAAGTTATTCTATCTTTCATTCAAGTTAGAAATTGTTCCCCATGTATGCTAGATAGGAATATAACCTTGGAATTCAACTTTGCATGATAATTAGACAAACATAGATCCAAGGTTATTAGGGTTGCATGTACACTTAGGAAGTGTTAGAATGCTCAAAACCCATCAGCCTTAACTAAGGAACTGAGGGATCATGGCAGATCTAGATATATCGACATAAAATACCACTTCATCAAACATCGGGTAGAAGAAGGACTCCTCGTGGTTAAGAGGGTATCATCATAAGAGAATCCAACAGATCCTCTCACAAAGGGTCTGAGTAGGATTAAACATTTGCAGCATGCTAGAAGCATTGGCCTGAAGGATGATATTAGTTTTAGTGATCAGATAGATGTTTAGAAAATTATAATAGATAAATGTAATTCACATTTGATGATTAAGTAATGGAGATTTATTTATGAGTAAAGTTTACTATCATGTGTCGATTGTTTACTATTGTTTCACTTTTGCATGTTTTACTTCCAGAATAGTTAGATTGTTCAAATTATCCACAGTCGGTCATACTTTGGAAGTTATGAGGTTAGACTGTCGTGAATCTATTTGTAGATTGTCTAAGTGTTTAGACATGGAAAAGGTTTGTTGCAACGTTCATGAGTACTTCTGAAATAAGATTTGAGTATTAGATTAACCCATGCTCGTATGAATCACTTCATGGAATTTATCACTAGTGATTGTGAGATGATAATATCATATAATCTTTAAACCTAGACATATGAGTTGTTGTTTACAAGTTGGTTGTGCATTGATAATGCATAAACTCATCAGTAACTTGATGTTATAAAACGTGTTGTTGTATACAATTTGATGAGTAAATAGTACAAGCATATAAGTCAAAGTTTATCCATTCCTTTTATCCTAAGAGGGTAAAAGCGATACCTTGGCCCCCTCGATGATTTTGTGTTGACTTACGTGTCGGTCCCTGTTAGGACTGAATTGATGTGTTCAATTAAGTTCTATGTCAAACAAATCAAAAATTGGGAAACAAATTTTTGGACATTGAGAATTATTATGTTCCACGTCTGTGTCGACACCATATCTTGCAGAACGGATGATTATATGATCCCTTATCTAAAGGACGCGTCATTGACTAGGCCAGAGTTCGATAGCAGCTTTTGAGAGCTACGATTGCTAATCGGATATTGAAGTCGTACTTGTAGTTATAGTTATTAGACTTATCTAAGTGGGAGACTATTGGATTAAGTGTCTAAGCCCATAACTATAATTGGTATGTACTTGATCTGATAGTAGCATGGTCCTTTTGGGTTGCCTTCACCATAGCAATTTGATAGGATGATTTATAGAGAAAGAGGTTGATATTTAATTTATTAATATATTATAAGCATAATATATTAATTAAGAAATCATATTATTTAATTAGTATTTATAAGAAATTAATTTGGTGATCAAAAGAGACTAATTAAATATAAGGGGAATGATATTGCAATTTATTGAAAGTTGAAAGTTGGGTTGTGGACTCCTAATAGAAGGAGTGGACAAATTCTATGGGAAACCCATAGAGTATTCGTCCAAGAGGGGCTTCTTGAAGGATCCCATAGATTGATTAAGGCCTAAGTAGAGAATTAGGACTTTACCTAGAAATCCTAGCAGCACAATTATATAAAGACTTCTTGGCTTACAGAAATCGACCCCTATGCTTTCTAAGAGAACCCTGGCCGATTTCCATAGCCTCCATCCTCTTTCTCTTGTTCATCCATTACTAGTTGGTGTTTGTGACTCCATTAGAGGTGCAACAACTGAGGCACTAAGCTCTTGAAGGTCAAGATCTACAATAAAGAAAAGAAAAGGTATTCTTCTAACTAAGTTTGATTAAATTTCAAAAATTGTATGCTAGATTAGGGTTTTGCGTTGGATAATTTAATTTGCATGTATAATTTGATAAAAAACTAGATCCAAAGCATTAGGTTGCATGTGCACCATAGCAATGTTCTAATGCTAAAAACCCATCAGCAATAAGGTCCCCTTGTTGCTCCAAATCATTCCCAAGTGCTCCAAACCTCTTCCAGGTGCTCCAAACACCGTCTTATATGATCCGTTCCTTTGGCACTTGATCCGATCCTTTGTTTGAAGGTACATTCCCTTCTCAGATGATCCTTTCCTTTGTCAGATGCTCTATGAACCCCAAGTGCTCCATGAGAATGATCTAAATACTCGAGTCACATTTAACAATCTCCATCTTGACTTGAGCATCCTATAAAATCCACCTTAAACAAGAATTTCCTCTCCCATCCTGCCATTCATCGCCAAAGTGACCTACCTCCAGAGAACATTAACCAAGTCTAAGCAAAACTTGAACCTATCCGTAGGCAACGAGTTTGTCAACATATATGATGTTTTGACCTTGGTATCAATCTTCGGTATTGAAAACTTGTCTCCTTTCAGAATATCCCAAATAAAATTCAACCTGACATCAATGTGCTTTGTATTCTTGTGATACATAGGGTTCTTAGCAAGACTCATAGCACTCTGAGTGTCACAATACAAGACAAGCTTCTCTAACTTCGGACCAAGACTCTAAATAAGCCCTTGCACCCATATCTCCTCCTTTATTCTTTCCATCATGTACTCAGATTCAATTGTAGACAAAGCAACATTATCTTGTAATGTTGACTTCCAACTAATGGCATAACCAAACAAAGTGAATATGTAACATATTTGTAACCTGTGCATCAACAAGTCACCACCATAATTAGAGTCAGCATATCCCACCAAGTCACTCTTTTGTATTAGCTCCATACACCAAGTAAACATCCGTCGTTCCCTTCAAGTATCACAAGATCCACTTTACAGCTTCCCAATGATTCTTCCCTGGATTGCTCATAAACCTACTAATCACACTAACTGCATGAGCCAAATTAGGTCTGGTACATACCATAGCTTACATGAGACTTCCAACAACACTTGAGTATGGAACCCTGCTCATGTACTTCTTTTTCTTTATTAGTAGTGGGTATAGTGTATGGACCAAGTTTAAAGTGAGCCGCTAAAAGGAGTTCCAATTGGCTTGGACTGATCACAATTAAAGGATTGCAGAACTTTCTCAATGTACATCTATTGAGATATACATAACTGACGTACTTTTCTATCCCTTTGTATCTCCATTCCAAGTATCTTCTTTGTTTCTCTCAAATCCTTCATTTCAAACACATTCTTCAGGGTCGCCTTCAATTAATTTATTCCAGCCATGTCCTTGGTTGCGATGAGCATATCATCAACATATAGCAACAAATATATGTAGGAATTTGGTGACAGTTCCTTTGATTAAACACAATTGTCAAAATGGTTTCAAGTGTAGCCATTCAAGATCATGAATGAGTCAAAACTCTTGTACCATTGTTTTGGAGACCGATTCAAACCATACAAGGTTTCTTCAGGAAAGATACATGATCCTTCTTAGAATCCAGTAACCCTTCTAGCTACGACATATACATTTTTTCTTCTAAGTTCCCTTGAAGAAGTATAGTTTTCACATCAAGTTGTTCAAGCTCCAGATCAAATGCACTCACCATGGCCAAAATAACCCGAATTGTGTTGTGCTTCACGACTGGTGAGTACACCTCATGATAATCAATCCCTTCTTTTTGTGAAAACCCTTTCTCCACCAACCTTACCTTGAACCTAGCTGGTTCAACTCCTGGTATCCCTTTGTTCTTCTTAAATATCTATTTGCATCCCATGAGATTTTCTCCCTTTGGTAATGAAACAAGATCCCATGAGGTGTGTATCTACTATATTTAGGTAGTTTACCAAAATTGGCTCATGCGCTAGAATTATTTAGGATAAATGCCTAGATTTCTATTATGTGACAAATGAATTATGGTATTTCTTTCCTTAGGATGCCTACCTAGGATGCTATTAATTGATTTAGATCTATGCTCTATTGTCAAATAGATTTAGAAATTTTATGTGTTTAAGATTCTAATAGTAGAAATAATAGATTAGAGTTGGCATGTAATTTTGGAGTGATAAGGAGGATTATACGTCTATACATAACTAAAATCCTCCCTATCGTAATATACTCACAATTCCAATTATTGTTCTAGGGGGGACAGAATGTCATGATGAGCACAAGTAGCGGGCTGAGAAAATAGAGGAAATAAGGAGGCCTACGACAGTGAATAATACTTATTGGAAGATATATTGCCTTTAGAATACATAACGGTATGGTACGTCTAAAGTACACTTTCGATTGGCAGGGTGATACAACTTTTGGTGTGATTGCCAAAGTCGTCCCATCAACTGGTGTTTCCACCACCAACCAAGTTGAAGAAGATTTGATGTTATGCATGGAGGAAGTCCTAGTGGAGTCTAGAAAATTTATTATGATTTCTTGGATACGTTCGTATGCATTAAATTATTTTGTGATTTTAAGGATTGTAACTTGGGGACTACGAGGAAAATATTGGGACGAGTATGAGTATGTGTGAAAGGTAGTAGAGGTCTATAGTATCGGAAGCACATGACTCACACTTGGATCAGTGATAATCACAAGGATACCAAGGCACTAGTAATTGAATTTGTTTTGTTCATGTTTATCGTTATCATTGTTTTAGTAATGATTAAGAAGATGGATGGATTCCGATCCTAGTGGTTATATCGAATCAAGTCCGACTTGAGAAAATTTTTACAGAGTAAGGTCATTGTTTCAGAGAACAATGATTGGTTAAGAATCCTACTTAAGTCAAGAGATTGAAGGAAAAGATAATCAAAGCCATCAATAGAAGTATCTCAGTAATCATTAAGATCAAACAGTGTGTACCTAGAAGTGTTACATGCTAGAATATGATTATATAACATTAGAAAATAAAGGAAGGTACATCCTATGCTGGAATCTGACAAAAAGAGAACTGAGTCTAGCTAATGCAACATAAAAGTATGACCATTCGGTATATTATGGCAGTGGGAGTGAAGACCTCATCTTGTACGATTACTACTTAGGATGGAAAAGTTACTCATAGGATCGTCATCCAACCCTATCATGATGATGATTCAGGGACGTAATCTTCCTAAGAGAGAGATAATTGTAACACCCGCAGATATTGGCTAGTTAAATAAGCGGTAAAATAACATTTTAACAGAAGATTATTTAGGATGAATAATTTTAACCGCAATTATAGTATATGTGACAAGGATTCCGTAGATATAAAGAACGACCAAATTTGACTTCGTAAGAGGAAGTTACGATTTTTCAAATATTTCAACGTAACAATATACAACTTAGAAATCAAAATTGAAATCATTCGATTGTTAGAAAAACAAATTAAATGAGAGTTGAAGATCTTGTCAACACCTATTTGTCGATATAAAGACAATTGAGAATTGATACTTCATGAGAGATTTATGAATTTTTAACGGGCTTAAAAAGTCTACATCTGTTAAAAATATACCTTTAAAAATAAGACAAAATGGCAAGGATGGTCCCTATAGTATCTCGAAAATTGCCACTTTGGGCTAAACATGTTTGGACTAGCACCAATGGTCCAAAAGTTTCCATTTTGTTGCAAATTTGGTCCATTTGGGTTTATTTTTATAAAATGAAGATTTTACCCTTTGTATTTTCTTTTCGTAGCTTTTTATTATAGAATCAAAAAAAGAAAATAAAGAACAAAAGAAAAAAGATAATACCCCCCCCCACACACACACACACACACTCTCTCTCTCTCTCTTTCTCGTTTTTTCCGTACCTCCTCCCAAAAAGGAAGAAATCGGCGGCTTTCACTAGCCTAGGCTTCCCCTCCGCCTTCTTTCGGTCAGGTAGCACCACCCCAAACACCCGCTTCAATCGTTGCAAATCTCCCTTTGAACCTCGAAAACCAACGATCATAGGAAGGAGATTGAGATCTGAAGTTTGGGTTTCTTGGCAGCTAGGTTTCCAAATGGGGCATTTTGTGATTAGAAATAGTATGGGAGACACTTGAGGTCGATTTTTTGGAGATGGGAGGGTCAAACAGTGGCTGAGAATAACGCTAGAGGGAGATGGAAGCGAGTTCTTCCAGTTTCCTTCTTCTTAGTTGTTCTAACAAGGATGTTACCATAGATCAAGGGGGTTACCAGAGCAGGTGGGTGTAGGGATGGGTGTTTGGTGGTGCTACACGACTGGAGGGAGGCTGGAAGGGGCTGCGAAGGTGGTGATCCGCAACCTTATTTTCTTCTTTTTGGTCGGCTTCTTCTCAACATCATCGTCATCGTGCGTATTCATCATCAAACCTTAGAATGCTACCAACATCACCATAGTGAACCACCGTTCTCATTGGCGCCTTTCATCCATCTCTAACATTATTGTTATGTCCCTTTCGCTAGTCATTATAATCGTCAAGCACCATCAACAAACTCCACCATATTCAGCTTCAATGGAAGTTTTATGGTTCTTCGGATGTGAGAATTTTTTACATGATAGAAAGAGGGAAAAGAAGGGGAAATGGAAATGAGAGGATGTAGGTGGGGTCTAGGGTGAAGATTAATTCAATGATTGTTATCGATGATGATTCCTGAAATAGATTGAGATTTCTTTTAAAATTTTCTTCTGATAATCGATGGATGTGAAGATAATATGGACTGATATTGGTATTTGTTTGTAACTATGATGATAGAATAAAGTTTCGATGTTGAGAGAGAGAGAGAGAAAGAGAAAGAGAGATAAAGAGAGAGATAGAGTATGTGTGTATGTTTTCTTTTTCTTTTCTTTTTTCTATAATAAAAAAATTGAAAAAAAAAGAAAATACAAAAGGGAAAATCATCATTTTATAAATAGTCAAACCAAAATGGACCAAACTCGCAACAAAATGAAAACCATTGGACCATGAGTGCTACTGCAAAACTTTTTGGCCTAAAGAGGCAATTTCGACCTAACCACAGGGACCATTTCTTGCAATTTTGTCTAAAAATAAAGTCAAAATTAGTCAACGAAGTCTAAAAGAATTTTGTAGATCATGTCGATAGTTACGCATGGATATAAAACTTGTCGAACATAAATCTCATATGAAGAAGATATGAACTTTTTAAGAAATAGAAATCTCACGGGTGCAATCGCACACAACAATAGAGTGCGATGTGCACTCTGTCGTTGCTCACGAGTGCACCTGAGGAATTTGTGTTTCTTCAAAAACTCATATCTTCTTCATATGAAATCTATTTTCGACGGTTTTTATCCACGCGTACCTATCGAAGAGATCTACAATTTTCATTTAAACTTCGTCGGCTAAATTTGACTTGACTTTTAGACAAAATTGCAAGAAATGGTCCTTTGTTTAGGTGGAAATTTCCATTTTGGGCCAAAATGGTTTGGAGTAGCACTCATGGTCCAAGGGTTTTCATTTTTTTGCAAGTTAGGTCCATTTTGGTTTGATTATTTATAAAGTGATGATTTTTTCCTTTTTATTTTTTTTTTCAATTCTGTTATTACAAAAAAAACACACACACATACTCCCGCTCTCTCTCTCTCTCTCAACACCCAAAATTTATTCTATCATCATCTTTACAGATCAAATACCAACATCACTCCAAATTATCTTCACCCCCATCGATTATCAGAAGAAAAATTAAAAATCTCAATCCATTTCATGAATCATCATCGATAACAATCATTGAATTGATCTTCACCCGAGAACCCACCCACATCCTCTCATTTCCATTTCACCCACTTTCTCTCTTTCAATCGTAAAAATTCTCAAATCTGGAACCATAAAGTCGTCATTGAAGCTGAAGATGGTGGGGTTTTTAGATGGTTCTTGACGATAATAATGACCACCGAAAGGACATAACAATAATGTTGGATATGTATGAAAGGCGCCAAAGAGATAGTGGTTCACTGTGGTGATGTTGGTAGCATTTTAGGGTTTGATGATGAATAAGGACGATGGTGATGATGTTGAGAAGAAGCCGGCCAAAGAAGAAGAAAACGAGGCTACAGAACATCACCTTTGCATCCCCTTCCAGCCTCCCTCCAGTCGTATAGCACCACCCAACACCCATTCCTACACCCACTTGCTATGTTGACCCCTTTGATCGATGGCAACAACCTTGTCGGAATAACCAAGATGAAGGCAACTGGAAGAACTGGCTGTCATCTCCTTCTAGCATCGTTCTTAGTTACTGTTTGACCCTCCTATTTCTAAAAAATTGACCATAGGTGTCTCTCACGCTATTACCAGTTGTGAAATTCGCCATCTGAGAACCCTAGTTGGCAAGAAACCCTAACTTCAGATCTCAATCTCCTTTCTCTAGTCCAAACCTATTTGGCCCAAAGTGGCAATTTGTTGACATACTATAGGTACCATCCTTGCAATTTTGTCTTATTTTTAAAGTTATATTTTTAATAGGCTTAGACTATTAGCTAGTGTTTGTTTTTTGTCTGCAGATCTGCATGGCCTCTTTTGTCTACGACGCGCAGACCATGTGCAGACATTAGCCTTCGCAGACTGTTTGTTTTTTTGAAGACTACAGACCTAAAAATGTTTGCGTGCCCTCTTCTTGGCGCAGATGTGGACCATAGTCTTCTAACATCTCCAGACATCTTCTAGCCTAAAAAAACATATATATCTTTACTTTTTTTTAAGTTTTTTTTAATTTATATTTTTTCCAAATTTATTAATTATAAACAATCTGAAAGAAAATTACAAAACTTTAAAAAAAAAAAAAAAAAAAAAAAAAAAAAAAAAAAACGTTCGACGATACAAACATGATATTTTTGACAAATTTATAAATAAAAATTAAATACAATAATAGTCATTGAAGTTGTTTATATAAATATGAAAAAAAAATCATAATATGTTCTTATATTTTTTGCCAAATTTTGCAAAACATTATTTAATATAGTATCCTCAATTTCTCGAGAAAATATTTATGGTACGTTTTTAATGGATTTAATTGAAAAAATTGAAGTTTATTTTCATCCATTTATGTATCAAATTCTTTGATCACTAATTATAATGTTTAGTTATAACTTTGCAACCAAAGTTGTTGGTTTTTATCAAATGTATATGTTAATTCATACCATTTTTATTTTTATTTTTTATAAAATAATACATAAAAGTTGATCTAGATTCGTTAATTATTTATAACAAAGTCATAAAAATATGAAAAAAAAAATCACTTTCAAGTTTAAGAAAATCAGTTTATGTAGATTTCAGTTTATTTTAGTAGCCCGCAAATGTTAAAAAAACAGTCTTCTTTTTTCAGACTGCAGACACTTGGTCCACCTCTTTTACTGCCGAGATCTACAGATGTGGTCCACAGACTGCAGACATTTTGTCTCAGAAAAAACAAACAGCACCTTAAAGTCCATTAAAAATTCATAAATTTATCATATAATATCCATTCTCGACTGTCTTTATATCGACGGATAGGTGTTGACGAGATCTTCAACTCTCGTTTAGATTGTTTTTCGTAACAATCGACCGATTTCGATTTCAATTTCTGAGCTGTATGCTAATACGTTAAAATATTAGAAAATTTGTAACTTCCTCTTATGAAGTCATATTTGGTGATTCTTTATATGTACATAATCCACTTGTCCTGTGATCCTCTCTCACTTCCGGCGCTCCTCCTTCAGGCCCTCGACATGTGCCTCTCGGATCTGCTCCAGCAGTGGAGTAATCATTTTCATCCTCAGACAGATATCTTGGATCAGGGTCGTTGCTACCTTGCGGCTCAGGGCATCGGTCACTACGTTGGCCTTGCCCGGGTGGTAAAAGATCTCACAATTGTAGTCCTTCACCACGTCTAACCACTGACGCCGCCTCATGTTTAGATTCAGCTGATCCATGAGGTAGCTCAAACTCTTGTGGTCCATGTAAATGGTACATCGGACCTCGTAGAGGTAATGACACCAAATCTTGAGGGAGAACACCACAGCCCCCAACTCCAAATCATGCATCAGATAGTTAGCCTCATGAGGCTTCAACTATCTCGAGGCATAAGTATCACATTCCCCCGCTGCATCAACATTGCTCACATACCTGTGATTGAAGCGTCACAGTAGACTACGAAGTCATCTACTCCCTCTAGCAGGGTAAGGATCGGCGCCTTGCATAATTGTTGTCTGAGCGTCTCAAAGGTTGTCTGTTGCTTAGGACCCCAGCAAAACACCACCGACTTCTTGGTCAGTTGGGTCAACAGAGCTGCTATCTTGGAGAAGACCTGAATAAATCTCCTGTAATACCCTGCCAGACCCAGGAAGCTCCGAATATCAGCTGGAGACCTCGGAGTCTCCCACTGCATCACTCCCTTTATCTTGGCCGGATCTACCAAAATACCCTTCCGGTTGACAAGGTACCCAAGGATCTGCACCTCGCGCAACCAGAAGTCACACTTGGAGAACTTCGCATAAAGTCTCTCCCTCCCCAGTGTCTCTAGCACCTCTCTCAGGTGCTCCTCATGCTGCTCCTGAGTCTTGGAGTAAACCAAGATGTCGTCAATGAATACTATCACAGACCAATCCAACATTGGTCTGCACACGTGGTTAATGAGTTCCATGAACACTGTTGGAGCATTGGTGATCCCAAACGGCATCACTACAAACTCATAATGACCATAACGGGTCCTAAAAGCGGTCTTCTGCACATCATCATCTCTGAATCACATCTAGTGATATCCAGACCGCATATTAATCTTGGAGAACCAAGATGCTCCCTGAAGCTAATCAAACAAGTCATCTATCCTCGGGAGTGGGTAACGGTTCTTCACCATTACTTTATTCAGCTCCTGGTAGTCTATGTACATGCGATGCGACCCGTCCTTCTTCTTCACAAATAGGATCGGGGCTCCCCATGGTGAACTGTCTGGCCTGATAAAACCCTTTTCTAGCAGCTCTTGCACCTGCGTAGACAACTCCTGTTTCTCTGAAGGATCCAACTGATATGGTGACTTGGCTATCGGAGCCGCACCAAGGACCAGGTCAATCCAGAACTCAACCTGTCTCTCCGGAGGTATCCCAGGTAAATCCTCTGGGAATACATCCGGGTACTCTCGCACCACCGAGACATCATCAACTGTCGCCTTACCCTTATCCCGGGTATCCATGACATAGGCAACGTATCCTACGCAACCCTGCTGAATATAGAGGCTTGGTCTCGCTGCTGAACAAAGAATCGGTTCGCGTTGTGGCCTCTAACCCTGAATCACTAACACTCCCCCGCTAGGAGTGCGAACCCTCACTAGCTGCAGCTCATAATCAATCACTGCCCCATTGGGGCTCAACCTATCCATACCCACGATAACCTTATTCCCTCACAGGGGAATAGGAACCAAATCCACTGAGAACTGCTCGTCAAATAACTGTAGTGTACATCCTCTATGAACTCTCGCGACCCAGACAGTCCTGTCATCGTCTATCTTAACGTCGAGTGGGCAATCCAACTCCCCTAGAGATCTACTAAATAGCTTGCTAAGTGCAAGCAACTCAAATGATCGGGTAGCACCCGAATCGAACAGTACTAAGGTTGATATACCGTTCACTAGGAACGATCCTATAACAAAACAAGAAAACATGAGTAATAAACAATATCAATAAAGAGATAAGAGAAAGATACATATTCGTCACCATGTCAGGAGTTGCTCGTGCCTCCTCTGCAATAAGCTGAAAAGCCCTGCTCTGTGCTGTAGGCGCCTCCACTCGGCCCTTACGGCCATCTGTAATCCTCAATGTGGCAGGAGAAGGTGCTACCACCTTCCCTGCTGCTGCTAAGCTCAGGCACTAGGATCGCTTGTGTCCCCTCTGATTGCATTGAAAGCAAATCAGTTCTGATGTTGGCGTGGTGGTGGTAGTGGGTGTGCAATCTCGGCTCATATGACCAGCTTGACCACACTTGTAGCAGCCCGAAATCCCTGCCTTGCGCGTCCCCTCGTGCATCCTGCCGCATCTTTCACAACGATCGTGGCCCTGTTGGCTCCGAGATCTGTGATCTGATACCTTGGGCTTCTTGCCCGAATCTCCTGACTGAACTCCCTCTAGTATCCTCTTCCTCTCCATCTCTAAATCCAACTCTCTCTCTCTCTCTCTCTCTCTCTCTCTCTCTTGAGCCCCGTCAATAATGTCATCCAACGTCTTGCAGCCGGAGTGGCTTACAAACTGCCTGATATCACTCCTCAGCATCTCATGGTGTCTGGCTTTCTTCATCTCCTCGTCCGCTACGTACTGCGGAAAATGAAGGGCCCTCTCCCTAAACTAGGCGGTAATCTCTGCTACTGTCTCCGTCGTTTGTTGGATGTTCTGAAACTCCCTACAAGCTGTTTCACCTCAATGATAGGTGCGAACTCGGCCCTAAACCAAGTCATGAAATCACCCCGGGTCATCGCATCCAAAACTATGTCATCTCCAATGGCTCTCCCAACGTCCTCCTACCAGTCATGTGCCCTGTTCTTCAAAAGACAGGACGTAAGCCTAACCTTGTCCCTTTCGGGACATATGTTGGTGCAGAATGCATTGGCGACATCCACCAACCATCTAGTACTAGCAATGGGGTCCCAAGCCCCATGGTAATCGGGAGCTCCACATGCTCTGAACTCCCTGAAGGTGAGCACGTGCAACCCCATCATGGCCGCCACCTAAGTGCGGAACGCACTCAATCTCTTATCCATAAGCTCCAGAACACCCTCCTTGATCGAACTAAAGATTACAGGGGTCTGCTCAAGTATAATGCGAGTGATCTCTGAGGATAGAAACTTCCTGGTCTGCTCATCTAGATGCTCGGCTCCAGAGCCTGAACCCGATCCTTCTCCGGCACCTGAACTACCAACTGCTGGTCTAGGGCGTAAAACCACCATTCTGAAAACACATCAAAACAAACATCAGCTTCATAAGAACTCGTTGCACCCTTCCCATAACTAGCTCGCGAATACTATTACATATTACTCAGAATAGATAAATCTTCAAATGAGAGATCCTACCCTACAACGGCTAGACTCAAACAAAAGCTGCGAAATAGAGCTATACCTAACCTTCTGAAATTATTTTTTCGTTGCAATATGTAACTTAACATATTCATTTACTAGTTACTAAAACACAGCTAGAACTCCTAAATGCACAAAGCAAGCAGCAATCGGGCATTGGGTACACATAATCAAGCACATACTACTCTAGCTAACATACTGTCTGATATGTACTAGCATGCAATTCATAGAGCTGATACACATATAATAGGCACATAAGGCATTCTTCATATATCCTTAGTCCTAATCTAGCATGCTTTTCTAATAAAGATGATAATCATAACATATCATAAACTTGTATGAGTAATTTGGGAGTACTTACTTGAGCTCGGATGATCGCATGCACCACACCCTTTTCTCTTTTCAAAACTCTTTCTTTTTCAAAATTCATTTGCTTTTTCAAAAAATCTTTTTGAAAATCTTTATACCATTTCCTTAGTTTGAGTTCAGTCACACCCGAAGGTAATGTTCGAATCCCTCAAACCAAGACTCTGATAGCAACTTGAAACATCCCAAAAATTCGGTCAAAAAATTTCATTTTCCAATCATTATTTAAATCATAAATCATCCAATGTCATAAGTAAAATCGTGAATCATGTATCATAAAACATCATAGTATCTGTCTCAAATCAAAATCTCATAACAAACATTAGAGTAATCTCCCATGCAAACAGACTGTGGTGTGTGTGCCATGATATCATCCCGAGCCCTTCCATGCGCTAGCTAAAGTACCTGAAACCAAAATTGAAACTGTAAACACGAAGCTTAGTGAGCTCCCCCCAAATTACCACAGAACATACACATACATATAAAAAATCACATAACTCTAGGACTAATCCCAACTGCATCGGAACGAATCCTGACATCGGCTTACCCAACATCGGACTCCTGCCCGGCATCGGGCTCACACCGGCATCCGACCGTATCGGGCATCGGGCTTGCCCCAGCATTGGGTTTACCTCGGCACATACATAGCGTAGCATATATCATAAGCATATAACATAAATACATAATCTGCATCGGGCTTACCCCAGCATCGGACTGAAGCCCGAAACATATAACACATAACATATAAAGTAGCATACATCGGGCTTACCTCAGCATCAGATTAAAGCCCGGAACACATAACACATAACAAATAACATGCATGAATCACAAATACATTAAGCATACATAACTACTTCTCGGGAACGCCTTAACATCGGACCAAGTTTTGGAAATATATAAACTGTATCGGGCTTACCCCGACATACTATACTACTTAAATGGGTCGGCATTGGTGCCTTAGACCCGTTCCTACTAAAAGAAAACTCACCTCTCAAATTGACTGTTGAAAAACCCGCGCAAAGGTGACACTGTCTGCTGCTCCAACTACTCCCCGGCTATAATGACCAAATCAACATTTACAAAAACTGGTGACTCTCCCATGGGTAAAATGACTATTTTATCCCTCTGATCTATTTCGGGCCATGGCCTAGGCCCAATCCTTTCTAGTCCTCACTAAGGCCCATTAAGTCCCCAAATTGCCTAATTTTCTAAATTGGGCCCAATTCTCCAAATAGGCTTTCCTTCCAAGCCCATTAATCCTTAGGCCCTTAACTGACTTCTGAAGGCCCATCACATCCCATTACTACTATGTCCAAGACTTGGCCCAAACTAAGGCCCAATAACAAAAGTTCACAGACTGAGCGTACGATGGGCATACCTCTATGTACACTGCGCGTACTGCGTGTACTGGCATGTACGCCCAGTGTACTCTCCTGTTAAGCACTTTTCTCCCAAAACGACTTAATACCTTAAGACCCTACGTCCAAACTACAGATCTAATTCCCATGCTTCGTCCTAACCCTTAAAGTTGACCACTTGTTGGCTTATAACCCATCGAATGAGCCCAACACTAAGAATAACAATGAACTTCCATAAATATGGCTAGATCTCTTGCATGGCTTCATAAAATCCTTAAAGCTTGCAACTTTATGGCTAAAGGAACTCATTAAGCTTCAAGGGTGGCAACCTTAAGCTCAATATCGAATTTGCAAGGTCAAGATCCAATCTTTCGACCTAAAAAGGTCCAAATCTCTAAAACCCTAGATATAGTCTTTGAAGAGGAAAGATAGGAGCTTTATACCTCCTTTTGCTGCCAAATGATGAGCTTGTTCCAAATCGTTGAGCTCAACGTACTCAAGCGCTTCTTCTCCAACCTTTCCTTCATTCTTCCAAGTCCTTCCTTGCAAAAATAAGCCCAAAATGTCAAACACACACAAGAAGGTGTATGAACGAGTTAGGGTTTCTCTGAGGGTGATGGACAGGTGAGGAGGCCAAGAGGGGAGGCCATAATCGGGTATTTATAGGTCCTTCACCCTAAAATTAGGGTTTAGCATTTATCCGCGTACGCTGGGCGTATGCACCCGCGTCCCTTGAATCTCTTGAGCATTTATACCCCGCATACGACAGGTTATGCTCGACGTACGACTTATGGGTTGCCCATCTCCTCAGTCCATTTTCTAAGTCCACTTCAAATGAATCCATTGTCCAAGATAGTCCAAAACAATTATTAACTCAATAAATTAAATAATACCTCGAGGAATGGGTGGTACAACTATATTATACTCCAATACGCAGCTACCATACATCAACACCTGATAGTGTCATAGGACAGACTTCTACTCTCCGTTCCTAATGCATATAAACTTAACATGATGCTACCTACTATTCAATTTAATTTGAACTAAGAATCCTTTTATATGTCTCATTTCCTTAAAAGGCTAGAGTACCAAACTTATGAACTTTTCTTGAAATACCAACTATATTTTATGCAGCCCTATCCTAATATTTGTTGGATAAGGTGTCTAAGTCTATACTATAATTGGTATGTACTTGACCCGATAGCAGCATGGTCCTTTTGGGTTGCCTTCATCAGTGCAATTTGATAGGATAGACTTTTGAGAATAAGGTTACTTATGATTTATTAATATATTACAAGTATAATATATTAATATGAAATAATATTATTTAATTAGTATTGATCAAGAATTAATTTGGAATTAATTTAGTGATCAAAAGAGACTAATTAAATATACGTGGACTGATTAAGTAAATCAATGATTCTTATAGTGTGGGCCAATGATCCATGGTTATTTAGGTTGGGCTAAACCAATGTGATATCCCATGGATAGTCCATGGAGGTTTAACCCATGGAGCCTAAGTAATATGGAAGGTCATTAGGGTTTGCAAAGTGTAACCATAGCATTTGTTACACTATAAAAAGGATCCCCTAGAGCCAAAATCGGTTACCCCATCATTCTTAGAGATTGATATTGATTTTGTGCTAAATAGCTTATTCTCTCAAGCCTCCTCTTGCATTTGGTGTTTGTAACACATTAGAGGCATCACACTTGAGATGCTCAAGCTTTCAAAGGCCAAGAACTTTAACTACATCAAAAGGTATTCATCTAACTATGATTTTTTATTATTGTATATAATCCATTGTAAGCTAGTTAGGATGAGTGCTTTGGAAAATTAAAAATGCATGTATAATTAGAGAAAACATAGATCCAAAGCATCTAGGGTTGCATGTACACCATAGGGTTGTTAGAGTGGTCAAAACCCTTAAATATTAACATAGGATATTTATATTTTGTTAAAATTTTTATGAATAATACTTCTATTATTTCTTTTCAAGTAATAATATAAATCCTATGCTATAACACATATATAACCATATCTGGTTCACACCTTGTATATAAACATACATATTTCTAACATATATTCCAGGCTATAAGCATATAGGTTACATATAAATTTCTGATAGATATTTAACACTTTAATTACTTGTATTCAATTCTTGTTCATAAAAGGGACTATGCACTCACTTTATAAAAGTGGATGCCTCGAAATTTGGGCAGAACTTCGCCTTGGTACTTTATCTTTTCTTCTGACGTGACCTAGGTACAAATATCACTAAGTCTTCATATTATATTCTTGGAAACTAACGATATTCTAGATTCCTCACTAATCTTAATGCTTACATCAAGATCTATCTTAGTATACATAATATACTGTTTGGAAATCCCACTTTAAATAACTCAGTAAATCCAGCGTAGACATTATCCCTGTAAGTAGATCAATCAATATAATGACTTTGGAATTACTGATAAATCTTAATTATAGGTTTATAATAATGACTATGACTATAATTAAAATTTACACTTGAATGAAGTAAGTGTAGATTAACTTACAGAGCTTTCTAGTGAAAACCAGGGATTATGTCCTCAGAACTCGGATCCGGGAGCTTATATTCTGTCACACGCCCAAACCAAGGATGGCGGAAACGTCCGGGGGTGGAGGACTTCATGTACAGTATCACAACAACGTGTATAATAGTGCTCAAAGTAAATACAACCATCATAAATATAATTGAAAAAGTTACACCAAAGTATATGTTTACATGTTTCAAACTCAATTACATTATGATGACAAAAATAAATTGTTGACGGTTTAACGTCCCATCCTCAAAGCGCTGAAGTTTTCCTGTTTCACTGATTTCCTGAGAATACAAGTAGTTTTGAAAAAGTGTCAACAATTAAGTTAGTGAGTTCATAAGAGTTTTGTTTGAGGAAGAAATCGTTTTCCTTGTAAAATCGATAGAGTTTGATTTCCAGAAAATCCAATATTTTCTTAGTTAAGTATGAACAGAATATTCCTATATGATGTGTTAATGAACCCTAGAATGACCCGTAGATTTCTCCTATAATCGTCCAGCGTATATAAGTTATATAAGATTTAAGTTAGATAAAACGTTGAATATAGTGGGTCTGCCCTAGGTCCACAACCCAACGAGGAACAGGAGATGAGGCGGGCCCACCAATTCTAAGTCAATCGAGACTGAATTCTTATACGACTCAAGCATATACGCTTAGCGATTATAGTTGAAGTCTAACAATTCTAGATGAAATATAGTTTTCATATCATAATAACTATTTTATGTGAACCTGGTACTTTGTATCTGTACCCCTTTTTGTAATAAAAACCCGGTACTTTGTATCTGTACCCCTTTTTGTATAAAAACCCGGTACTTTATATCTGTACCCCTTTTTGTATAAAAACCCGGTACATTGTATCTGTATCCCTTTTTGTATAAAAACCCGGTACTTTGTATCTGTACCCCTTTTTGTATAAAAAAAAATCCGGTACTTTGTATATGTACCCCTTTTGTATAAAAACCTGGTACTTTGTATTTGTACCCCTTTTTGTATAAAAACCTAGTACTTTGTATCTGTACCCCTTTTTGTAATAAAAACCCGGTACTTTGTATCTGTACCCATATTTGTATAAAAACCTGATACTTTGTATCTATACCCCTTTTTCTATAAAAACTCGGTACTTTGTATCTATACCCCTTTTTGTATAAAAAGCTTTTGTAATGTAAATGATCATAAACTGTATCTATTATAGTTTATCAAAATGTTTGAAATGTATATGCGACCTAACTATACTTATTATAGTTTATAATGTTTATTTGTGGTGTTTAAGAACCCTTTCTCTATAAGTCAAATGTATAGTACAATATAGCTATGTTTATCTTGCTTTGTTTTGTACTAATGATTATGATGGAGGATTCTTACAATTCAGTGAGTGTTTTCTATTATATAATTATACCACTAAAAGAAATACTTGTAATATATGAAGTCGTCAAAGATTTAACACTTTGCTCAACATGTTACAAAGTGTTTTGAAAGTTATAAGATGTTAACTAACTCTTAACCTTTCTGCATTGTTTTAGAAAAATCATAGAAAAATCATACGAAGTCGAAAACTAGATCCGTAAATTCTGAGAGTTCCTAAAATGAGTCTACTTTACTCATAATTTTTATCATGATTTTTGGAAGCCTTTAACTTGTATTAAAATGCTCATATTCATAGACTGGTCCGGATTTGTGTTTGAAAAGACAGGCTGTTTTGTAAAAATCACCATAAATTGTAGAAAAATCGTGTGGAGATTTGCAAGTAGTCATTTTAAATCTAAGAAGTGGAAATACTTGCACCTAAAACAGTTTTGAAAACTAAAATGTTTAAGTTGTCCAAAACAGTCCGTGAATGGAGTCCAACTTTTCTGATGAAAGCTGTTAGAAAAGTTTAGTTATGTTCTTGGTGTTTTAACTTGTATCCCCCCCCCCCCCCCAAAAAAAAAAAAAAAAAAAAAAAAAAAAACTTGAGAAAACATGAAAATGTAGGGGTCTGAACTCACCTTGAGTGATTTTAGTAGATGGATGATGGAGAAAAGAAGTGTTCAACTCAAGAACACTTGGGAGATTCTTGAAGATTTGAGGAGCTAACAACAAATATGACTATATTTGTGTAAGCAATCTATGATTTGAGTAGAAGGAAGTGAAATAATCATATGGAGGATGTTAATACTTACCAAAAGTAGAAGAAAAGCTTGGAGTATAGCCTTGAATCTCGAATTTTAGAGAGAGAAGATGAGAGAAAGTGAAGTTTGTTCTTGATGGAGGAATGAGAGGAAATGAAAGAAATGTGAGGAGAGAGGAGGGTTTTCTAACCCTTGACCAAGTGTGTGCCTGAAAATGGTGGGAAAAGTATCATGAAATGACTAGGTATCGGCTGATGGGGAATAGTGACATGGAGTGGGTATGGGAGTGGTTGCTTGTGTCATAGAATAAAGGAAAGTCAACACTCCACCTCTTGTACTTCACCCACTCTTCTTGGATAAGGTTTTATCCTTAAAAACGTGATTAATCATTAATTATGGGTCCTTATATGTTAAAATAAAGTTTTGGGTGAAAATCCCGCGGTAAACAATTAAAAATGAAGCTAAAATGAAATCGTAGTCGAAAACCGGGAAGAAAAAGGCTAACAGCAAGGCTTCTCGGAAGGGGGGCGAAGGTTCGGTCCCTTCTGGTGCTGGGTCCGAAGCGAACTGAGGTGAGACAATAGGGAGCGAAGGGCAGGTTCGGTCCGAAGTCATCAGGAGCGAAATAGACCGAATGAACAGTAGCTTCGGGTTCGGTTCAGCAGCCTTCGGGTTCGGTCCAAGAGGGTTCGGTCCCGAAGAGGACTTTCGGCCCTAAGAGGGGTTTCGGCTCCTTAAGAGGGGTTTCGGGTCCTTAAGCCTAATTTACTCGTTTTTACTCCGTTTTAAGCGGTTTTTGACCCGGTTAAGGGTCGGAATGACCCGAATGACTTCAAAAAGTTATGGAAACTTTTGAGAGAGATTTGGGAGAGATTTCACATTCTTGGAGAGATTTCTCATACAAAGAGAGATTTGGGAGAGATTTCACATTCTTGTAGAAATTTCTCATACAAAGAGAGATTTGGGAGAGATTTCTCATACAAAGAGAGATTTGGGAGAGATTTCACATTCTTGGAGGGATTTCTCATACAAAGAGAGATTTGGGAGAGATTTCACATACTTGGAGAGATTTCTCATACAAAGAGAGATTTGGGAGAGATTTCACATACTTGGAGAGATTTCACATACAAAGAGAGATTTGGGAGAGATTTCACATACTTGGAGAGATTTGGGAGAGATTCTCGATTAAAGTGAGATAGAGTGAAAACGATTGAGAGAGGTTTCATGTGTGACAAATGTGAGTGTCCGGCTTCGCAATGCAAGATCCGTAAACCCTGTTAAGCCTTGTTTAAGGATCTTACACACTCCCGATGAGTATGCAACATTGTTTTATCGGTTTGGCTCGCCACGTAACATAGTTTTAGGTTAAGGAGATCTAGATGTACGCACTTTTCGATTTATGATCTCTCATTAGAATAGCGAGTTGTTTAGTAATTACATAACGTAAGCCCTAGTACACAAGGGTTAGTTGAGTTGACCGGTTTGACTTGTTGACTTTATTTGACTTTGAATTGACCAGAATTTGACGGTTGTCACATATTCACCGGCTATCAGACACCTCAGAGCTTCACCGACTAACAACTTAAGGGATAAAGGGCTTAAAATTGGTAGAAATTGAGAGAGAAATGTTTGGAGGGTGTGAGAATAGTTTGAGATTCAACTTTTTTTATAGCTGAATTTGGACTACACACCGCGCACCTAGTGTGTGTGCGCCACCCTGAATGTTGGAATAGGTAATGTGTCAATTGATGGATGGTGCGATGTGTCGAGCATCTAGTGGAGTGTAGTGTGCATGCCGCACTCTGTCGTTGCGTATATGCGTACACAAGGAATTTCAGTTTCTTCAAAAATTCATATCTTCTTCATACAAGCTCTGATTTTGACAGCTTTTATATCCATGTGTAGCTATGAGCGAGATCTACAACTTTCATTTAGACTCCATTGGAGAATTTTGAATTTATTTTCAAAGTTATATTATTTTACGGGCTTAGACTTTTAAAGTTTGTTAAAAAAATCATAACTGTCTCATATGGTATCCATTCTCGACTGTCTTTATATAGACAAATATGTATTGATGATATCTTTAGCTCTCGTTTAGATTGTTTTCCTAACAATAAACTGATTTTAATTTCGGTTTCTGAGCCATATATTGCTACGATGAAATATTAGAAAAACCGTAACTTCTTCTACTGAAATCAGATTTTGGCGTTCTTTAGATAATTATGTTGGATTAATGTCTAAGTCCATAACTATATTTGGTATGTACTTGACCCGACCCGGCATGGTCCATTTGGGTTGCACTTCACCGACACAATTTATATGGATAATCTTTTGAGAATAGTATGTTTATGATTAATATTAATATATTATAAGTTCTAATATATTAATATGGAATCATATTATTTAATAAGTATTGATCAAGAATTAATTTATAATTAATTAAGTGATCAAAAGGAACTAATTAAATATGGACTCTTATATATATATATATATATATATATATATATATATATATATATATGGAATGGGCCAAGTTCATTTAGGTTGGGCTAAGCTTTCATGGATAGTTCATGGAGTGTTTAACCCATGGATCCTAAGAAATGAAAGGTCATGGGTATTATGGTTTAACCCTAATCCTCCACACTATATAAAGATGTCCTTGGTTGGTGAAATTGGCACTAGTGTGGATACACTAAGAGGGCTAGCCGATTTCACTAAGAGAGAACCAAGTATTCATATTCTCTAAAGTCTTCCAAGGTGTCTTGGTGATTTGTGATTCCACTTGAGGCTTCCACACTTTTGGGGCTAAGCTCTTAAAGCTTGAAGACATCAAGCTACATCAAAAGGTATGTCATCTAACTAGTACTTTGTAGATTAAGAACATCATAATATGCTAGTTAGGATTAAGCCTTGGAAAGTTCTTATTTGCATGTATAATAGAGAAAACATAGATCCAAGGTTTATAGGGTTGCATGTACACCATAGGAGTGTTAGAATGCTCAAAACCCAACAAATTAATCTTCTATAAAAATGTCGTTTTATCGCTTAGTTGACTAACATGTATCTGCAGGTGTTACAGTTTAGTGAATATGGAGTGCATACATATATAAGATCGAATTATCAGTTGGTACGATAGAATGGTGGGAGTCAAGGGGGGCTACACCCATTGTAGTGTCCAAGGGCAGATTAACAAACCTCATCACTTTTGGAAGCCATTATTGAGCCATTAAATTTGTGATTATCTTAACGAATTTAGAAGAATGTAAATAAAACCCATCTATTGAGTCGTCGATACCCTTCCAACTCTCGCTCTTTTATAACAAACAAAGAATACATCTGGCAATTTGGCTTGTATTTCTATGCCTAGATTCACAAGTATCCCTTTGGATTATCCTTGGTTAGAATCCATATAACCCGGGCACAGGGTGGAATTATTAGTTCGGAAAGTGACCTTACACGATCCATTAGGTATCCGAGTCTCCACTAATATGTTATCTTTGGAACATACAAAATGACATAGTGGAGGAGCTAGAAATGCAAACACAATGTTTACTCGAAGGAAGTAACCTAACACCAATGGTTGAGACAGGGTTATTTGAGAATGTGTTATGTGCTCGATGAAGATATATCAAAGGGATTGAGTGTAAGCCTTCAAATAGAATGACAAAATACTATGAGGGAGATCCATCACAACCACATGAGGTAAACGTAACATAAACCAAATTATTTTAATTTCAAACTATCATATAAAGATTGGTAAATGCATGTTAGTTTAGTAATTTCGATACTTGTTAATTATTTGTTATATTTTTTTGTTAATTGAAAGTTTCGTTTATGTTCTTACTTTGGTATTTTAGTTTATGTTAGTTTGGTATCATTGGTAATTGGAAATTTAATATGTAGTTTGACATATTGATAAATTGGTAGATTAATTGGAAGTTTGAGATTTAGTTCAGTATTTTGATATCATTAGTAATTAAAGTTTGATATGTAGTTTGATATTTTGGTATGTTCATAATTTGCATATGGTATATATGTTGACAGTTTTGATATTTAATAGTAAGTTTGTTATGTTGGTTTATATTTATCGGTATTTTGATATGTTGACAATTAGGACATTATTATTAATGTTTATATTAATTTTGTAAGTAGACGATCCCGTGGATGCTATTGTAAAAAAAAACCTAGATATAGCAATAGACCTTTTAAATGGTTTCTATCGATGTAAAAAAAATGATAGCAGAGATGGCGATGATACCGGGAGTAACGATGGGAAGAATGATAGGCTCGAAGATAGAGGATACTGCGAGGATGACTTTAATTTTATGGATTTTTATTTAGTATTTTATGTTGACAATTTGGATTCTATATTTTATGCAATTTTATTACTGCATTTTATCTAATTTATTACTGCATTATAGCAAAAATATTAAACAAAAAAGGCATTATCGGCGACAACTAGCATCAACGACACAATGTTGGTGACCGTTAATTATTGGCGACACTAGCAATGGCAACTTGATGTATTACCAGTGACATGTATCACCGACAATAGCAATACAGACGATAAAAGGGCTTTGACGATGGATTATTATTGACGACATGTCACCGATAATATCTTTAGTGATGACTTTTGGGGGCTTTATCGATGACATATGTCGTTGGTAATGCCTGTATTTTTCTTTTTTGCAGTGACAGAAAATTCAGCTTCTTCACTATATTCTTCCATAACTGATTCTTTATTACAATGGTATTCGACATTTGTTGGACGACAAATCGATTGATATATTCTCTTTGACTATGAACAAATTGTTCTCTTTTTTTTTCTATGTTTAGAGACATTTAAAAAAAATCAATGTTAACAACTTAATAATATATATTTGTGATATTTATCAAAAAGCTAAAGGTTAAAATAGTTAAAGCATAAGCACTACTCTTGTTTTCAAATCTTTGTAAGTCTTACAATATCATACTAATATTAGAATCTAAAAATGGAGAAGGTTATTGTCCATTTGCCCCTATTCCCCACTACTACCTTAAAAAATAGATGTTAATAACTTTACATACAAACACACACATACTCTTACACACTCTCTCTCTCTCCATGATATATATATATATATATATATATATACATATATATATATATATATATATATATATATATATATATATATATATATATATATATATATCTTACAACTTTATAATACATACATAATAGAAGTTCAAAAGTTTTTAAGAATAAAATCTTAAAAACAAGGAGGTGAAATTTAAGCCTTTGGATACAAATTAAATGGTGGAGATCAAAATAATAATTGTAATCCAAATGAAACAAATTTAACCAATGAGAATACATTTATCACACTATATATACCATATACCATGGACACCTCCTTAACCTTAATTTGATTCTTTTTAAAAATTCTTTGTTAGTCTTTCTTCCTAAAATGTACCTAGCTACCCACTTTTAGATCCATCTTCCAAACCATCTTTTAAACCGCCGGAACGTCGACCATTACTGTTTTAACCTCAGCCTTCCTTCTCTTCGTTGTGACACACATCCACCACCTAGAATCTATCTCGCCGTCTGTTTTCATTGTTGCTGTCGATACTTCCACCATCACCACCACTTTCAAACCAAGAACACCGTTAAGCCACCACTGCTAAACCTCCAACAGCACACAACCAACACCACCATAACTAAGCCATATATCTAAACAAGCCCATAAGATCCTAGATCTAAAACACCTCGCTATTCTCGACCCCTAACAACACCAACCTACCAGAATACCTCATTGTCGGCAGCATCACAATTCGGAAACTACGCGCTACTACAGACCCTACTGTCTCACTTACTCGAAACTCAGAAAGAGACTACTATTTCGGAGGCCAACTCTCTTTTTAGGACCTTATCGCCGCTCGTAAAGAGAAAAGAGAGTGACATGGTAGACACACGCCATTCAAAGAGAGGATGATCGCAACCACGCATCGAGTGGAAGGGTTGTTAGGTGCATCGACTTTGCCTCAGACATCACAAGGGACGGGCCGTCGTAAATAAATCCATACCACTCACGAGACCCTGTAAATAAAGATCATGAATGAACGTTAGTGCTACTCTATTCTAGGTGTCAGCACAACACTGCGATTTAAGGGATTATACGAATCAGGAGACCTAGTTGCTATCAAAACTTTTCCTTGCACGGATGTGAGGTAAACCTTCATCTAGGTCAAGAATTTTCGCCGAAACCAAAATTATTAGGGTCATATTAACAAGATGGGCTTAGGACATACCTAACAGACTCGAAGGTTTATCTAGTCTTAACTAATACAACTAAGCATACATCATTTGGTCACCATAAGAGCCTTGCTTGGACCAAATTAAAAGGTTCCACTTGAATACAGAACTACTAAAAATTCATAAGTTTACCATTTACAGGCTCTCGTTATGAAATATTTTCAGAACACCATAAAACAACCGAAATACACAACAAAATGAACTAAGATCGATAAACTCTGTTAGAAAACTCGCGACGTATAGTCATTCTAAAGACTCGTTATCGTCTCTCTCCTTAACCGTTATGATTGAGGGGATGCCTTCTTCATAGACCTACGGGGTGCGATCATACCTGCACTAATGCACCGGGTCCCATCAAAACTCCTCAGCCGAGTGTGTTCGGACAAACATGATTCTAAGATGAGTAAAGCTTAACGCCCGTATGAAACCTATTCCTACCCACTGCCATAACTCCATCTCAAGAACATTAGCGGAAAACACTAGGAATAGTACAACAATGTACAAAATTTATATGTGTATATATATAAATCGTAAAGATGCACTTAAGATAATCATTTCCATTAACGAAGTCGTTTTTTGTCGTGAAACAGAGATATGTCTTCACCAAGAGACAACCAACCAACTAGCAAGGCGCCAACACTGCAGATAGATGCTGCTACTTTTCAGGCTGCAGTCACGGCAGCCGTAACAGCCGTCATGGCGCAATTCAATGCTAACAACGCTAGTAGGGGTGGAAGCGGTACTGACAATACAGATTGTGGTAACAATCAGGAGCACCAACAGGGGTCTGCCGGCAAAAATACCTCAGGCCACAAACCTATGAGCAAGAAGCAAAAGTTCTGGGCCAAAAAGAAGTGTAACCTACCTCAAAAACTCGATGGAAGAAAGCAATCCGTAGCTACACCTGTCATTACAACAGCAGTCACGACGAACGCCGCAACACTAGCCTCGGGGTCTGCCGCCCAAATGCCAGTCAGACCATATAACGGATCACTCCCAAAGTGTAACCGATGTGGCTTCCATCACAATGGGGCTTGCCGAGAGATGCACTGTAAAAACTGCAACAGGAAAGGACATACCGCCCGTTTCTGTAGGACCCCGACTCAGTACATCACCTCAACCCCCATTACCAAAGTAATTCCAGTGTACTTCCTATGTGGCGAAACGGGACACTTCAAGACAAACTGAGGGGAATGACGGGGAAACCGGAGGAGTATGACAAACGAACCAGCAAGGGTAATAGGGAACCATATTAGGACTTTTGTGATGTTTCCCAACGAAGAAAACGTTTAAGTATCATATGTTTGTAATTAAATTTATATGCTTGCTAAAATCCATGTCTTTCTAAAGGTAGTTAAAATACTCCCTCGTTCAAATCAAACCAAAGACATTCATATATGATCTTAGGATCATTACCTGTAAGATGTGATGACTTGTACATACATCGGGGTTAGTTATAATCAAATTACCGAAGTCATGAAACAAATAATTCCATCCTGACTCCTATTCCGTGTCTAGCAGTAAGAATTAAGTGGGGCCACCCACTCGACGATCTCACCAACATCAATTCACATACGACGTTCATATACCGTTCGATCATAGGGAGACCTGTCAGGGATCACGATGTCAAGTATCATTATTGATTATCGAAACACACCCACTACCAGTGCTAGAAACTGTGGTATAAATCATCTACAGTAATAATAACATCAAACAAAACAGAATACGGAAAAGAAACACAAGATACTCCATCACTTTAGTGATCCCTTCTTATGAGTATAGCTTGGCTCATGTTATCTAAAAAGATTCGGTTGTCTCCATTCAATTTCAATTAGTATAATCCTCATCTTCTCGATTTAACGGTTACAAAAGGGCTCTTCACCTAACCCTCCGAATGTCGTAACCTTCTTCTCTCATAAGAACCCAACACGGACCTACGGGTCATCTCTCATGGTGAGACCCTAAAACACGCACCAGAGGAGTGTTATACTTCCTGAAAACCTACCACAAGTATGTACAGGAGACTTTCGGGAATGTCACGCATGTAGCAGGCAAGGTTCAAGCACAGAAGCTCTGGACGGATACGGTTAGTCTACCACTACTACGTGTATACGCGAGGATAGTGTATAATTCAGATTCCACAGACATTGGATGTGTGCTTCCGCCCTATTTCCTGTTCCATGTCTGGTTGTGGATTTAGGGCAGAGTCACCCATCCAACTGTCTTACCAATCTTAAACACATACGACCTATATGCGCAAGTTAATGGTAGATGGACCAGGTGCGAGTCCTACCATGAACTTCGGGCCAAGGTTGCCCAGAGGGATGAGTAAATGTTCTACCATCCGAAAAGGCCTAGTCACGTAAACCAAACCCACATGCCTCCTACCGAGCTACAAGAACTATCAGGTCAAATCTGTCGAGCTACTCAACAATGAAATTAATGAACCAAGCTTCTCACCCTGGAAGACTTCGGTCTTATTTTTCAAATAGAAAGGCAAATTTCTCGTAGTTCCATCGACGTTAGTGTTGGATTAGTGTCTAAGCCCGTAACCATATTTGGTAAGTACTTGACCCGGTTGTGCATGGTCCTTTTGGGTTGCCTTCACCAAAGCAACTTGACTGGAGAAATTAAATAGAGAGAGAGGTTATTGTGATTTATTAATATGTTATAAGAATAATATATTTGTTTAATTAATATTGGTCAATAATTAATTAGGAATTAATTTTGTGATCAAGTGTAATTAATTAAACTAGAGGGGCTGAATTGTAATTATAAGATAGTTGCAAGATAGGGCAAATATTTATCCTTGTTAAAGGATGGACGATTTCAAGGATAAGGATATCCTTAAAATTGTCCAAGGATAAGTAGATAAGGTTTTTTCAAGGCTTATCTTGTGGTTGCTTGGTGGGCAAGCAACTGGATAATGATAAGGACTGAAACCCTAATCTAAACCCTATATAAAGACCCCTAGGCCTTTAGAATTCGTGTACATGCTCTTAAGAGGTCCCAAGGACGAATTCCATCTCCTCCCTCCTCTATCTTAAGCCTCTCCAACTGATTGTGGTGTTTGTGAGCCATTAGAGGCACTACACTTGTGGTGCTTGCTTTCAAGATTTAGGATTTGAAGATTTAAGTTGTTATTGCAATATAACAACAAGAGGTATGTAATCCAATCATGTATGTTAATTTCGAAAATAGAAATGCACATTAGGGTTTTATTCTTGTGTTCATAAGGTTGTGTATCTAATAGTGAAAACATAGATCCAGATTAGGGTTGCATGCACACTTAGGATTGTTTGTATAAAACCCATCAGTGGTATCAGAGCCTTTGGTTAACTTGTTTTCAATTAGTTTTATTCAATTGTATGAACTTGACAAATTAGGGTTTATAGCCAATAAACCCTAGGAGGCCATAGATTTCGAGATTAGGGTTTCCTAACCCTAATTTGCGAAAATCTTGAAAGGGTTTTTGAATCCTTTCCTTTCAATCCAAGATTTCGAAATCTAGGGTTTGCAAACCCTTAGATTTCGAGATTTGCCTCCTTCCCCATGATAAGATCCTAAATTTTAGGGATTTGGATAATCCCATATCTTGTAATTATCCTTTAATAGTTAAATATGGTAATTAAAGATCATGAATTATCTCATCCCTATTTTCGAAATTTATAGAGGGATTTAAGGGATTAGGATAACTTAAATGTTTAAATGGTAATTATCCTTTAGATTTAGATAATCCCTTATGATTTGATAATTTAAATTAATAGTTTAATTGAAGATAATTATTAAATCAAGAGTTTTAATAATTAAAATTTTAATTTAAGTGACATTAAATTTCGAAAATTTTAATAGAAGGTTAAAACCCTAGTATTTTTAAAATGTTTAAAATACACCCTATACTATTATATTATTACAAGCTTAATAAATAAATAAATAAATATATATATATATATATATATATATATATATATATATATATATATATATATATATATATATATGTATAATTAAAATGCTAGTCTTACCGTTAGTAGGCCTCATTCACGAAGCCGGTCTATAAGGTGGGTATAAGGTTGCGGCCTATAAAATGGCGCTTAATGGGTGTACACTCACACCCACCGCTTGCTTGATCGGTGGAGGGTCGTTAGCCAAACGGGTAGGATAGGGCAACCTCATTCTCTCATTAAAAGTATAATAAGAAATACAAAGTAACTACATGTTTTCTAAAAATTTCCCAATCTTAGTTACTTTAGGAAAAGTGAATTTGATGCAATCCCATGAAATTACACTTTGCACCTTGCTAAGAAGTTAGTGGAGCGTGCGTGGTTTACTGGCACAATAATTTGTTCTAAGCAAAGGTGGCAAAGGGTGATTCGTTGTTTATCATGGTTCGATGGAGCGTGTGTGGTTTACCGGCACATCGAATAGGTGATCGTTACAACGAAGGCACCATGTGAATTTGCATGGTAATTCACACCCGCTTTGTGATCCTCGGTATCCCAGTCACAAACGAGAGGGGCATATCGACATTTAAACATGCCATTGAAAAGTTTCAATGAATCTCATCCGAACCTAGGAATTCTCAATACATTTAGAACTTAGAGTTAGGTTTTTCATGATGGAGAATTAGTGAATCGTCATTCACTTACCTTCAAATTATTTGCATTTAGATTACGGCACCCCTTTTCTAAGATGTAAATATTGTTGTTGGATCCTAGCCCTAATTTTTCTTATTGGGTGATAATTAGGGATTAATATTCTAATCTATCTTTCTCCTTTTCCTTTGTAGATGTCGAAATCAAACAACACTGCCGATAGTTCCTTCTCATTGATGAGCCTTTGCCAAAAGGTTACTTTCAATGGAACGAACTTTAGCGAATGGATAAGATACATTCGCACAATTGCTCGCTACGAGGACAAGGAGTATGTCCTTGATGAAAAACTCGAGAAGATCAATCCAGAAATCGCTACTCTGGCTGAAATGAGTGCTTTTGAGACTCATGAGCGTGATGCAACGAAGGTTCACTGCATCATGATAGCCACAATGAACTCCGAATTCCAAAAGTCCTATGAGGACATGTATCCATACGAGACGCACCAAGACTTATTGGAGAGATACCACCAAAACGCGAGACAAGAGCGTTATGAGATTTTCACTAACATGATTTCCGCTAAGATGGGTCATGGAGAGTCTCTTACCGTGCACCTGCAAAAGATGCAAAGGTATGTCGATCGTCTTCGCAAGTTGAATGTTGACTTTGGGGAAGACTTGGCGATCGACATGGTGCTTCACTCTTTGCCTCCGATGTACAATCAATTTAGGATGACCTACCACATGAACAAAGAAGAGTTCACCCTAAGCAAACTCCAAGGTCTCTTGAGGGTCGTTGAGAGCAACTTCAAGGACAAGTCTGTTGCACCAACTCCCAATCCACCCGCTGCTCCTGTCTTGGCTATTGGTCAAGGAAAGGGAAAGAAGAGGAAGGCTTCGTCTAAAAACTATCGCAAGGTTAAAGCCCGACATGGTGCCTCTTCTAGTGGGACCAAAGTTGATCCCGCTAAGCCCTGCCCTAACCCTAAGGAGGCAGAGTGCCACAACTGCCACAAGATAGGACATTGGAAGAGAAGCTGCCCAGAGTACCTGCAAGCCATCAAAGAAGGAAAGATCAAGCCATCTTTCGCAGGTATATACACAATTAAATCTAACGATTCTAGTCATGCTATTTCTTGGGTTCTTGATACCGGTTATGGTTACCACATTTGTTCTAATGTGCAGGGACTAAGAAGAAGTAGGGATGTGGAGCAAGGAAGAATCAATCTAATCATGGGGAACAGAAGATCGTCGCCTGTGACCAAGATTGGAGTGTATTCTTTAGTGCTTAGGAATAATTTATGTTTAGATTTGAACAATTGTTGCTATTCGCCAAAAATGGCTAGAAACATCATTTCATTTCATGGTTTATATAGACAAGGTTTTAGATTTTCTTTTAATAGTGAGATTGGTTCTATTTTGGCTTATCTGAATGGTGTCTTTTACTTTGAAGCTATACCATGTAATGGAATTTATGAAACTGTTATGATTGTTGATAACTTAGGAAATGATGTTTTGAATATAGATTCTTCCAATAGTTTGGATAAAGCATCCTTGTGGCATAGTCGTCTTGGACATGTTAACAAGAAACGCATAGCCCAACTCCAAAAGGATGGAGTGTTTGAGTCATTCGACCTTAGGGAAGATGACACGTGCGAGTCTTGTTTGCTTGGAAAGATGACTAAGTCACCCTTCGCTGGTACGTGCGAAAGGGGTGAAGGTTTATTGGACCTAATACATACCGATGTATGTGGACCGTTTAGATCAACCACGAAGGATGGGAACCGCTTCTACGTGACTTTTACCGATGACTATAGTAGATATGGGTATATCTATTTAATCAAGCAAAAGTCAGAAACTTTTGAAAAGTTCAAAGAGTTTAAGAATGAAGTGGAGAATCAATTGGGCAGGAAGATCAAGATGCTTCGATCCGATCGAGGAGGAGAGTACCTAAGTCTTGAATTCCACGATTATCTCAAGGAGTGTGGAATAGTTTCACAGTTGACGCCTCCTAGGACACCGCAGTTGAATGGTGTGGCAGAAAGGCGTAATCGAACCTTATTGGATATGGTTCGCTCTATGATGAGTCATACTTCACTACCAATCTCTTTTTGGGGGCATGCCTTAGAGACTGCCGCCCATATCCTTAACCGAGTCCCTACTAAGAAGGTTGCCAAAACACCTCACGAGATGTGGACGGGGAAAGCTCCTTCGTTGGCATATATCAAGGTTTGGGGTTGCAAGGCTTTCGTAAGACGAGACACTCACGAAAAACTTGAACCTCGAAGTGAGCGATGTATTTTCATCGGCTACCCGCAGAAATCCTTTGGATATCTCTTCTATAGACCGAAGGACAATGTTGTCTTTGTTTCGAGGAGAGGAGTTTTCCGAGAGCGAGAACTCATAGGCTAAGAGGACAGTGGGAGGCAAATCGAGCTTGAAGAGATTCAAGAGTCGATAGATGAAGGAACCTCTACCGCTGGCACTCAACCCGAGGAGGAAACTCCGGTTGAACCAATTGACGAGTCCTTACCTCTTAGACGTTCCGATAGAGTTAGAGTTCAACCCCAGTTTTATGGTTTTCATATTACTACCGAAGGGGACACGTATATTAGTGATGGTACACTAATAAATCTTGATGAACCTAATAGCTATAAGGAAGCCATGGCAGGCCCGGAGTCTGTGAAATGGAAAGAGGCAATGGATAGCGAGATCCAATCCATGTATGATAACCAAGTTTGGAATTTGGTTGATCATGTACCTGGACGTAAGACCGTTGGGTGTAAGTGGATCTTCAAGAAGAAGACCGACGTGGATGGAAAGGTACACACATATAAAGCGAGATTGGTTGCGAAGGGCTTTACTCAAACTCCCAGAGTTGACTATGAAGAGACCTTCTCACCAGTTGCGAAGATAAAATCTATTAGAGTGATGCTAGATATTGCCACATTTCATGATTATGAGATTTGGCAAATGGATGTCAAGACCTCTTTCCTTAATGGAAAGTTGGCTGAGGATGTTTACATGGCTCAGCCAGAAGGGTTTGTGGATCCGAAGCATCCGAATAGAGTGTGCAAGCTTGAGAAGTCCATTTATGGACTTAAGCAAGCATCTCGCAGATGGAATCTCTTCTTCGATGATAAAGTCAAAGAGTTTGGATTTGTACGAAGCGAAGATGAGTCGTGTGTATATGTCAAAGCCAGTGGGAGTATAGTAAGCTTTCTAGTTTTATATGTTGATGACATATTACTCATAGGAAATGACATCCCAACTTTATAGGAGGTTAAGTCCTGGCTCGGGAAGTGCTTCGCTATGAAGGACCTCGGAGAAGCTTCTTACATTTTGGGAATAAGGATAGTAAGAGAAAGAAGTAAGAGACTAATTGGACTTAGTCAGAACACTTACTTAGAGAAAGTACTAAAACGTTTTAGTATGGAAAACTCGAAGAAGGGAGAATTACCGATACAAAGCAATGCCAAATTGAGTAAGACTCAAAGTCCGAGTACCGAAGCTGAGATAGCTGAAATGAGCCGAGTTCCATACGCTTCCGCAGTTGGCTCAATCATGTACGCTATGACTTGTACCCGCCCTGATGTAGCCTTTTCTTTGAGCATGGTTAGTAGATATCAAGGGAACCCTGGCAGAGCACATTCGATTGTTGTGAAGAATATCCTTAAGTACCTTCGGAGGACGAAGGAATGGTTTTTAGTCCTCGGAGGGAGTGATGACTTGAAGGTGCGAGGGTACAGTGACGCCAGCTTCCAAACCGATAGGGACAACTATCGTTCGCAATCGGGCTGGGTCTTTACCCTAAATGGAGGAGCAGTGACTTGGAAGAGTTCCAAACAGGAAACAGTAGCTGATTCAACGTGCGAATCAGAGTACATAGCAGCGAGCGAAGCGTCGAAGGAGGCAATATGGCTGAAGAACTTCATTGGTGACCTTGGAGTTGTACCCGCCATAAAGGAGCCCATGGAGATTTTCTGTGATAATGAAGGAGCGGTTGCCTTGACCAAGGAACCGAGGGATCATGGTAGACCTCGACATATCGACAGAAAATATCACTTCATCAGACATCGTGTAGAAGAAGGACAACTCGTAGTGAAGAGGATATCATCAGAAGATAACCCAGCATATCCGCTTACGAAGGGACTGAGTAGGGTTAAGCACTTGCAGCATGCTAGGAGTATTGGGCTGAATGATGGTATTAGCATAGATTAGATAGTTTTAGAAACGAGTAATAGATAAATGTAATTGACATTTGATGATTAAATAAAGGAGTTTTATTTATAAGTAAAGCTACTGTCATATGTTAATTGTTTAACTATTGTTTCAATTTTTGCATGTTTTGACTTCCAGAATAATTGAGTTTATTAGGAATAATCGAATTATTCAAATTGTCCACAATCGTTCATGTGTTGGAAGTAGATATGAATGAAGATTGTCATGAATTGGTGTGTAGATTGTCTAAATGGTATTAGACATAGCAAAGGGTTGCTGCGACGTTCATGAGTGCTTATGAACTGGTTTTGAGCATTGGAATAAACCCGCGCTTGCTGGAATCACCGTATGGAATATGATATATAAGAGGTGATCGCAAGACGATAATATCATATAGTCTTAAAACCTAGATATATGGTTTATTATTTGCTAATTGATTGTACATTGATAATGCAAAAACGCATTGGTAACTCAATGTTATAAAACGCATTGTTGTGTATAGTTGATTATTGAATAAGTAAATGCATATAAGTCGAAGTTTATCTGTAAATTTTATCCTAAGAGGGTAGAAGAGATATCTCGGCCGCTCGATGATTTGATTTGACTTATGTGTCGGGCCCGGTCAGAATTAAATTGATGTGTTCAATTAGGTTCTATGTCAAATAAATCGGAGATCGAGAAACCTAAATGCTTGACTAATCATTCCATAGAATTGTCAGCATGATATCTAACAGAGGACTGTACGATCCCTTATCTAGAGGACAGGTTACTGATAATATCAGAGTTTGACAGCGTCTTTGAGAGCTACGATTGCTAATCGGGTTGCACGTTACATTTGTGGTTACTAGACTTATCCAAGTGGGAGACTGTTAGATTAGTGTCTAAGCCCGTAACCATATTTGGTAAGTACTTGACCCGGTTGTGCATGGTCCTTTTGGGTTGCCTTCACCAAAGCAACTTGACTGGAGAAATTAAATAGAGAGAGAGGTTATTGTGATTTATTAATATGTTATAAGAATAATATATTTGTTTAATTAATATTGGTCAATAATTAATTAGGAATTAATTTTATGATCAAGTGTAATTAATTAAACTAGAGGGGCTGAATTGTAATTATAAGATAGTTGCAAGATAGGGCAATATTTATCCTTGTTAAAGGATGGACGATTTCAAGGATAAAAATATCCTTAAAATCATCCAAGGATAAGTAGATAAGGGTTTTTAATGGCTTATCTTGTGGTTGCTTGGTGGGCAAGCAACTTGATAAGGATAAGGACTGAAACCCTAATCTAAACCCTATATAAAGACCCCTAGGCCTTTAGAATTCGTGTACATGCTCCTAAGAGGTCCCAAGGACGAATTCCATCTCCTCCTTCCTCTATCTTAAGCCTCTCCAATTGCTTGTGGTGTTTGTGAGCCATTAGAGGCACTACACTTGTGGTGCTTGCTTTCAAGACTTAGGATTTGAAGATTTAAGTTGTTATTGCAATATAACAACAAGAGGTATGTAATCCAATCTTGTATGTTAATTTCGAAAATAGCAATGCACATTAGGGTTTTATTCTTGTGTTCATAAGGTTGTGTATCTAATAGTGAAAACATAGACTCCAAACTAGGGTTGCATGCACACTTAGGATTGTTTGTATAAAACCTATCAGTTAGAGGCCCCGACAATATCCCCAGTAGAAACCTTTACTATCTACCTCGCATAGTCGAATAGGCAGACCCACCGCAAGGAACGAGGTACCCTTCAGAAATTGGACCTGAGGTCTGAATATCACCAGTCGCGAGTGTTGGAGAAGGATGTCCGAGGACAATCCTCCAAATTTGATACGGACACCGCAAGTCCGTAGTGATATCCCTCGGATAGGACCAACCCGCTCGCAATATTCATGAACTTAATGAATAGGAAATGCCATTCTTACTAAGATCAGTTCGTCATTGTCATTGTAAATGACTTGCTTATCTACCCTCGTAGTAAGAAGGAAACCAAGGAGAACAGCTGCAATGAACTGCAGAAACAATATGATCAAAGAAACCTCACCTGAAGTCCTCTAGATACGAGTTTTGGAATTTAGGGGTCAAATTCCTAAGGCACATCATTAATAATGTGTAAATTCTTAAGGATCCTTTTCAATTGTTCAAAAACCGTTGAGAAACAGTCAGCACCAAAGGCGTCAACAAGAATATGCCAAAGGTCTGGGTCTCGCTGACTTACTGCCTTAGTTCCTTTGGAACTTCTCGTAAATTTCGAAACCCCCTTACGACTCTAACCCTGAAGGTAGCAACCCTTGACAGGGAAGAGAATCAAGAGGGAGAAACCTTTAGGACTCCAGAATAAGAGACCAAATTCCTTTGGAAGCCTCACTCTGGGAAGGCTTAGTATGCTTCAGATGGCGTGGAAAGCTAAAACCCCAAATATTTAGGCCTTTCAAGATACTTGTTAGAATCAACCTTGTAACTCGCAACTTCAATCACTCCCGCGAGCTTGGTAAGGTACATTCTACCCGACCCGTCCCAAACTTGCAGAAGTATCTATCTGATGAGACTCTTGTAATCCCCCTCGATGAGATCGAGTTCCACAAAGAGCCTCACCTTCATGGAAGAACCGTAGTGACCATGGACCGAGAGGTCAAACGGACGAAGCAACGCCACTTCCCATTAGTGAAGGTTCGCTGGAGTACTAACCAAGAACCTGGAGTCACTTGGGAGCACGAGAATCAGTCGATTAGGAAGTATCCCCACTTCTTGACTCGATTGTTCATGCCTACTCCTTACCTAAATTCAAATTTCGGGACGAAATTCCCTCTAACGGGGGGATGATGTGACAACCGTCAATTTCCGGTCAAGTCAAAGTCCACCGAAGTCAACAAGTCAAACCGTTCGACTCATTTTGCCCGTGGGTACTAGAATTTACATTATGTAATTTCTATACAACTCGCTATTCTAATGAAAGATCATAAATCGAAAAGTGCGTACATCTAGATCTCCTTAACCTAAAACCGTGGTACGTGGCGAGCCAAACCGATAAAACAATGTTGCATACTCATCAGGAGTGTGAAAGATCCTTAAACAACGCTTAACAGGGTTTACAGACCTTGCATTGCGAAGCCGGGTACTCAAAAAGGTCACAAATGAAACCTCTCTCAATCGTTTTCACTCTATCTCTCTCTATGAGAAATCTCTCCAAGAATGTCAAATCTCTCCCAAATCTCTCCAAGTATGTGTAATCTCTCTCAAATATCTCTTTGTATAAGAAATCTCTCCAAGAATGTCAAATCTCTCCCAAATCTCTCCAAGTATGTGTAATCTCTCCTAAATATCTCTTTATATGAGAAATCTCTCCAAGAATGTCAAATCTTTCCCAAATCTCTCCAAGTATGTGAAATCTCTCTCAAATATCTCTTTGTATGAGAAATCTCTCCAAGAATGTCAAATCTCTCCCAAATCTCTCCAAGTATGTGAAATTTCTCCCAAATCTCTCTCAAAACCTTCCGTAACTTTTTGGAGTCATTCGGGTCATTCCGACCCTTAACCGGGTCAAAAACGGCTTGAATCGGGGTAAAATCGAGCAAAATAGGCTTAAGGGGCCGAAAGTCCTCTTAGGGACCGAAAGTCCTCTTAGGACCAAAACCTTAAGCAGCCGAGGCTCAGCAGCCGAATCAAAAGCCTCTCAGGCCGAAACTAGGAAGCGAGACCTCTCGGGCCAAAACTCGCGAGACCGAGCCTCTCCTCTCGGTTCCTCCTCCTTCGCACTCTCGATCCCTCCCCTCCTCCTCTCGATCTTCACTCTAGTCTCGGTTCCAAACATCAGAAGCCGAGACTTCGGCCAGATTTCGGAAATTCGACACTTTTCACCCATTTTCGATATTTTTAACATTTTAAGCCCGTTTTTAATTATTTTAACGCGAGATTTTCACCAAAAATCATATTTTAACATAATAAACCCTAGATATTCATAATTTAATCATATTTTCATGAAAATCCTTATTTAAATAATAAAATCTAGTGGGTGAATAATTAAGGTGGAGTGTTGACTTTGCTTTACCTTATGACACAAGCAACCACCCCCACACCCACTCTATGACCAGCCACACCTCCCCACCTTACCTAGGTCACTTCAATGTCCTTTCCACTCAATTATCACCCTTTCCCACGTTTTAGAACTGCAACAAACCATCCTCTCTCCTCACTTCTCTCATTTGCTCTCATTTCACCAAGGATCCATCTCCACTTTTCTCTCAAACTTTCTCCATCAAAATTCGAGATTCAAGGCTGAGTATCAACCTTTCTCACATTCTTGGTAAGTATAATTCACCGTCCTTGTGATTATTGCTCTTCATTCTATTCAAACCATTGATTGCTTACACAAACTCCATCACTTTGATGTTAGATTCTCGAAAATCTTCAAGGCATCTTCAAGTGTTCTTGAGTTGTTTACTTCCATTATTCACCAATCCTCTCCTTAAATCACTCGAGGTGAGTTCATACCCCTCTATCATCATGTTTTCTTAAGTTTTAAGGGGGAGAATACAAGTTAAAACACCAAGAACATAACTAAAATTTTCTAACAGCTTTCATCAGAAAAGTTGGACTCCATTCACGGACTGTTTTGGTCAACTTAAACATGTTTTTTTAAACGTGTTTTAGGTGCATGTAGTTCAAGTTTGTAGCTTTAAAATGACTACTTGCACATTTCCATACGATTTTTCTACAATTTATGGTGATTTTTACAAAACTGTCTATCATTTCAAACATCAATCCGGACCAGTCTGTGATTATGGACTTGTTCACACAAGTTAAAGGTCACTAAAAATCATTGAAAAATTTATGAATAAACTAGACTCATTTTCCAAACTCCCGGAATTTACGGATTCTGATTTGGACCTGTTAAGAATTTTTTATAAATGTTCTAATAATAACGATCGAAACTAGTAATAACAGAAAAATGCTAACAATTTCTTATCACCTTGTAACATGTTGAGCAAGGTGTATATCTTTATATCAATGTGTGTTATTGCAAATAAATGACATTTTTCCTTAGTTTATAAACATGCATCAGTTAATAAATGGATTTGATATATTGAAATACATCTGAAATATAAAGGATAACACATTCGTTTTAAATCAAGGTACATCCATTTTACTCAAACACTTGAATAAACTACATTGAATATAGTTTACGTACATCACCATTACAGACGTTTCGGATAAACTATAATAGGTATGGTTTATGTTTTCCATTAATACAACAAATACATTTCGGAAGGTTTTATTTCCATAGAAAAAGGTTTTACACTCACGCACACCACACGTAAACTTGTTAACTTAAATTGTGAGTTATCCTTCTCAGTACTCCTAGAGTACGGGTTAGAATTCCTGGTAGTTATAATCAGAGTCTCTTGTAGGGAGAACGTGATAATTGTGTATAGATCTATATTGGGTTTGACACCCCACACCTTGCTGCTAGCTACAGTGGGACCTGCAGGTCTACGGGTGACAAATGTCATATCAGCTTTGCGACGCCTGAGAAACGTCGTGGCAGGTTCATTAGTCATAGTATGATTATAGCGCTCACATAGAGAGTTAACAACACATAAAGTTTACGGGATTTTTCTTTTTGTATAAACCAAAAAGGGATTTTATGTCGATTTAAAATCACTTTCTATATCATTAATTACAGATATTGTGGTATACTTTCGGTCTTGGTATTTAAGACTACACATCATTCATTACGGGTTTTTCTCAATTTTAGAAGGGGTTTTTTTTACGCCAATTTAAAACCACTTTATATCTTTAAGTATGACAAATACTTGTTCATTTCCGGTCCCGGTACTTAGGACTACATAACTTTTATAAGGAAAATATTGGATTTTCTTGGTAACGTACCTCGCTTTACAAAGATAAATTTTCAAACTCTTACCATCAAAAGATTATGAACTCACCAACCTTTGTGTTGACACTTTTTCAAAACTACTTGTATTCTCAGGAAATCATTAAACAGGTAACCAAGTGCTTTTGAGGATGGGACGTTAAGGCGTCAAGCATTTCATACTTATTGTCTACATATTGTAACTAATTTAGAGCATGTAATTCATACAATGATGTAACTCTTTCAATTATATATATATATATATATATATATATATATATATATATATATATATATGAATGGTTGTATTTACTTTGAGCACTATTATACTCGTTGTTGTGATACTATACATGAAGTCCTCCACCCCCGGACGTTTCCGCCATCCTTGGTTTGGGGGTGTGACACAGAGATATAGAGAAAGAGAGCGGGGGCAAAACCTCATTGGTTGACAACGACAATGTTGATGCTGACCGAAAAGATGGTGAGGCGGTGAAAGCATATAGTGACGAGTGAATGAAAACAAAGTATGCATGTGAGGCCAGATAACCAAAAGTGTGATGTGGGCATCTGCTTTATATGTGGTTGAAATACATTGCTGAACTCGCACAATGTACAAATGGTTGATTCCGGTCCAGTGGAGGCACCGTTGGAAGCCACCGATCAGAGGTAGAGAAGCTATGGTGGTGGGAACAATCTATAAATAAAGAAATCGAAGACTAACCAGAACGGATGTAAAGTAAGTGAGAGTAGCCGGAAGGATCGAGAAGTAAAAGCCCTAACCCTTGTCGGATTGTTGTCAAACCCAACTACACTCACCACAGTCGACATACTGGGGAAGAACAGCAAAGCCTTCAAAACGTCGAGACCTGCACCGGCCACTAACAACGACATCAAGAGAGCACGAAGCACCGTCATCGGCTGTCCGCTTCGTCGGAACAGCCATCAGAAAATAAACGCACAACACAGTGGCAACAAACTAAACAAAAATACGACAGCAGAAGAAACAAAGAAAGAAGAACGAAAGAAAATTACCTGGGACAAAAAGAAGGAAGGACGTGGAGAAACGGAAACAGAGGACGAACGAAAGAGAAACACACAAAAAAAGAAGGATGTGGAAGGTAAAAACTAAAAGAGCAGGAAGAGTACACATGGAAAGCATCAAGATTTGACACAAACCTTTATGGAGCCATATTGCATGAAACTAGATCTACTCTTTTAGTGCATTTTGAGCCCTAAAACCTTCATTGGTGTTTATTTACAAGTAAAGTTGGAAACTTTACGTGTTAATCAAGTCCTAAGAACCCAGATCTATGAATGGAATGCACTGGATTCAAGCAGAATCGAGTGTATAGAGAGTGCATGTACGCGACTCGGCGAGTTGTTCTTCAGACTCGGCGAGTCGAGTCGCGAGTCCCCGATTTCCCCCTTTTTGAGTATGCTGAGAAGGAACAGTGAGCCATAAGTGGACTCAGTGAGTCGGAAGCCAAACTCATTAATGCAGGTACTCGGTGAGTTAATTCCCTGACTCAGCGAGTCCAAGGCAACCTTCTTGCCTCAAAGAACAGACTCGGCGAATTGTTCATACAACTCGGTGAGTCACAGACCAGAGTGTTCATCGGATGAAGATGAACTCGACGATTTGTTCATACAACTCGGCGAGTCGGATGAAGGACCATTGGGTATCTGTGTAGAAGGAGAACTCGTCAAGTCAATGCCTAACTCGACGAGTAGGGACGGGAGTGAGGACAATTGACTGGATAGGGACTCGACGAGTTGGCAAGCCAACTCGGCGAGTCGGGTCGACTAGAAGTTTGACTTTGACTTTGACCTTTCAATTGAGCGGGGGTAAAATGGTCATTTTACCCTAAGGACAGTTAGCAGTGTTTGACTGAGTGTTTTGTGGGAATTATAGCCGGAGGACTTCCGGAACAGCAGCAGCAGCAGCAGTCGGGCATTTCCTGCACGGATCAACAGCTACTTCGAGGTGAGTTACCTTCCAGTAGCGGTGGGTCTAAGGCCACAATGCCGACCCACCAGTAGGAGACGTATGATAAATGATTGTCTTTGTGATATCATCTAGGTTTGCTACTACCTGATATGTTATATGCTAGCATGATATGTTGTATGTGATACTAGTAGAGTTCGGTTGTTAGGGACCGAAGGGTAGTCGGACACCCCAGATACGTCTGACAGTATATGATGATATGTTTGCATGCTGGCTTGTTATGTTATATGCGATAGAGGTAGTAGGAGGGGACTAGTCCCCGAGTTTGGTTGTTAGGACCGAAGGGTAATTCAGGCACCCCAGATATGTCTGATAATCTGTTATGATATGATATGTGATAGTATTAGTAGCAGGGGGTTAAATAGTCCCCGAGGTTCGGTCGTCAGGACCGAAGGGTAGTCAGCACCCCAGAATGACTTGACCTGGGTAGGTCGGCACCCCAGAATGGCCGTACCGGGTAGGTCGGGCACCCCAGAATTGCCTGGCAGTATGTATGTTATGTGATTGTATGGTATGTGGTACGATGGTGGAACTCACTAAGCTTCGTGCTTACGATTTTTAGTTTTGGTTTCAGGTACCTCTTCATCAAAGGGGAAGAAGCTGGTGTGGTAGCGGCACATCATACACACACAGTGTTTTCCGCATTTATGAGATTGTTCTGGGATTTGTACTCTGACCTTTGGATTGATTTCATGTTTTAGTTTTCAGACACTACATATGTTTATGAAATGAATTGATCAGATAATGTTTATTTGCAAATGTTTCACAAAGTATTGATTTAAAAATGAAATTTTTGGATGTAAAAACTGGGTCATTACATATATATATATATATATATATATATATATATATATATATATATATATATATATATATATATATATATATATATATATGGGCATAGGGAATATGTGGTTGTCATGTACCTAAGCTTATATATAGAACCTTCCAAACAATGTAATTTTGATCCATTTATATCCAAACTAATAATGATATCTCTTTTACTATTCTTTCTTAATCATGTGACTTACTAAATCGATCAAATTTATGTTTTTTTTCTTCATTGTGTCTAAGAACTTAAAGCATTAAAAGTCATGACTATTTAATCAACCCTACTAAAATACTAAATGAAAACTAATAGAATAAAAGATAAAAGAAGAACATGTCATAACTCAATCAAGTTTTTCACAAAATCATTGAAGATAGTTTTTCAATTGAAAGAAAAAATGTTTGAGTTATATTTGTTAAAAAATATTAATTTTTATTTTTTCTATAAACTTCAATAATTACTTGCAATACATATATATAATTGATCTTTTTCATTCCATAATTAAACTTCATTCAATGGTATTCTGCTAAAACAAAACTAAGAGAAAATGAAATTGGATTTGTTTTGTTTAAAACTACGTCGTTTAAAAGGTTTTATACCTAAGCTTAGGTACATAACAGCCACATATTCACTTATATATATATATATATATATATATATATATATATATATATATATATATATATATATATATATATATATATATATATCATAGCTATATAGTGAGGCTTTAAAGTAGTTATTATCAAAGTTACATGGAACAACGTAATTTCCGATTTTTTATTTTTATCATTTTACATTAGAACACTAAGCAACATAGAAAAATCAAGATATATATATATATATATATATATATATATATATATATATATATATATATATATATATATATATATATATATATATATATCTTGATTTTTCTATGTTGCTTCGTGTTCTAATATAAAATGATAAAAATAAAAAATCGGAAATTACGTTGTTCCATATATATATATATATATATATATATATATATATATATATATATATATATATATATATATATATATATATATATATATATATATATATATATATATATATATATATATATATATATATATATATATATATATATCTTGATTTTTCTATGTTGCTTAGTGTTCTAATGTAAAATGATAAAAATAAAAAATCGGAAATTACGTTGTTCCATGTAACTTTGATAATAACTACTTTAAAGCCTCACTGTATAGCTATGACTATGATTCATAATATTGATGAAAGTATTTGATAATATCCATGAAAGTATTTGAAGATAATAGCTAACACTTCAAAATATAAAACTAATTTCCTTTTTGTTTTAAAAATAAAACCACCTTTCATTACATGAGGTAATCTTTATAAATAACGAGGACTTGGTTTTACAAGACGTTTTCATCTTTAATTTAACCAACAAATTTCATATGGATGCTTTTTAAATTAAGTCATAAACCGATTTTTTGTATATATATTAAACAACTAGGTGTGAGACTCGTGTATTATACGGGTTGATTAAAAAGTTAAATATAAGATATAGACATTAAGTATTTTCTAAAGTAAAATTTTGAAATAAATATAAATGAAATGATGAATAAGTAATTCAATCTATACTAATAAAAAATTATTACCATGTTTTAAATAATTATGTTGAATATGAATGTGTAAAAAATTAAGTATTTTTTGAAGTAAAGTTTTGAGATAAAAAACAGTAAATAGAATAAACCACAACGACCATTTATGTAATTTGTCTTAACTAATCTATACTAATAAAACTAATTAATATAAATTCATAAATGGAATTCATTAATATATTAATAGAAACAAGAATTCACAAATGGAAGGTTAGCTATATACATTAATTTTTATTAATTATTATGAGGTGACATTTAATACGTGGAAGATGAATAAAAATAAAAAAAATACAAAAATGACAAATGAAAAAAAAATTAGAATTCTAAAAAATAACATGTGTCAAATTCAATAAGAAGTTGACATTTTGCAAAATTATCTTTATTTATTAGTATAGATAAACAATTTAATTTAAATTTAAATCTAACAATCAACTCCATAAAAATAAAATAGCAATACATAACGTAAATTTTACTTTCATTTTACTTAATAAATTTACAACAAAACATATGAATTATTTACTTTATATTCAAATAAATTGTTTATTATATTTTAATTCTATTATTAAATTTTGCAAATTTTTTTCTACACTAAGTGCTAATTAGAATTTATATTTTTATATATATATAAGAGAATACAAATGGCTTTCTAAATTAGTATTATTATTTAATATGACACGCTAATTAATATAAGATATTATACTATTTTTTTGGAACGATAATATAATATACTAATTGTATTTATTATATTCATAAAACCCTATAAAAATAACAATATAAGTGGTACTTATTAAATTATATTTTATTCAAAAATAGTATATCAATTGAAATCATAAATTATTTCCAATAAAAGAGCTAATAAATGTGTGTTAACCATCAAACATTACCTTTCTTTGTTAATATAAAACTTTAAGTTTCATTATATTAAATTTTAAGGCAAACCATAAGTATATTCAATAATTAAAACATAATATATATCTCTATACTAATAAAAGAGTAATCCTTTTGCCAAGTGTCATAATATTAGAACTCCTAATTATTATGATGTCACTTGTCATTCTATTAATTTTCTATTTTAAATTCATTAAACCTCCTAATTAATGTGATGTTATTTGTCAATCTACTTATTCTTTATTTTAAATTTTAAATTTTAAATTTTATATTATTGTTTTCATTAGTTCACAAATAAAAAGAGTCTAATATATATGATAAATTAATTCCACATATTTATTTGAATCAATAATTATAATTTTACATAACTAATAAAAAAATCTCTTAATTAACAATGTATTTAAAATTTTATATAAAATAATTGATTAATAATTTTGAATTTTTTACTATGAATATTTAATTAATTTTATAACCGTGATTTCCACGGGTTATAAACTAGTATATATATATATATATATATATATATATATATATATATATATATATATATATATATATATATATATATATATATTATGTTTTTAAACTATTCACCGTTTGAACCGAACATATCCATAAAAACAACATATATTTACTTTTTAGTGCAATTTAGTTTATTTTTAAACAACTTTATTTTATTTTAAATAAAAAACAACATAGATTTATTTTTAACACAAAAAAACAACGTATTTTTATTTTTCAACAAAATCATATGCTTATGTATTTAAACTAATGTGTGTGTATTATAAATATATTTGCCGATTCATTACGTCCGTTTATATATTGTATTACTAGTTTATAACCCGTGGGAACCACGGTTACAAAATTAATTTAACTTTTATAGTAAAAGTTCAAAGTTATTAATCAGTTATTTTAAATAAATTATTTATGTGAAATTAAAAAATTATAATCATTGATTTAAATAAATATTTGAAATTATATCACTTTATAATTTGTATTAATTTTATTTTAATGCTATTAATTTAATGTAGATAGAATGGAAAATTTAAATTTTAAAATTTCAAATGAATAATCAATAGGTGGACAAGTGACAAATATTAATTAGAAGATATAATATGGTGACACATGGCAAAAGAAGAATAAAATATGCATTAATTAAGAGTTCTAGTAAGGTGACACATGTCAAAAGGAGAATAAAACTATTCTTTTATTAGGATAAGAAGATTTTAAATGAAAATAATATATTAAACATATGTATTCATTGACTTAATAATATATGCCGAAAAAAGAGTAATAGACAGAAAATATTATTTGTTACCCATCAAGAGACAACTAATAGTCGAAAAGAACAAATCGCTAAGATGAAACAAATGGAAATGAAACAATTTGACGTCCGTCAAAACCAAACTAATTACATCTATAAACTAATCGTCGGAATAAAACAAATCGTCGCATCTGCATCGCGCGGGTACCCCACTAGTATATATATATATATATATATATATATATATATATATATATATATATATATATATATATATATATATATATATATATATATATATATATATATATGTTCAGGTTTATTTGAGATCATTCTAATTTTGTGAGACCGTGAGACCAAATCTAAAAATAATTTTAAAATGAAAAATAAATGGAAAAATCCAAAAAACAAATTTAATATTATTTTCGGAACTTGCATTAACTAAAAAGAAAATAAAAAATAACAAAAAAAAAACCCGTTTTTTTTTTAAAAATACGTGAAATATTATAATAGAATATTACACTGTACATATTCTAAAATATAATTTTAAAATGCAAAATAGATGGAAGAATCTAAAAATTCTTTTTTTAAATATTATTTTCGGAACTTGAATTAACTAAAAAAAATAAAAAATAAATAAATAAAATCCCTTTCTTTTGAAAAGTACGTGAAATATTCTAATAGAATATTACACTGTATATATTCTAAAAAATAATTTTAAAATGCAAAATAAATGGAAAAATCCAAAAATTCTTTTTTTAAATATTATTTTCGGAACTTGAATTAACTAAAAAAATAAAAATAAAAAAAAATACGTGTCTCATGGTCTCACAAAATTAGGCCGTCTCACATGAACTTAACCCTATATATATATATATATATATATATATATATATATATATATATATATATATATATATATATATATATATATATATATATATACTCCCTCCGTCCTAATATTATAGTCCATCTTTCCTTTTTGGTTTGTCCCAAAATAATAGTCCACTTCTAAAAATAAATAATATTTTTACCAAAATACCCCATCATTATTACTTAACAAACTAAAAAATTAATTGAACATTAAATGCAAAGTAAGGACAAAACTGTCGTTTTATTATATAAAGTTAGTGGTAATTAATGATTTTCTTAATTTGTGTGTTTTTTGTCTGTGGACAATAATATTTGGACGGAGGGAGTATATATATATATATATATATATATATATATATATATATATATATATATATATATAGAGAGAGAGAGAGAGAGAGAGAGAGAGAGTTAGGTTCATATATAATACATATCTATTGTGTGAATGTATAACAATTGTGGACCAATCAATAGATAAGAGTATTATAATGAATTCAATAATTAATAAATTAAATACCAAAATTGTAACTTATTTTTATAAAAGGAAACCTCATATTAGTCAACCTCTTTATCTCTCCCTTCTTCTCGATTGTCCTCAGCGACCCTTTTCTCTAACTTCTTGTTGGTTGATTGTTCCCCCAAAATCAATAATGGTCCGGAATCCAAGGATACCATCACCACTCACCAACACAGATCTTTACCAACACACACAAATAATGAATCACCAACGACATGTTGCCTCTTTCTCTGCATCTTCATTCACCCACCTCCGCCTCTTTGCATCTTGATTTGCCTAGCATTGGAACACTGCATCATAGTATGTAAGTAAAGTTAGCAAAACATGTTAATTTAATGTCTATTTCTCTTTCTGCTACTAGTACTATATCTCTCATGTTGCAGCATTTTAAGGAAAATTACCCTACATATGAACCCTAGGAATGAGAATTTTACCGTTCAGTGATATTGTGGGATTGTGAATTCCCACGCCCCGGCCTACTATATTGGACCCCATTTCTCCCTTTTTCTATTCAAATAAGCCCCAATCCTCATTTTTCAACCTAAATAAAAAAGGGAGAAATTGCAAGGAATGAAGACTAAAAGGATAAGCAAATCAAATTCTTAACGATTACTTTTTAGTCTTGTAACTGAATGTAAAATCATATTGCAATCATGTTCTAGGCTTCCTTTAACGACTGTAAGCTTTTTTTTTTTTTTTTTTTTGCTTCGGGCAGTCACAAAAATTGTGACCTTCATCTTCATTACTTCATCAAGTTTGTTTTCCATTTTCCTATCTGTTGTTTTTTTTTTTGCTATGCTATTTTTATGTTCCTAAGGAAGTTTGATTTCACCTATGTTTTTTATGTGCAGATAGAAGTTTAAGTTATATTATACACCTACAATTTTACCTTCTGCAATGTCTGTGATGCCAATGATTGCAAGAAAATAGTATGATTTCAATTTCAAGACAAAGCAATTTAGTTATGGAATCTCAATTTAATTCCTTCCATCTTGAATGTTTACAATGGTACATTTGATTTTTATTAAAAATAATAATAATAAGAGGGGAAAGGAAATCACTTACATTGGTTTCTAATGTGCAAAGTACCATTCAAGACATGTCAAACATAGTTTGTGTGTGGTTTTGCCTTTTAGTACAGTAAATGAATCACAAAATCTTGACATCTATTCTTTATGTGCAGTAGCATATTCATTATTTACACAAAATCTTAGCATATACATTATGTACACATTACACCATATTAGTCATATGACCTTGAAATTAACTTAGTGATTTTGTCTTGTTATTTTTAAACTTTTTTTTTTCATGTGAGCTTGAAATTAACTTAGTTTTCTTTGTGTTCAAGTAGCCTAACATAGTTAAGGAGCAGCAATTAGCAAAGTCTATAGACTTAGTTAAGAAGGCGATCCCTTTTCCTGAGCCTGAGTTCTTGAATTTTTTACACACACATGAAAAAGGAGAATCGCAGAGGAAAAGAAAGGAGGAACGTTTTTTTTTAATCTTGAAGTGTTGTCTTCATTGACATGATTTTTATAGAGATGCAGTAGTAATTATATTTGTTCTCTTTGTTTCTATGATATTCTTTCAGAATATACATTAAAAAACCCTCATTCTTTAAGAATATATATTTTTTCTACATGTATTCGTAATTTTGCAGAATGCAACAACCAGTTATACTATCATTTGTATTAGGTTTTATAAAAACCTCATTCTTTTAGAATGTATACTCTTTTAGCATGTATTAACAATATTGTAAAATGCATCTAACAAATTATATTATGATTTTTATTAGTTTTTATATGATTCTTATTAATTAGAATATACATAATCTTATTCTTTAAGAATGTGTAATTCACATAGAATATCTATATGAACTCTTAAACTTTAAGAATGTTTTTACTTTTAAAAGAATGAATGTCTGATAATAAAAAAAATTAACCAAATGAATAAAGATATTCTTAAAGAATTTCCTGTCTTATTCTTCAAGAACATATATATTTTTTACTGTTTGAAAAAATTTGGTTATGTAATTGTCATTAATGTTTTATTCTTTAAGAATGTTAAAGTATGTTTTAAGAATGCCAGTTATGACATCTAATTAATGTTTTATTCTACAAAAATTTCTTACGAAAATGTCATTCATAATCTTTCTTATCATCAAGCATTGAGTTTTAATTAATAAATCGATTCTTAACGATTTTCATGATATATAAAAAGTTATACTTTTAAATAAGATTGATTCTTAATGTTGTATCAACCCTAAGAATTGTTAAAATATTGTATTCTTAAGCATAAGAATGACATAAAATAAGTCACAAATTAATTCTTAATTGTTCTCATGATCAAGAAAAAAATCAAATATCATAAGTGGTGAAAAAAGAAAACACAAATCTTAACGAATGAAGTATGTTTCAAGTTTTTTGAGTATTATGTAAAGCACGGTTACAGTTCCTATGAAAATTCACCTTCCATATTAACTTTTTAACCTCACTTACAATTAATTAAATGCAATTATATAGTAAATGCTACCACATGTTAATAACATGTACCCTAATATCATAACCCTTCATTTCTTTTAATCCAATGGACAAAAATTAGTCATACATTCATACAATATTTGAAGTTCACATTTGATCCTAACCCTATATATATATATATATATATATATATATATATATATATATATATATATATATATATATATATATATATATATATATATGTGTTCAAATGTTTCTAGCAAATAGTATGTGCCTAAATGCACCAATGAAAATTCAGGAAACAATAAATCATTAATTAAATTAAAAAATGGTATAATAGTAAACTTAGTATATATAATTATGGTAAAAAAATCATTCAATTAATCTCTCCTTAATTAGTTAAACCCTAAAAAACCAACATCCCTTTATCAATCAGTCGTCGCTCACAAAATTATCTCGCCTCCACACCGGCGTTTCTTCGATTTCGCCACTGTGCAACATCGTCGGTAGCGGATTGATACCAATTCATCGATCAATTCATATTCACCGGTTCATTCATCTACTACGTCTCTATTTTCCCGTTCGAAAGGTTTGTGGTTTTTTCCCCTGTAAATATTTGATTTTCATTTCTTTTACTTCTTGTTGTCTAGCGATTCTTCCAATGGATGCTACTATTTACGATTCTTTTTCATCTATCCAGGGCATTTGTTTGCTCGATTTTTCCCATTAAACTTTTTTCATTCAACATTGAGAAAAAAGAGTCGATAAATGTTTTAATTTAATAATACTTGGATTTAATATAATGAATACTAAGAATTTATGAAGGATTTATACAAGCTGGTGGGTGGCGTTAATGGGAAACAATGTCTTTTTGCTGTTAGTGTGCCACCAACTATTTTTTTGTGGATTTTTCTTGTTAAGTTTGAAACTCAATTTACTTTTCTTTTTTCCCAAATCTCGTCGACATAATAACATTTGTTTTTGTGATAAGTAGATAGAGTAAATTACCGTATTGATTGTTCATATGAATTTTATGTTGATGTTCATATGAATTTTATGTTTATGGTTCTCAATTGGAATTTTATTCATTCATGATTTATACAAAATGTGGTGTGATTTAGGGAGCGCCCTAAAAGTGTTTGATGAAATGCCAAAGATAAATATTATCGTATTGATCGCTCAACATGTCATGGCCTCAAATTGTATTCATGGTTAGTGATGGTATTTTTATCGAATGTTTATCGATTCTGCATATCATCTCCATTGTTCTATTGATTTATGTATTTTTTTACTTGGATATTTTTCCAATAGAATGCATACGGTAACTGAATCTTGAATTCCAATTCTATCGGAATGGAATCACGAATTCCAATTATGTTGGAATGTAATATGGATATTTTTTATAGTTTTTATTCTCTTAGAAACCGAACACAGGAGGTATACCCTCCTATGTAACTCATTAACTTTGCAAACTTTATTAATTAAAATGAACCCTCATCTAAGAAATTTTAATCCAATTGCTTTTTTATTTTGATTTTGGAACACAATCAGTAGTTTTTTAACCAACAAATAAGTATATATGTTGATCATTCTATGTATCCTGCTATTTCAGTTTCATAGTTTTTTTTCTATTTAGATTGTTAGGTTTTTTTAATGCATCTTAATGTCGATCACCTTAAGCAGTGAATAACCGTAACCAATTCTGTCAGAATAAAATTGGTTTCTATTATTGTTATTGGTATTGATTCTTATAGAATGACATCCTAAATAATGAAACATTACATTCTTTCAAAATAATATACATTGCAAGTTTACAGATGATTGTTAATGTTGATTTGTAGAAATTATAGTTATATTCTATTTGAATGTATATCACATTCTATTAGAATTAATTGTTTTATTCTATTTAATGCACTAAAATTTTTAATATTTTGAAAGTTGATAATGTTTTACTTGTGAATTTAGGTTTTGAAGAAGTTGTCATTAATGTGGAAAATGAAGAAAACATGGAGAACGATATTTGTATTCTAACAGAATGTATTCTGTCAGAATTTTTAAATTGTTTCTTAACAAGAATATTCTTTCGGAATAGAGTGGTGTTTTTGTTAGATTTTGATGTTTTTTTTTCTTGTTTAACCATTTTTAGTTTTAATCTTTAAGAATAAATGTAATCGTCAAACCATTATTAGTCATAATTTTTTTAGAATGATTGTAATAATGTTTATAGTCTTTTTTTTTACTGATGAATGTAAATAGTGATTCTTAAAGAATAAAATTCGTATTTTTTAGAAAAATGTTATTATTAATAATATGTTGTATAATTCTTTAAGCATGTTTAATAAAAAAATATCTTGAATGAAATAATATTCTGCAACAATAAAACAACAAATATATTTATTAGTTTATTGTTGACTTTTTTGTCATTCTGACAAAATAAAATCGGCTATTATTAAAAGTAACATTAAAACTTAAATAGAATTAATTTAAAAAATTCAGATTTTTTAAAAATAAAGGAATTAATGATTCCTTAAAATCCGAGAATTTCCTTTTTTAAAATAGGTTAATTGACCAAAATACTCTTTTGCTGAAATTTTTGTGATTATATGATACATGCTACCATATTATAATATCATAGACTCCCAAATCATGATTGTTGATTCTATTCATCCGGTGGTCAAGATCTGTGCATTCTGGCACACAATAGTTACTAGAAACAATATAACCTAACCCTATATATATATATATATATATATATATATATATATATATATATATATATATATATATATATATATATATATATATATATATATATATATATATAGGATATAGATCCGGTAAAAAAAAATTTTGGTAGGAAGGTAAGAAGTCTTTTTTCTACATATTTTTTTGACGAACCAAAAAAATGAATCACTAGATGATTCATTTGTAAGATGATTCACAAGAAAAAATTCCCAAAAAAAACATCTTTATGATTCATTTTTAAGTAAATTAAGAAAAAATTCACTTTTGTGACAATTTTAGTGAATAACAACAAAATCATTGTATAAATGAATCATCGAGATGTTTTTTTGAGAATTTTTTCTTGTGAATCATCTTACAAATAAATCAACTAATGATTCATTTTGTTTGTTCGCGAAAAAAATATGTAGAAAAAAAAACTTGTTACCTTCCTACCAAAAATTTCCTTCTTAATTGATCTTGACTCTATATATATATATATATATATATATATATATATATATATATATATATATATATATATATATATATATATATATATATATATATATATATATATATATATATATATATATATATATATATATGGCCCAACGTCCAAACTAAAAGTAGCCCAAAAAATAAACAAGTTTACCCACTTTTAGCTGAACACATTACACATCTATAATATGGGAGGAATTGGAATAACCGACAGAAGGAAGCAGGAGCTAGCTGATTAGGGCGCCATATGAATCAATAATCGAATTTACATCCTTGATAATTGAATAGGCATCAACCCTAGACCTTGTGAATCGACATCAGACGTTTGATAATGAATTCATGAACTAATCGAATGAACCATATGTTGATTTCTATCTCACTGCCTCAAATGGTTACTCTCTCTCGGTTACAATCGACTTCCTTGCTCCTAACCCTCATTTCTTGCAGATTCCCTCGCATTCTCCTTTTGCTTCGGACTCTTGATTCTCTTATTTCGAATCCTTGCGACTTGCGTGATTGTCAGATAAGAAGGAAGGTTTGAATATTCTTTTTGATTTTTGTTTGAAAAGCTTATATGTGTGTGTATCATTTTTTTTTTGGGTTTTTTATGAATTTCCCTTCTATTATATGTTATATATCAAATTTTTGTTTCTCATATTTTTGAAATCAATTTATTCAGGACAAGTGAAAAGCATTGCTCTATGTTTAAGAATTTTCACTCAATTAAGTATTATTTTTATATCTAACTAGTTTAAAACCCGTGGAAACCACGGTTATAAAATTAATTAAACTTTAATAGTAAGAACTCAAAATTATTAATCAATTATTTTAAATAAATTATTAATTAACTGATATTTTTTTAGTTATATAAAATTTAATCGTAAATTTAAATAAATATATGAAATTCTATCACCTTATAATTTATATTAATTTTATTTTAATTTTTATTCTAATGTTATTAGTTTAATGTACTTAGAGTGAGAAATTTAAATTTTAAAATTTGAAATTAAGAATTAGTAAGTTGACAAATGGCATACATTAATTAAGAGGTATAATAAGATGACACATGGCATAAGAATAGTAAAATCTACATTAATTATGAGACTTAATATAATGACAAATGTCAAAAGGAGATTAAAACTATTCTTTTATTAGAATAGGGATTGTATAACAAGAGGTCTTATGTTTCAAATTTTCTAATGTTTTTAGGAATATATCGTCCCTATATTACGGGTCAGTTTACGGATTAATCCTAACTTTTATTTTTTGAACAAAAGAGTCTCGATTATTTTATATTTTGCCGAAATTGACGAAAAAGTTTTTTTTTCAACAGAAAATGACAGATTATTGTATAAAACTTGATAATTGAGACTTTTTCTTCAAAAAATAAATGTTGAAATTAAACCATAAATTAACTCAAATTATTAGGACTTTATCGAAAATTTCTCATGTTTTTATCTTAATGCTTTGTTATAAAGGTAAAAAGGATATATGGATAAAATTTTCAAACTAGTGAGTTATTATTTAAATGAACATGATAATAAGTTTGAATAAAAAATATTAAGTTGAATGAACATAATAGTAATCTATAGCATCTTATTAGCCATTCCTTTACAATTGCATCTTATTTAATAAGATAGTAATTTATAACATTTTATTAACAGTTCTTCTTACTATTACTATTTCATCATCAGAGATAGACTTGACAATTCTCGATACAACCCATGACACGATACGAAATAAACAAGTTTGGGTTGAGTTTTTCAATCCATCAACCTACGAACCCGTCAACCCGTTTATTAAACAGGTCATATATAGGTTTTCAAAAAATATACGGTTTGACCCGCCACTTCGTTTAAAAATTTAATAAAAAAATTATATATTTTTTAAAAGTATTAAGTATTATACACTATATAATTTATAGTCTATATTAGGATAGGATACCCGATATCATTGACCATTTGACATTTGACGTTTGCCCTAAATAATCTCAGTATCTCACAAACAAAATCGAATAAGCCCTCTTTCGCTCTCCCCTTTGTGATGGACAGAGAGAACTCATGAACAACGGTGACATGAATGATTGAGCAATCATTATTGAACGACGTCGACGCTTGAATGTGAACAAAGAGCGCACAATGAAGTAGACAATCGATTTGTTGCGACCCAACCCACAAGCACACAAACTCAAATCTACACGAACCCGCCAACCTGTGACCTATATAGTTAAATGAGTTGTGTTCGGGTTGATATATTTTGACCCGCCAACCCGAACACGACACAATTGGCAGACCTAATCAGAGATAGAAGTTTTTCATCAATGTTGCAAAAAAGCATTTCTTTAATATTTATTTATTTTTTTTTGTAATTATTGTGATTATATTTTTGTGTTTTGTGGACATTATTTATGATTTTTATAAGCAGTACTTTTTCGAATCATCTTTAATAAATGAAGGTTTTTTTTGCCACATGTCATCTTCTCCTTCATTTTTGACACTTGTCATTTTGTGAGAATTTTAGAAATTTTATTTTCCACTTGTCATTTTTTAGGGATTTCTATTTTCTTAAAATAAAATCCTATAAAATTGTAATGAGTTTTATAAGGAAATAAAATCATCCTATTAATTTGGTAATAGATTTTCATAAATACTTCGAATGATTTAATTTTTTTTGCAAATTTTCAAAAGATTACTTTTTGTTATATAAAATATTACATTATAAAATATTTCATATTTATATATTGATATTAAATTTTTATTTTTAATAAATCCGTGTAATACACGGGTCTCACACCTAGTCTTTATTATATTTGACTTGAGGGGCTATTTTTTCTTTTTGCCATGTGTCCAATGTATGCTTGGACCGGCCTCGTAACCGGAAAATATGTGATCGAGGAAGACGATTTTAAGACATATTATGTTGATTTGTGCGGGATCTAAAGAAAAGTGTAATAAGTGTTCTTTACAAAGGTTGGGTCCTTTTAATTTGTCTCCATTTGTCACCGGGGTTCATGATTAATTAATGAAACTCTCCACATAATGCAACAAGTTTCATCTTTAAATCTTACTAATGAAATGACTAGGTGTGGACACATGTACATATGCTCAAACGAGGTAGAGAATATTGATTTCCCCCTAAAAATCAATGTTTCTTTAAGGAAATATACAGAGCTAGAGTTACACTTCTTTTTTTATATATGTGTATCACCAATAATCTTCACAGGAGCAACGTCCATCTTGGAAGTTATGGAATTGGAGCTGGTCCCTCACCATTATCAACCTACGTCTGACTTTTGAGATTAATTTCATTCGAGAGTGGCAACGATCACATATCCTCCCTGAGCTTTTTATAAGACGGATCGGTGCTATGTAAGGTGCGTACCGCAGGGCATAAGCTACTGCAACCTCCTCGCTATGATAATCAGAGCGATCTTCTTTCATTCCATCCGAAACTTCAATGTCATCAAGATTAGCTGAGTCGTCATTAATAGCTTCAAACATCGGCTTCATTACGTCATCAAGCTTATCAAACTCTGGGTCCTCGTTGTCTACCGTAAGAAACTCATGTCTTTTTTTATTGATATCCAACATGCACACACCGCCTTAGTTTCAATAGACGATGGAACTTTCTGACTCTACACAACTTACTCACCTTAGGCGTCAGATCATGAGGGATCAACTCTTCAATTCGGTTGAACAGAGAGGAGTTTTGATGTTCCTGACAACCATTGAGCAAGGCCACCCAAGCACATGCATGCCATTTCAATGGTGTCGATGCAATAAAACTTAAAGCTTCTCTTAGTCGTGCAGCCCTTATTAGAATACTAATGATACACATATAGTGCTCTAAACCAGGTTTGACACCCTTCTGTTCCATGAACTCGTACAAATAGTAGTACCCTTCTTCCACAAGCCCCATATGTTCACAGGCATTGAGAACACAGATAAAACTCAAAGAATCAGGTTCTTCTCCTTTTTCCAACATTTTTTTAAACAAGGCCAACGACTTGCTACCAAGGCCATGATACGCATATCCACCGATCATGATATTCCAGGTTAAAGTATCACGATAAGTCGTACCTAAAAACACCTTTTCAGCAGCTTTAATGTCACCACTCCTCGCGTACATGTCAATCAAGGCACTCTCGACATTCTTATGATCCTTGAATCCAGTCTTATGTGCAAATGCATGCAGCGAACTACCGTATCTCAAATATAATATTTTAGCACATGCATCGAGTAGTACACAAAACGTATATTCATTTGGAGCAACATTCTCATGCTGCATATCCGAAAACAATTCTAACGATAAAGCCGCCAACATTGCTGTCCATATAACCACGTTTTGAACTTCATACATGTCAAAAACTTTTGCAGCAGTTAAAATATCTCCACATATCCCATACATCTGGATCATTTCGCTGCATACAGACACATCAAACTCGACATTACTTTTTAGCAGCTTGTTGTGTACTTCACGCCCCAAGTCCAAATCACTAAGTTTACAACAAAGACCAAAGAGACCAATATAAGTTGCTTTGTTCCACACCTTATCTACAACAGACATTCTCTTTAAGAAACTCAATGCCTCATCCAAGTAACCTTTCTCGACAAGTTCATCCAACATAAGATTATAAGAGCGGATATCCAATCTATCATTAGAAGCTTTAACATGCATAGCCCCTACCACATCCGGCAACATGGAATGCAAGCACACAAGAGCGTTTTCCATGTACTTATTGAACACTAATCCAGATTTTAACATATACCCATGACATTGTGTGCCAAATAAAAGGTGCCCAGAGTTTACACAAGACGAAAGCACCAATGAAGATATATACTCGTTAGGGAAATACACATCGTGCTCTGAAACCATTGATTTAAAAAATTCAAGAACTTGAAGACCAGAAGCGTTTTGGAAAGGATTCCGCATTAGATTACAAACATTGTGAGCAAATCCCGGTGCTTTACGTTGTGAGTAAATATCACGAGACCACTGATTAGACGCTAAACGATCGGAATATATTTTGCCCAACTCAAGGTTTGTAGTCCCACTCATGTATCTTAGGAGCTTAACACTGTCCTGTAGAAAAAGCAAAGGGGAAGTCCTCATCATGACACTGACGTTACTAAAATTCCAACTCCGTTCACCAATCCTTGTTTAATACTGCATAAAATTTGACATAGATTAGATATTTTACATGGAACAGTAAGAAATTAGGTTAATCCTAATTGTTTATTATAGGTCAACATATCAAATCAATCTAGTTGGCTAGAAATTATGAGTTAGTTTTTTATAGTATTAAAATGAAAATATACTTTATCCTAATAAAAATATAGATATCCAATAAGCTAATAAGATTCCGAGTTATCCCAGATGGTTGTTTTTATTAGGGCTGTTCGAATGCTCGAGGTAATGGATTTTGCTATCCGAATCTTTTTGGTTTCGGATACATATTCAGATATCGGAAATTTCTATCATTTTCTTCGATAGAATGGAAGTATATCATGAAAAAGTATTTACTCATATATAATAGCGTAAAGCGTGTCTGTGGTATTAAACAAATTGAAAAATATGGAAATTATATATTAAATTATAAATACTTAAAAAACCCTATACTACATATTGCATAAGGCATCAATTTCAAAAGTGGGCATTAGGCATGGTGAAAAAAAAAAGCACAAGTATCTTCTTAAATACTAAATTCCTAATCCTTAATTAATCATGAAAACTAAGAATTAGCAAAATCATCATCTCCAACTTGGACAACATCCGATATCTTCTCCCACCTACACAAGTCAATAGCGTTAATTACATAATCAATCAAGAAGTCAGGAGGCATTGTACATCACTGCAGATTAAGTGTAAAACATGTAGCATGATTAATTGATTAAGTGTAAAACAGTTAACATTATTAACCGATTACAGAAGAAGTATAGTAGGATAGGAAATCATTAAAAGCTATAGAATTTGTGAAGAAGAGATGGTGAAACATAAAAGATTTTAGAAGTTGTACCTTGTTTTGATCTTGATGTTGATTCCAACTATTGTGTTCAGAGGAGGATGAAGATGAAAATAGAGAAGAAGAAATCCCGCTAATGATGTTGTCTTTGTTGTGCGACGTATGGAGTCTCATTTTAACAAGCCCTGCGACTAAACTTGGCCCATCTAATAAAATAAGCCCACTATCCCAAAGCGTGCCTAAGGGCTGCTTTATTATATAACAATCCTAAAGATAATAATCATGTTTAATCATGTTTTGATGCTTAGTTAAACTGCTGTTGCCCTAAACTGATTCCACTAGGAAAACGTTCTTATACAGAGACTGTAAAAAAAATAACGTGGTAAAACATGATTTAGAGTAAAAGCCGACTGTGAGCACGTACTATTGACTAATAACTATTAATCCAAAAGAATCACAAAAACCTAATTACGTACGCTCGAATTATTGATGAAAACAGAAGGGCCTAGGGTAAAAACAGGTTCTTAGAAATTTCGCATAGCCAGACGCATTGGTAAAGAGAAAGTTGAGGATCAGAGATTGATGGAAGCTACGGAAGCCAAGGGGTCAAGCGAAGTTGAAACCGGAATAAACAAGAAACGCTTAAGAAATATCTAATCTTAACTATCAAGAATCATAAATATAGATATGATATAACAGGAGTACCTGGAGCAATAGCAGGCTCTTTAAACTTTCGAGCGACTTTTGCTGCCATACACAAAAGAGGTAAATATCATAGATTGAAATTAGCGACGAATTGAAGGCCAAGGGTGACGTGAAATTGAACCCTAATAAAGCTTTTATAAGCCGTTTCATTTATCCATGCATGTTTAGGTGTGGCATTCGGTTCCCTTCGGTTACTTGGCAAACATTGGGCTCAGTCTTTGGCATGCCGAGCTCGGCTCGGCAATACAGCGAGGACGAACAAATGTAAGAGAGTTTTATTATTATTTTTTTTAATCCATTTGTTTTTTAAATATTTTTTCCAAAAATTATCCTCTTTCCAAAAAAACACATAATTTCAAAAATATAACCGTTTTTTTTTTCAAAATTTCAAATTTTAAACCCTTAATCTTTAACTATAAATATTATCATCATTATTCACTCTTCACCCTATTCAAATCTCCTTAATTCTACTATCTTAAATTTCTTATTTTTCCATTCTTTTATACTCCTCATCACAAAAAATGGCTATTGTTTGGTCGACCGTAGAAAAAATCTTACTCGCTCGTTTATGGATTGATTTAACAGAAGATCTACACCACAGTGACTACCCTTCGGCTAATTTTTGGAGTAGAGTCGCCAAAATATACAACCGTCAAGCCCTTCATCCACGAAGAAAAGATCTAATCTACGTCAAATGGAGAAACGCACACACACTCGCAACTCGATTTACTATTGTGTTTCGTAGAGTGATGCATAATGCCGGAAATGGTGAAAACGAAAATATTTTGCTACAGAATACTCTTGAGGCTTACTGTGTTCAAACTGACAAAAATTTCAAGCTTGTTGAGTTTTGATAATTTGTAAGGCAAAGCCCCAAATAGCTTGATGTTTGAATTTCTAGTGTGATGTTTCTGAAATTCTAGTTTTCTTGTGATATTTTTAATGTCTGTGTTTTTTTTTTATTTTTAGCGTGATTTTTTTTTTAATTTCTAGTGTGATTTTTTTTTAATTTCTACGTTTGTTTTAATGGAATTTAAGTTTAAAAAAAAATATATGTTTGCAATATTTATTTTCTAAATTAATTAAAGTTAATATATATTTAGCATGCCAAATGTGGCAACTCGTGTCTAGCAAATGACAACTTTTGACAAAAATGACATGACGCCTACGTTGACTGTGGTAAATGTGACACCACACCCACCAACCTTAGAGATAGTAGAGATAAAAAGATAGTAGAGACAAATCGCCGTTCTAAGAAAAAAAGTAGAGACAAATCAAATGACCAGTTTGGAAAGACCGAAAAACCCTATAAAAATTAAAAACCAAGGTTCTCAAGTTCAAGATATTACGTACGATCGTTTTTGAATTTACAAGATCGGAATCCTAAGATCTCACAAAATAAAACATAATCTTAATTTTAATTTTAAAACATAAAAACATTTCAAACATTAAATTTTACGTTCAAAAGTTATTAAAGCTTCAAAATATTAGTCATAACTCATAAGTGACAACACAAAATGATAAATGGTAATTTGTAAAAAGGGTAAAAGACATAAAATAGTAAAAAAAATTCATTGCAAAAAAATAAAATAAATAAATAAATCAAGGGAATGTAGGATCTGATCTCCGATCCTACGCTCCTATCTACGATCTTACGATTCTATTTACGATCGTACGATCCTATGATCAAGATCACGATTTTAATAAGCGTTATAAAAACCCTATAACACTGAAAGCTTTTTATAGATATGAAGAGTTTTTTTTTTAAAAAAAAACTAGGTACTTTTAAAAAGGTGTCGTAAATAGGTTAACTTTTAAACATTTTGTAGACACATGTTGTTTTGAGGGAGGGCCACCATTTTTATTTTTTTATAGGGATTATTTGCTAAAAATATTTTCATTTATAACCCTTATATTTACAAATTTAACCCTTTAAGTTATATCTCATTTTGTTTTTCTCTTTCAAAAAATCTATTTTTTATCCTTATTAAAAATATATGCATACATTACTTTATTCCATAATATATGATTATATTTTATGTATTATTTTTTACAAGTAATATCTTTAAATAGATCTTATAAATACTTTTAAATAGATATCAATATTGAATATATTATAATGTTACGAAATTACCAAAATAATTAAAAACGATATTACAATACGAATTAAGCGTAAAATTACAATACAAGTTAACAGTAACCTACATTATTAATTGAAAGTGTTACAAACTTCATAGCTGTAACGACCCGATTTTTCAAAGGAAAGTTTTCATTTTTGATTATCCAAACACATTTCCATAAATTACAAAATCTCATATATAATTGTTTTCAAACTCATATCAATTACAACTTTTATTTAAAATATCAAAGTGTCCCATAACGCAAGTGTGAGAGTGCACGTCGCGCCATCAAGTCTTGCCCTTGCCCTTGGGATCCGATGTACCTGAAACAAATCCACAACCTGTAAGCTACCTCACATGGTCTTTTCCTACGAATGTCATGGGCTACCCCACATGGTCTTATATCCAACTGTCACGGGCTCCCCGCGGGGGTCTTTCATGCAATAACGTTCAATCACTAGCATACTAATTAGCACAAAGATAACTATCATACCACATATCTCTACGAACGCTAGTGTACCACAGAACATAAAATGGATTGGCCTTGGTGCCTTAGACCCGTTGGTATGGTGAGAAGACTCACCTCTCTCGAATGTTGAACTGACAAGCTAGAACCAGATATATCCCACGTGTTGCTCCAACTCAACTGCCTGTAAGCATCATAAGATAGACTTGTCATAATCCCATAATTACCCTCAAGGTTAACCCTGGTTAACCTTGGTCAAAGTCAGAGGTGACAGTAAAAGTCAACAGTCCATGTTGACCTCAACTTGTCGAGTGCATCTAGTGACTCGTCGAGTTCCTACCGAGTCCAGACAACTTGATCAAACCCTAGCCAACTCACCGAGTTGTTTCATCAACTCGACAAGTTCACTTGATATTCAGAAGGTGGGTAAACCCGATCCGACTCGTCGTGATGTTAGGGAAACTCGTCGAGTGCCCCTTCCTATTTGCTTATTGTGATGATACACCGAATCCAAGGACTCCAGGGCTTAGATCTAAAGCCCTAATGTGTCTAGAAGGATAAAGTTTCCAACTTTACCCTCTAGAACCGTTCCAAATGTTGTAAGGCCCTTATCAAAGGTTGGAAGTTCCAAAGCTTTGTCATATGGTCCAAAACTCTAGGGATCTGAAATCCCTCCTTTCCAGAAAAGTTTCTAGTCCTCAAAACGTTCCAAAGATGGAGGCTTTATGGACATGCATGTCCAATGCATCTCCCTAGGTCAAAATGTCTAAAAAGAGGGAAATATGCCCTAAAAACCCTTGCATGGTGTCCTTGCTCAACCAAAGGCTAGATCTAGCCTACCTTGGGACCTTTTTGCCCTGGAGATTCATAAAGTTGCAAACTTTATGAACACCATGAAGAGTAAACTCACGATCTAGTCGTATTTTGAGTGTTGAAGACTTACAACAGTCCACAAGATGGTCAAGCTCAAGCATGTGTGATTGGTTTGTTGGATCCTCTCACTATCTCCTTCTTCTTAAGCTTCAAAGTCACTCTAGTTCACAAAATGGAAGGGAATGGGGATTAAGGTTAGCACAGACGTTCTTAGGGTTTGGAGGCTGATGGAAGGTCAACCTTAAGGCTCTTAAGGAGATTATATAGGGTGCAAACCCTAAAATTAGGGTTTTATCATTACAATGTCTACTCGTCGAGTCAGCCTTCCAGCTCGTCGAGTAGGGTGTAGATCTCGCGTCCTTGAAATGCCCTCTACTCAACGAGTTGAACTCCCAACTTGCTGAGTCGACACACTAAAACCCTAAATCTTAAATAAATTAAGTAATACCTGGACCAGATGTTACAAGTCTCCCAGCGTCGTTGAAATGCCCTCTACTCGATGAGTTGGACTCCCAACTCGCCAAGTCCACACACCAAAACCCTAGATCTTAAATAAATTAAGTAATACCTGGAACAGGTGTTACAAGTCTCCCCCACTTGAACTAGACTTCGTCGTCGAAGTCTGCTGATCCAAACAAATCCGGGTAGTGATCTTGTAACACCCAGATTTTCAAAGACAAAATTTTCATTTAAATAATCAATTTAATATTAAAAACACTTGCTTAAAATCTTATTTACATTCGAATTTCCAAAACATAGTTTCTTTTTCATTATAATAGAAGACCAGGATCCTCCAAATCATAACTCTTTCTTCGGTGTGTACAATCGAACCGTTGCCATCCCGCGTTACTGTAAGAACCTGAAACAACATAACATAAACAACGTAAGCACGAAGCTTAGTGAGTTCCCCAATATACCTTACGCACATACGCCTTCCGGCCCGGATCTTTCGATCCACATAATATCGCCTTCCGGCCCGGATCTTTCGATCCACATAACATCGCCTTCCGGCCCGACCTTCCGGTCCATGTGTCTCAGGGGACTTCCGTCCCTGCTGGGTAAACCTTCCGGCCTTACCCACGCCGACCTTCCGGTCCATCACACATATATAACACATAATACAAATACTCTAACACATAAAGCACATATATCATATATCATACCTGACCTTTCTGTCACATAATACATTGCCTTCCGGCCCATATATAAGCATGTATATCACGCGTAGCAACTAATTTTCCATTCATAGCATATAAACATAACACACAACATACTTGACCTTCCGGTCACACAATCAAACCCTTCCGGGTGAGGTATAGTGAGAAGACTCACCTCGCGGTCACTAGAAGATAGCAACTCCTAAAATCCCTTGCACTTGATCCTCCGAGCTGCAAGCTCCCTGTAACATCATATATCCCTTATTTAATACTTCTATCTTCCACGTTAACTGACCCTAAGAATCACACCAGTCAACTCTGGTCAACAGTCCAATGACAGCTCGACTGGACTCGGCGAGTTCCCTGGCGACTCGGCGAGTCTGGTCGTCCTTCAATCCTGTGAGATTCCCTTTCTACTCGTCGAGTATCCTCTTTGACTCGACGAGTCACTCCTGGAAGAATCGCGGGGCCACCCCGACTCCACTCGCCGAGTCTGAAGAACAACTCGGCGAGTCCCAGTGAATCTTCAAGCTACTCGCCGAGTCTGATCATCCGACTCGGCGAGTCCACGCCATGCAGTCGATCCAACTGCTTCCTGAGATACGTTTTTCCCGAGATACACACTCATGGGACTTCTGGACCTCTAATCATCCTATTACTAGGGTAGAAACCTTTGTATAACAACATAATAATCCATCAAATCTCCAAATGGGTTTCATAAACCCTAAATTCTTGTACACATCTAAATAACAGGAATGATCCGAAACCTTACCTGAAAACATACTCTCTGTGTCCTCAAACCTCAGAACCCGACCCCCTTGCTCTTCCTTTGGCCAAAATCCTTCCTCTTCTTGCATCACAATTCCTTCAAAGTCAATAATGGCCTCCAAGTTTTGCTCCAAATGCCACAGTCGTCTAGGGTTCTCCACAATCGGCCAAAAGACGTGAAATGACGACATAACAACCCTTAAATACGACCCAATACGAAACGACTAGGGTTTCTGCTGAACAGCGTCGACTCGCCGAGTCCATACCTGGACTCGTCGAGTCCAGTCGCGAACCCGCGACCAACTCTGCGACCCTACTCGGCGAGTCTGGCTCCAACTCGCCGAGTCTCCCCTTTAAAATACCCCAAAATGCAATTTAACAATACTTGAGATTTTGGGCTGTTACAATTCTCCCCCACTAGAATTAGACTTCGCCCTCGAAGTCTCACTCTGAAAATAGTTCTGGATGCTGCTCCCGCATCACACGTTTCGGCTTCCCTAAACACTTCCGATATCTTCCGAGATCGCTACTGAACCAATAACAGAGGTACCTCCTTGTTCCTCAGAACCTTGATCTTCCGATCTCCGACGGCCACTGGCCTCCCGACGTAACACAGGCGCGCATCCACCTAATCGTTCTCTAGCAGAACCACTGCTGACCCATCCGCTATACACCTCTTCAACTGCGACACATGAAAAGAATATATCATGGATTTGTCTCAAATCCATGGGCAACTCCAACCGTTAGGCCACCCGGCCTACCCCCGCAATCACATGAAAAGGCCCAATCTACCGGAACCCCAACTTGCCCCACTTCTTGAATCGAATCACTCCTCTCTAAAGAGAGGCCTTCAGGAGTACTAAGTCATCGACCTGAAACTCAAGCTCGAACCGGCGTCTGCCTGCATAACTTTCCTGATAACTCTAGACGATCACTAACTCTCTTTAACCTGCTGAGTCTGCTTTGCCAACTAAAGTACGAACTCTGAACTGCTCATCACTCTCTGTAATTGGAAATTACCCAAGATGCACCCTGCTCCAAATCCCAACGATCACTCAACCCATAAGGGTTAGGAAACCCTGAACCACCGGATTCCCGATCCAAAGCCCACTTTGCCCATTCCGGACCGACTGAGAGATCCGTTCTCCCTCTCAGATCAACTCCCACAAGTTCCCTCTTGCCATCACATACACATACTGAACTAGTCCCAACACCCGCAGGTGGAAAGACCCGATACACTGATGATATCCTCGAACATCTCCCAAGACGAACCACTACATCCACCCTACACTCTGATCAGATTCACACTGAGAATTTAAAATTTTCTCTCTCCCTGCATCCCTTCTGAACCTCAACAGACATTCCAACCGAATGGGTTCCTACTCCACTGCCGCGAACACGATGCTCAAAACCATACTCGAAATACTCTAATTATAACTCTGCTCTGCAGCTTTCACTTTCGTGAACTTGCACCCCCTTCGGAGTTACATACCCCCCTCTTTTCCTTTTCCACGGAACTCTCTTGAACATAATGCCACTCCAACCGGTGCCACGGTGCCCGCCCCAAGCGACACCACCCTTTTTGCGTAACTGCTATTCACATACTCTGGTTCTCATTGCAGGGGCTCTCAATCCCATGCACTCTCTCCACTCATCAAAATCACTGTCTCCGCTAAACAAGATCAATAACCCGGGGCCAGACCTTCCAAAGCAATCACACTGCAACATTCGTGATCCGCAAATCTCAAACTAATCCAGCAATACCAACAGAGTCTCCAGTATGACTGGACCGACTCTCATAACACATACTAGCCACTCGAGGCTATATCTCTGTGGGTCCGTACACCCAACTCTGCGAACCCTCAGGTTCTAACTCTGGGAACCTTCCGGTTCCAGCTCTAGAAACATGCACAACATAATCCCGTGGGATTAATGCAGTACAACCATCACGTACCTCAACGTACCGATACTCTGATCACATAACCCCGATTACTTTCTCAAGCTTGATCCCGGCCTGCACTCAGGCCTCCAAAATCGAATGCCCTAGGTCTGTATTTCGCCCCGCATACTCAACACTCGCCCTCGTCGGCCTATACTTTGCGCTGACAAACACTGCTGAATCCCAACAGCTAAGCACCCTTACATACTCATCGATCTCCCGGAGAATTTTACAATTCTCCCCCACTAAAGCACTGACTATCTGCCACCGATCGTCATTAACGACCTTTCAGAACCATCCTGCACAAAGAGAACATTTACCCACTGACTGCTTCCCACAAGCGTAAGCAACCCTCAGCAAAACACATCTCCTCCCTGATCAATCTGCTCGAAAGAATCCGATCTTTCAATTATCCACTCCACAACTGCAGATGCTACCCGTCATTCAACCCAGTGCCGCATCTCCACTATCAACCCTCACGAACGATGACCAACAGAATTCCCAAGCAATAACCCATAACCAAACCCACAACCTGTCAAAGGTTGAATATCGCATCGAAAACCACACAAGGCTACCGGCACCAAAACACCAAACTATAATCATACTAAACCATCAGGGAACAACGAAAGCCAAGCGAAAACCTGAAGCACCAATCCATAACCATGCCAAACCTGCGAAACAACGAATACCGCATCGAAATCCATACCAGACACCAACACAAACAATACACCACAATCAACACAAGCTACTCAAGACATCAAGAGAGCATCATACCCGCAGCTGCCTCCGGCACTGCTCCGTCTCCCTCTGCCGCAAGCCGATAAGCACAACCCTGAGCCCTTGGGCTCTACTCCATCCTGTCCTCCTCCTGAACTCCTCAAGGTGGCCGGTGCTAGAGCCTGCACCGATCCTGCAAAAGCTGTGGACAGTTGACCCTCAAATGTCCAACCTGCCGACACTGATAACAAATCCTGGAATCCCGAATTGGCACTGACTGCCGACAATCCCGTGCCCCATGCCCCTCCTTTCCGCACTCGCGGCATGCACCATTGGGCCAACAAGTTCCGGTGCCATCACTCTCACACTTCCCACAAGTGTGACCGCTCCGATCCCCCATTTCAACGTCTACGATCCTGAACCGTTTCGGCGCCGACTGCGACTGCATCGGGGCCTGTCTCAGCTCACGCAACTGCAACTTAACCTCTAACTCACGCCACATGGCGGCCTTCTGCAACTCCAACAGGGTCTTGCACCTCCGCGCAGACACGAACTGTCTGATACCCCCCCTGAGCTTACTCGAATATCGGGGCATCTGAGCCTGCTCCGAAGCGAACTCAGGGCGAAACATCGCCCTCCCAATAAACATCCTGGTGATCTCAGTCACCGACTCCAAATCCTGCTTCAGCACAAAAAAATTCCCGAGCCAATCTCTCCTTCTCATCTCGCGGAACATAGCGAATACTGAACATCCCTCTGAATTGATCCCATGAAACCGCAGCCCTCTGCGCATCGGAAAATGACCCCGTGGTCAACCTCCACCAATCCTTCGCCCCGAGCCTCAATAGGTTCAGAGCACACCCCACCCTCTGATCAGCAGAGCATAAACTCGTGGAGAAACACCCCTCCATGTCTGATAACCATCTCATAGCAACAATCGAGTCCTGAACTCCATCGGATATGGGAGGCTTCGCATAATAGAAGTCCCGATACTGAAAACCCCGACTAGTCCCTTTCTTTGCCGTTGCTACAGCCGCTGCAACTGCCGCGGCGGCCGTCTCTGCGAAAGCCGCGTATCGCTCATCAAACTACTTCAATCATAGTGGTCCTGATCGACCCAAACAATTCTGGCGACTCAACCCGCAACAATGCAGCAACCTCATCACGCCGGATCTCGTGAATCCTCGCATCCCGCTCGCTCGTGCTCGTCCGATCGATAACCGGATAACAAAATAGCCACAAGTATCATCCACTACGAACCATGGTACTCATCCCATGACATCCTTCCTCAACATGCTTCGGTGTATGGTACCTGAACCATAGCACCATTCCTCAACCTGCTCCAATGTATAGCACTCGAACCACAACATCTATCTCAATCTGTTCCGATGTATGGTGCCCTGACCATAACATCACTCTGTATCCGCTCCGATGTATGGTATCCGAACCATAACATCACCCCTCAATCTGTTCCTTAGGACCTTCAGAATGCCCCCTGTATCAAGTATGGGTCCTCTGCTTTCAGTAGTACGGGCCCATACTACCTGCCACATCTACCCATACTTTCCACACGGACCATTCCAGAGTTCCTAAGTAGCTGATAAACCTGCTCTTTCACCAATCTCATCGCGCGTGCTCGCTTTCCAGCGAAATCCTCTACTCTACCAGCGCACTCATCTGGCTAGGTTTACTCCCTAGTCCCTTCCGCTGTCCTCCCACTTCTTTGCTATCAGCTGCTGAAGAGTTCCCAAGGATGCCAGCCCTCTACCTCCTGAGTATCGTCATACTCACTTGGTAGCTGACTCCCATCATCGATAACTCCACAAAGCACAAAGCAAGCAGCATTCGAGCATTGAAGCATACATAGGACTCCCCATCTGTGGTAGCTCCACCTTCTCGGCTCATCCTCGGAGTACTTCTGTACCCCGTAGCTTTACCCCTTGTGCGTTCTAACTAGATGTTCTCACTCATCACATACACACAAAAGCATAACGCACACATAACAGCAAACCCTAGACTAAGGCATCACAAATCAGGCCACTCTAGTCCTAAGATGTGAAATACCTAGCCTGTCTCTAGCATGCAATAATGTCTCATAAAGTGCATAATAGATATTTCATAATACAAAAGTAAGGGTATTTTGGGAAATCACCGTTTGGCTCTGGCTGATTGTACACACTGCTCTTTCTTGCTTTTCTCTTTGAACTCTTTTTCACTTTTAGAAAACCATTTATTTGGAAAACTTTTTCTTACATCCTCAGTTTGAGTCCAGATTTACCCGTAGGCGCGTCCGAATCCCTCAAACCAAGGCTCTGATACCAATTTGTAACACCCAGATTTTCAAAGACAAAATTTTCATTTAAATAATCAATTTAATATTAAAAACACTTGCTTAAAATCTTATTTACATTCGAATTTCCAAAACATAGTTTCTTTTTCATTATAATAGAAGACCAGGATCCTCCAAATCATAACTCTTTCTTCGGTGTGTACAATCGAACCGTTGCCATCCCGCGTTACTGTAAGAACCTGAAACAACATAACATAAACAACGTAAGCACGAAGCTTAGTGAGTTCCCCAATATACCTTACGCACATACGCCTTCCGGCCCGGATCTTTCGATCCACATAATATCGCCTTCCGGCCCGGATCTTTCGATCCACATAATATCGCCTTCCGGCCCGGATCTTTCGATCCACATAACATCGCCTTCCGGCCCGACCTTCCGGTCCATGTGTCTCAGGGGACTTCCGTCCCTGCTGGGTAAACCTTCCGGCCTTACCCACGCCGACCTTCCGGTCCATCACACATATATAACACATAATACAAATACTCTAACACATAAAGCACATATATCATATATCATACCTGACCTTTCTGTCACATAATACATTGCCTTCCGGCCCATATATAAGCATGTATATCACGCGTAGCAACTAATTTTCCATTCATAGCATATAAACATAACACACAACATACTTGACCTTCCGGTCACACAATCAAACCCTTCCGGGTGAGGTATAGTGAGAAGACTCACCTCGCGGTCACTAGAAGATAGCAACTCCTAAAATCCCTTGCACTTGATCCTCCGAGCTGCAAGCTCCCTGTAACATCATATATCCCTTATTTAATACTTCTATCTTCCACGTTAACTGACCCTAAGAATCACACCAGTCAACTCTGGTCAACAGTCCAATGACAGCTCGACTGGACTCGGCGAGTTCCCTGGCGACTCGGCGAGTCTGGTCGTCCTTCAATCCTGTGAGATTCCCTTTCTACTCGTCGAGTATCCTCTTTGACTCGACGAGTCACTCCTGGAAGAATCGCGGGGCCACCCCGACTCCACTCGCCGAGTCTGAAGAACAACTCGGCGAGTCCCAGTGAATCTTCAAGCTACTCGCCGAGTCTGATCATCCGACTCGGCGAGTCCACGCCATGCAGTCGATCCAACTGCTTCCTGAGATACGTTTTTCCCGAGATACACACTCATGGGACTTCTGGACCTCTAATCATCCTATTACTAGGGTAGAAACCTTTGTATAACAACATAATAATCCATCAAATCTCCAAATGGGTTTCATAAACCCTAAATTCTTGTACACATCTAAATAACAGGAATGATCCGAAACCTTACCTGAAAACATACTCTCTGTGTCCTCAAACCTCAAAACCCGACCCCCTTGCTCTTCCTTTGGCCAAAATCCTTCCTCTTCTTGCATCACAATTCCTTCAAAGTCAATAATGGCCTCCAAGTTTTGCTCCAAATGCCACAGTCGTCTAGGGTTCTCCACAATCGGCCAAAAGACGTGAAATGACGACATAACAACCCTTAAATACGACCCAATACGAAACGGCTAGGGTTTCTGCTGAACAGCGTCGACTCGCCGAGTCCATACCTGGACTCGTCGAGTCCAGTCGCGAACCCGCGACCAACTCTGCGACCCTACTCGGCGAGTCTGGCTCCAACTCGCCGAGTCTCCCCTTTAAAATACCCCAAAATGCAATTTAACAATACTTGAGATTTTGGGCTGTTACAGATCTCGCATCTCGTCCTCTGGCTCTCAGGTCCACTCAGAGCCCCTGCGGTGCTGCCATTGCACCTTTACCAACTTCACTTCCTTGTTCCGAAGAATCTTAGTCTTCCTATCTAATATGGAAACATGCCTCTCAATGTAGTTCAGGCTCTCATCCACCTGGATGTCGTCCAGCGAAACAACTATGGACTCATCAGTGACACACTTCTGAAGCTGTGACACATGGAAGGTGTTGTGAATCTGGCTAAGCTCAGGCAGGTCTAGTCGATATGCTACCTTGCCAACCCAGGCCGAAATCCTGAATGGGCCAATATATCGGGGTCCTAGCTTTCCCCTCTTCCGAAACCTGATAACCCCCTTCCAGGGCGACACTTTCAGGAACATAAAGTCCCCCACTTGAAACTTAAGATCCGATCTCCGCCGGTCAGCATAACTTTTCTGACGGCTCTGCACGACCCGCAGCCAGTTGCGCACCTACTGAATCAACCCGGTAGTCTTGAGCACTGCCTCAGTGCTCCCCTCAACCCACCCGAAATCACACAATAATCACATAGATATCAAACACTAGCTAGCACATTCAATAATCATACAGGCCTAACAGATCATCAATCATAGCATCATCATATACACTAGGATACAGATCTAATAGATAACTACACATAGCATCATACGATAACCAGGATAACAATCCAAAAGGTCCGGCCTTGGTGCCTTCGAAAACTCACCTCACAATGTCGAACTGAACTGAAAACCTCCGACTGCTGACTCGCTGAAAATCCCGAACTATCACAATAAACGAATACTAATCAACAGTTGGAATATCAATCTTGGGTAAGCTCCCAAACATAGGTTAATAGTCCATTTTACCCTTTCCCTAATTTGGGCCAAGGCCCTACTCCCAATCCTTGATCCAAAGGTTCAAATATACAAAGCCCATAATTGGCCCAATTTTCCAAATTGAGCCCAACTCTTCAATTGGACCTCATCCTAAGGTCCATTTTCATAATTGGCCCAAGACACTTCTATTCAGAAAGTCTAGCAAGGGCCCAAACCAAGCTGGCCCAAAGGTGGCCCCAATCTGAAGCCCAACTCGCAAAAACCCATTAGAGAGTGTACGCTGGGCGTACCCCAAAGTTACGCGGGGCGTACACGGGCCTCGCATTGACTGGAAACGGAGGCGTTGACCGCTTATGCAGGGCGTACTCCATTCTACGTGGGGCGTACCCTCGTAGAATTCAAACTCCAATAAGTGCTTAATACCTTAAGCACTTAAGCCCAAACTTCAGATCCATGGTCCAAATGCACCTTAGAGTCATACAGTTTCCAACTTTATGACTTTAGACGTCTAAAAGTTCTTAACACAAGATCTTATTCCATTAAGACCTTTATACCAAATACATGGGACACTTCTAGCCATTGAGACTTCGTTTTTATGATTAAGGACTCCTCAAAGGGTCTGAAAGGACAGCTCAAATCATCTAGAACATGCCATGTTCAAAATGGAGCATTTGGGACTAAGAAAGAAGCAAATAAGAAATCAATAAGAGATCTAGCAAAACAATCATAAAGGTTGGAGCTTTATACCTTTGGATGATGAAGAAGGAAACCAAAACTATAGATCCAAGCCTTCTGTCACACCCCAAAACCGGAACGGCGGAAATGTTCTTGGGTGGATGATGTCATGTCAAGTATCACAACATATGCAGTATAGTAATCAAAGTACAACAACCATTGCATTAATAGTAATAGTTTTACATGGTTTACATTTCATAGAGACATTAAAGTAATACAAGTAATAATGTAGATCCAACTTGGTACTAAACGGTCTTAACCAAAAGCGCCTGAGATGTACCTGTCTATTGCTAACCTGAGAATACAAGTTATTTGAAAGCGAGTATCAACATTTTTACAATTGCTGGTGAGTCATAAGTATTTAGTGTCATTTTATCCAAATAACTTTATATAAGTAGTAGTTTTAAAGTATACAGTGAATTAGAGTCCTTTTCCAGAAAATCCTATATTTTCTAATTAAAAGCAGTCTTCTACCAAGACTGGACAGAGTTATGTGGTAAAAAGTAATTTTTCTTTAACACTATCATTATCAAAATGTGGTATTGATTTTGAAAGAAAGTAGGGGAATATCAGGGAAAATAACATATGCCTCAGCAGTGAAGACTGCTGACTAAGACAAAAAGAAATCATAGACTCCAGGAGAGTATCGAATGAACGGTACGCCTGGCTCAGTCTAACAAAAGGGAGACACAGACCCCAGACGGTATCAAATGAAAGATACGTCTAGAAAGGTCTAAAAACAGTGAACACAGACCCTAGATAGTATCAACTGAATGATACGTCTAGCAAGGTCTAAAAACAGTGAATACAGTGTTAAAACCCATTACCTTAAGGCCATGAATTATAAGGTAACCCCGAGATACTCATAACCATACTGATAGACACTAGAGAACTTGACGCCCTGCAAGCGTCGGAAAGAATGTGACATTTGTCACCCCTTAGCTTGGTAGGCAGTGGACTGTAGCTAGCAGTCAGGGTGTGGGGGTGTCAATCCCGTATAGATCTATACACACAATGCCCGCTCTCCCTACAGGAGACTCTGGTTACCAACTAGACAACGGAGAAGGTCGTGTCCTGAAGATGCATCTCGTATAGTGAGATCTGATGTAAAATACTGGACTAATGATAGAGACTCACAACTGGACTGACCGATGTAAACCTATATGTCTATGCTTGTATACATAATATATAACTAATGATCAAACGACCTTCGGACGGATATCCTATCCCACCAGACCACATCTCAACGAAGAAAAGGAAATAAGGCGAACTAGCCTTCCTAAGTCCTTTAAACATTATTTATATATATCTATACAAGCATAGACATACATTTAACCAATAGGAACATTTAACGAAGTTTAAGTGTTTAACGAAGTAGAAGTGTTTCACAAAGTATAAGTGTTAACAAGTAGGAGCGTATCGTGAAGTAGGAGCGTATCGTGAAGTAGGAGTGTATCGTGAAGTAAAAGTGTATCGTGAAGTAAGAGCGTATCGTGAAGTAAAAGTGTATCGTGAAGTAGGAGCGTATCGTGAAGTAAAAGTGTATCACGAAGTAAAACTGTTAACAAAGTAGTAGCATTTAACCAAGTAGGAGCCTTAACTAAGTAGAAGTATAACAAGGCAGTAGAATCTAACGAAGTAGGAGTATAAAACATGGAAGAAAACTTCGGTGAAAACTTTGGAAAACCTTTATACTTAAGAAAATCACGATTTGGTATTCTTTTATAAAATAAGTTTGAAAAACTTTAGAAATTCTTTGGAAACCTTTCATAAACAAGTTTTGAATGAAACTTTGATAAAACATTTTGGGTAAAGAAATCCTTTGTTTAACATACTGTCGTAACAGGATTTTAAGTATAACATACAACGTGAGAGACAATTTGAGAAAAGTTGTGAACAAGTAAGGACGTTTTAGAAAACCATTTACAGTATCATACTTGTTAAAACAGTTTACAGTGTACTAAATCCTTGTGCATGCGAGTTATCAATCACATGTGATTGATATGATAACTGGCATGTTTAACTTGTATTCCCCCCTATAAAAGCATGTAAAAACATTTAAAAGGTTAATTCAGGGGTATGAACTCACCTGTTGTAAGTGGATCGAACGAAGGTGTCGGTTGGGTGCTCGGTGTCAAGTAAAGACTTGAGCACACTTAGTGACCTATTAACATATGATGACATATGTTTACATACAATTAGTAAATATAATACTAATTAAACACGTATACGCATCCTAAAGTGCGGAAAACACTTTGATTAAGTGCTAGGGGTGTCCCGGGTAACATTTAAGGGTGTGAATGGCTTAGATAGGGAGTTTACTCTTCAAGAGTAAACTCTTTATAGAGTTCACGGCCCTAAGACCAACTCCCCATGAGTTTACGGCCGTAAACTCATGGTGGGAGTGTTCTAGGATGCTAAATGGTCTTATATCACTTGTGGAATTATGCTAGGCTCAAATCTAGGATTTATAAAGGGTTTAAGGCCTCAAATGCACCATTTTGTGGAGCTTACGGCCCTAAACAAGGAGTTTACGGCCGTAAGCTCCCATGTGCTCATTTCTTTTGTGTTTTAAGGTCTTAAATGGTAGAGAATAAAATCCTATGTATTTTTCCAAGTCAAATGGGGGTGTTCGGGCATCATTTGGCCACTTTTTGGGAGTTTACGGCCCATGGACCTTTCCTAGGGGGGTTTACGGATGTAAACTCCTATTTCCTTGGTTTCTTTAATGTTTAAAGCATTTACATCAATGTGATTGCTTCTAGACATTTTTCCAAGGCCATAGGAGGTGTTTGAGGGCATTTCTAACACTTAAACTTGAGTTTACTCCCCATGAAGAGAAGTTTACGGCCCAAGCAAGTTCTTGGGCAGTAAACTCAAGTTTACTCCCCAAAAGTTAAGTTCAATGTGTTCTAAGTCCGTTTCCATAAGTCATTTAGCCATATTTAAGCCTTAGGGGTAGTTTAGAGGGGTTTTGGGGCTTAAAAACCCCATTTAATGGTGTTCACGGTCCAAGAGTGTTCTTGGGCCATAAACACCTACTCTTGCCCCTATTTGATTCCTTAAACACGAATTTGCATGTTAGTTAAGCTATACAACAAGTTAGGGTAGATTGCTTACTTGTTTGGGGCTCGAAACGGGCGTTTTTGGCTCGAAAATAAGTTGTAGAGAGAGAGAGTGGAGAGAGAGTGAAAAAGTCTCAAATGGACTCCACTCACCCTTATATAGGGGTTTGGGTTGGGGCTCAGTGGAAATCTACCCGATATTGCCGTTAAACAGGGCTTTTTGGTCGCACCCGATTAAAGGGTCGTATTTTGACTTGGTTGAAACTAAAAATTTTCAAGGAATATTGTAGTGTTTCTAATTTATTTCAACCCTTACCAAGTCATTATAAAAGTCCCACATTAATTAACCTCTTCCAAAAGGTTAACAGACAGTTTAATAAAACGAGGCTTATTAACGGAAGGAAGGGTTAAAAATGACGGAATAAATTTCGGGTTGTCACACTTTCCTTCACGTTCCTAAGCTTCTTGATGCACTTCCTTTGACTCTAACACACCAAAAATATAGTTTAAGGCTCCCACTCTCTCTCAATATGGCTAGGGTTTTGCAAGAACAACTGAGGGACTTGGAGGCTGAAAGGATAAGGGCGCTTGGTCCATAATGATGGTTAAATACTCCTTAAAACCTAAATTTTAGTGTTTCACTCAGACACTAGTACACGCTCAGCATACATATGTGTACGCCCAACGTACTAAGGCGTGTCCTAGTATGCTTAGCGTACCCACATGTACACGCAACGTACATCTCCTGCCCTCTGAATTACCAAAATGCCACTAGGGCTAACTTCAAACAGCTCCAAGGGCCAAAATGTCACCAATGAAATATCAAGGAAAGGATTCGAAAATACCTGAAATCCAGGATGTTACTGAGATGAAGAAGGTTAAAATATGGTGACAGTAAAGAAAGTTATGATAGGTGAATTAAGAAGGTTTGAATGTGGTGGAAAGTAAAGAAGGATTTGGGTATTTATATAGGTTGATTAATAGTTTAAAATTTGAAATTTTGAAAGAAAAAAAAACGATTATAAATGTTTTTGGAATTTTTCGAATCAACCCCTAAATTTTTTTTGGTGCTTTATACGGGCATAAGGTGGGTTATAACATGCTTATCTTATCTGATCCCTAACCTAAAATAACCAGTCAAATATGCTACATACCTATTTGAAAGCTTATGTACTATCTAGTAAGCATCTACTAAAGTCAACACATGCAATTTTGACCCAGTTTTTTGTTGTTTTTTGTTGTTTGACTAGATCATAAAACATCTTACCATCATTGAAAACAAACATTTTTATCCCTTACACACCATACTTTTTACAATAAATCTTGGTCCACATCGACCCACCATCCTTTTCGTTCTCTTCGATGGCAACAAAAAAAACATGTTTGTCCCTCACACACCACCGCTTCCCCTTTATTATGTAACCCCCCCCCCCCTCCACACACACACACCCACCCCTCTCTCTCTAGTAACATCCAACTTACGTTCTTATATCTTTTGGGTCTTCGGGATCAAACGCATCGAGAACAGTACCCTGTACCCAATTGACACTATATTTCACCTTATCTAACTCTTTCTCTCTTAATCGAGGATAAAATCCACCACAAAACCCTAAAATTAAAATCCACCACAAATGATTTCTAATTTGTAGAGTTATTACACTTTATACATGTTTGGACGACAAGTTTGGAGATTACAATTATAAGTGGCGTCGGTGACGAGTGGAGGTAGTCAATGATGATTGGTGGTAGTGGCTGCCTGAAATGACGATGTTAAAGCGACTAGAAACAAATTCCAAGGGAACATGGTGTAGGTGGAGGCCAAATATCGGTGCTACAAGATTCTTTCTTCAACTTACTTTCGTTTTTTGTGCAAGTTTAGTGGTGCTCAATGGAGATGTAGTTGTAGGTGGTGGGAGATGATGGTGGTGCTAGATGGTATTCGAGGAGTTGATTGCGTAATTTAGGGGGAAGAAAGTAATATTTATGTTTTGTATACGTGGATAAGGAAATTTTAGAAATTTGAAAGTCAATGTGGGCTAAGGAAAAAGAGGACAACAAGTGTCCATGTGGTAATGGGGTAGCTGATTTACCACTTCAAAATGTTCAAAATGACTTTTTGATCCAACAAAGTTAACTTTATGCCCCCATAAAGCGCAAACTTTATGGACTGATTCAACAAATTCCAAAAACACTATTGGGTTAATGTGTCATTTTTCCCTTTTTGAAACATGCGGTATTTTTCTTAAAGTGGTAAAAGAACCCTCAATGCAATGTCTCTCATGAGTAGCACACTGCCGAATTGACACCAAACTCGTTATGCCAAGCTAATGGCATGTTATGTGTCGAGTACATATCACATTCTAGCACATTCCATATAGCCTAAGATCAAAATTAATAATTTATTTGACAACAATAACATAGATAATATTCCTAAAAAACATCCACTTTAGCTTCAAATTAGACATGAGACCAATGTATTATATTAATTCAATAAAAGAAAGTTCATACCAATCATTGTAATTATACAATGTAAACTTTGTAAATAAGTCCTTACATTTAGCAAAATAAAAAAAGGAATAAACCAATTTATAGTTGTCGCATTGTCATTAATGGATATATTGATGTTGCAATTAAATGAGAATAAAAGATTAGGAAAATGGTAAAGTGAAAAAAAAGTTAATGTTTCAAAAAATGACATTGATCAAACAAAATAATTTTTATTTGTTAACCCAGGGTATGACATGGTTTTTTACGCGTAAATTGTGACGTGGAGGGGGATTTCTACGCGTGAACACCCCCTCCCCCTCCTGCTGAATGTGACGCGGATTGATACCATTCACGGATGATGACAACAATTTTATTGATTGAATTTTTTCTCCCTTATCATTCCTCCCGTTCTCTTTCTCTCTTCGTTTTCTCTCTCTTTTTTTTTTCTCTTATTCACCACCCATTACTAGTAAACATGTAGTGGATGATGTGACACCCTAACCATACCCTTTCCTTTGGCCTTAGTAGATGCTACTCAAAGACATAAAAGACATGAATTGCAAAACTGTAGGTTCGTTATTTTTTTAGCATAGGAAGCAGTAGTTCAAAACGGCTAATTGCATCATTGCTCTGTTATGCACATGCATATGAAACATTCAACAAGCGAATTAGCGAACCGGATAAGCAGAGCACTGATCACCGCCGCCGATCAATCTGCAGCACCACGGACATGGACTCCGGTACTCGAACAAACCCTCCATGGAATCGGTTGCCGACACTCCCTCAACCCAACACTCGTTTCCCGAGTCATCGACCCTTTCCTCATCCACCACCATTCACTCGCACTCGGCTTCTTCAACTGGGCTTCTCAGCAACCAGGATTCACCCACACTTCCATTTCCTATCAATCCATCCTCAAATCCCTCTCCATCTCCCGCCAATCCACCGCTGTTGATACGCTCATGAAGCAAATCAAAACTCTCAAAATTCAACTCAATTCTTCCGTCTACCGCTCTATTATCACATCACATATCGCCGCAAAAAAACCTCTCAACGCGTTTTCCGTATTCAATGATGTTAGATTCTTGATTTCTGATATTGGTCCTGATACCTGTAATTCGCTACTTGCGGCTCTTTCTAGTACTGGGAATTTGAGTTATGCCCACCAAGTGTTCGATGAAATGATCACAAGAGATATTCGTTTCTCTACACTTGGGATTGGTGTTTTTCTATGGAGATTTACCAAAACGGCTGAACTAGATAAAACTCTGAGCTTCCTGGATAACATCCAAAACCAAAATTCAAATGTAAACGGTTCGATTCTTGCACTTTTGATTCTTCACGGGTTGTGTTTAGAGAGTAGGGTGCATGAAGCTATGTATATGCTCGATATATTAAGAAAAAGAGACTGCAAACCTGATTTCATGGCATACAGAATCGTTGCAGAAGCCCTTAGAGAAACAGGGAATGTAGTCGAAGTGGAGAAAGTCTTGAAGATGAAGAGAAAGCTTGGGGTTGCACCAAGAACAAGCGATTACAAAAACTTCATATTTCAATTAATTTCCGAAAGACTAATTTCTGAAGCCAAAGATTTAGGTGAAATGATTATAAACGGAAATTTCCCAATTGAAGATGATGTTCTCAACACATTAATAGGATCAGTATCAACCAACAATCCTCAAGCTGCATTGATGTTCTTCAAATCCTTAGTTTCAGACGAAAGATTCCCCACTCTTCTTACACTCAACAATTTGTGTAGAAACTTATGTAAACATGGAAACCATAACGAATTAGTGGAAATTTTCAAGATTCTATCGGACAATGAGTATTTTGTAGATATTGAAAGATATAATGTGATGATTTTGTACTTTTGTAAAGCGGGAAAAGTGAAAGAAGCATATGAGATTCTTCAAGAGATGAAGAGAAAAGGGTTAGGTCCAGATATTTCATGTTATAATCATGTTATGGAAGGTTGTTGTAAGGAAGATATGATTCGCCCTGCTAAACGATTGTGGGATGAAATGTTTGCAAATGGATGTGAACCCAATTTGAAAAGTTACAATATTTTGATCCAGAAGTTGTCTGAAATCGGGCAGGTGAAAGAGGGTCATAGGGTTTTCGGGCAGATGTTGGAGAGAGGAGTGCTGCCCGATGAAACAACGTATGTTGTTCTGATTAAAGGGCTTTGTCAAAAAAATGAAGTTGAGACAGCTCTCAAAGTGTTTAACAAGTCTTTCGAACATGATGCAGAGATTGCGAAGGGTATATTAGGAAAGTTTGTCCTTTATCTTTGTAGAGAAGGTACTTACTGAAGTTTCAATGGTTTGAGTTTGTGCTAATGTCATAAAAGCCCTTAAGTTTTTAAGAAATATTCGGTTTTACCCTTTGGTGTCTGTTGGATTCACTAAAGCCGAAAGTTTGCGTAAGTTTTTTTTAAATTTTTACCCTTTTAGAATGTTACCCGGGTTACTAACAAGTCGCCTACACATATGGCTTGAAAACTTACGGGTAAAACCGAATATTTTTTGAAAACTTAAGGCTTTTATGACATTAGCCCAAAAATATATAAAAACGTTTTTATACATATAAAAAACACGTTTATATATATATATATATATATATATATATATATATATATATATATATATATATATATATATATATATATATATATATATATATATATAGAGAGAGAGAGAGAGAGAGAGAGAGAGAGAGAAATTTCATGAAATAACCATATGTTAAGGGGTGTTTTCACCTTTTAACCATAAAAATTCGAAATTTGTAAAATGACCACAAGATCCGCAGAGGGTGCTCTGCGGATCCGTTTAACCTTCTGAGGATCTTAACACACCTCTGTGGAAATGAGGTGGCAACAGTAAATTACAAAAATTTTCGGGGTTTTTAAGGTTCCACAGAGGCGTCTCTGTGGATCCTGTGTTGGCTCTGCGGATCACTTAATTGCTCTGAGGATTGGTAGTTGTAGTCGTTTCTGAGGAATTGGTAGCCGTCTCTGCGTATCCTATGTTGGTTCCGCAGAGATGCCTCTGCGGAACCTAAAAACCCTGAAAAATTGTCTTATTGTTGTCACCTCATTTCTGCAGAGGTGTGCTAAGATCCTCAGAAGGTTAAACGAATCCGCAGAATACCATCTGCGGATTTTGTGGTCATTTTACAAATTTCGAATTTATATGGTTATAAGGTGAAAGCACCCTTTAACATAAGGTTATTTCATGAAAATTTCAATATATATATATATATATATATATATATATATATATATATATATATATACACGATACGTAAAAAATGTTTTTATATGTTTTTTTGGCTAATGTCATAAAAGCCTTTAAGTTTTCAAAAAATACTCGGTTTTACCCTTAAGTTTTTAAGCCACGTGAGTAGGCAACTTGTTAGTAAACGGGTAACCTGCTGAAAGGGCAAAAATGAAAAGTCTTATGCAAACTTCCGGCTTTAGTGAACCCAAAAGACGCCAAAGGGTAAAACCGAATATTTCTTAAGTGTTTTTATGACATTTTACTCCTTTTTGACTTGATTGGTTAAACCAAAAAGCATGGCTTAATGTATTAAGACACTAACCCTTTAGGTGTTTGTCTATCATCTTTTCTACTCTCAACTTCTCTCACCATAAACTTGTTGAATACTCTGAAATTTGTTTTTCTTTTTTGGAATGCAAGGGCAAAATGGTGATTTAGTCGGTTTATTTTATTTGTTTGCAGGTGAATTTATTGTTGCTTCAAAGTTGGTGGATGATTATACATGTGCTATAGAAGATTTGGAGTACAACATGATCTTGCTAAAACGTCTTGTGGATGCTGGAGAGTTTAGTATTGCTATTGGACATGTGAAGAGGGTTGTTGAGAAGTCGCCTCCATTGTTGCATGAGCTTCGTTGTGAGCTTTTTTCATGGCTTTCATCTTCATCAAAACAAGAGCCAATTTTAGAATTGATTCAAGTGATTGATTTGAATGTATCCAACAAAATTATGTAGTCTTCAAAAGCTTTTCCCAAAAGAATAAACTAAATAGATATTATTACTCCATACAAAGAAGAAAGTGAAAGCATCAAATGTCAATCTATGCACTCACTTTTCTTGCAAGCATGTCCACTCACGAAATGCAAAAGCTCAAAAGATATGGAGACAGAAATGACTGTTCATTTCCTTTAAATCAATCAAGGAATAGACGCTGTAAATAAGATGCTAAAAGCTGTTTCTCCATTTATTTAAGGGTTTGATCAGCTAGTGCATTATTTTTTATTTCAAGTAAAAAAAAATTAATAATAATAAATAAATAAATAACTTAATAAAATAGGGTTTTCACTCATCAAGCCCTACATTTTCAATTAGGAGCAATCGTTTTTTAAAATTATTGTGACGATTCCAATGTTTTTGCATTTATTGGAATGATATGAGCGCGTTCGGTACAGAGTTTTTGAGAGCTTCTAGCTTCTAGCGTTTGACAAAACGTTTTTTTTAGCAGAAAATCTCATTTGGCACTACAAGCTTTTAGAGTTTAGTTTAAACAAAATGTTTCAAATTTAAATGCTACTTCATGTAGTGTTTAATAAAATGTTACCCGCTACATGCTACATGTTATCTGCTATTGGTTAATTTCACTAAACATGCCCTATAAGTTCGAAATAGGTTATTTTCGGATTTTGGAATTTACTTTTATTTGAACAAAATTCTTCTAAAGAAATTCTCTCTTGTTTCTTAAATCCAAAATGTTTATCATTATTGCCTTTTTAGTTATATAGCACATTTTTATTTTTATGCTCTTGTATCGGAATCCACTTGTTGGTAAAAAATATAAAAGAAAATTAAGGTGCGTTTGGTTGTGGAAAATTGTTTTTATTTTCTATTAAAATGTTTTCAGAAAATAGGGTTGAGTTTTCTTTTGCAATTTTCAATGAAAACGCGTTTGGTTGGAACGAGTGGAGTTTTCATTTTCCATCTTAGAAATTTGGAAAACTATAAAAATCACTTTTCTAATTTACATACAGTTTGGAAAACTGAAAATTTTCATTTTCTTAGAAAACTTTGGAAAACTGAACGAACCAAACACGTTTTCAAAATTTCCGTTTTTTTTGGAAATTTTTCCTAGAAAACTAGAAAATTTTCCACAACCAAACGCACCCTTAACATTATGTTAGATTTCGATAAAAACAAAATATGTTCTTAAAATGTTGAATATGTTTTTCGATTTTAAGACATGTTTCACGGATTTCTTTTTTGACTTTGTCTGCAATGTTTAGTGAAATTCAAAGCATACTTTAGAGTTTTGATATAATCTAAAACTAAATAGCGTCTCATATATGATAAATCCAAAAAGATTGCATCATTCATAATATTATTATATATATATAAATAAAAGCCATTATATTTTAATCATTTTTGTAATTATGGTAATATTTTTTATAATTAATGTTTATTATATGTGTCCTTAGGGCACATATTAAAAAAATCCTTTTTTTTTTTGTAATGTAACCGTTATTTTATTTCGTTCAATTAAAGCCATCTATTTTTTAAAGAAGTTTCGACTGCAACAACTTTGATTATCTTCTATTTTTGTTTTAGTATGTGTTAAAACTGAGATAACTTCTTATTTAAATAAATTGCAACATATGTGATTTATAAAATAAAATAATCTTTAGCGGATGTTAAAACATGACTTATTATTTATAAATTAAAATTTTATTTAGTCGGTATTAAAAGTGACATCACTTTGTAAATGGCAATTTATAAATTAAAATTTTATTTAGTGGATATTAAAAGTGAGACGAAAATGCAAAAATGATTCTTTTTGATTTGTCAATTTCTTTTGGTAAGGTGTAATAAAAGTTTCTTAGCAAAAAAGTTCATATTTTGTGGTTTTGTTGTGGTTTTGGTCCCTACATCGTTAAGTTTAACAGCATGGTTGTTAACTTTTGGTAAAAGACGGATTTACCCCTGAGATCATTTCTGTAGTTTTATCTTTGAGTAAATTACACGAATGGTCCCTATTGTTTGGAGTAATTTGCGTGCTTGCGTGCTTGTATTATTATTTTTATTGGATTATTATATATTAATAAATATTATTTTTAATATATTATATTTATATATTAATAAATATTAGTTTATTTGATTATTAATTTTTTTAATTTCTTCTTTGTTGCATTAATTATTTTTTATTGGATTATTATATATTAATAAATATTATTTATAACATATAGTATTTATTTATTAGTAAGTGTTAATTTATTGGATTATTAATTTCATTTAATTAATGTTTTAAAAAAATTTATCGTGTTAATTCTTTTTATTGGATTATTAATTTAAATTTATTATTTTTATTTATAATAAATAATATTTTTTTAATTTTCTTTTAATTTCTTTCTTTATTATTTTAAATAAAAATACCAAAAAATCTCACCCACCCCACCTTTCCTAATTTATATTAAATATTTAGAAGATAACATATTTTGGACAACACCACCACCATCACTCGGTCACAACAAACCACTATCGGGCCATCTCCAATAGATAAATATTATATGTATATAATTTCAGTAATTATCCATGAAGTGAGATCATCATGTGTATTTTAGTTTTTGTGTATTCACATGTATCTAAATTTGTTATATATTTCAATATACTTATCATTTTAACTTATGATTTTGACATATATAATTTCCCTAAAAATATTTCTACAAGAATTACCAAATCCAAGTATTCGCTACTCAACGATCGGCCGAACGAGTACCGAATAATGAGTTTTACAACCTTGCCACCACCTGTAATGACTATGGTGGTTTGAAAGCCCTCGATCTAACATTGTCGTCATCGATGACGGTGTCTGTAATGAATGGTCGGCTAGAGGTTGTATGTTTTAGGGGTTTGTTGCATATTGTGTGAATAGTAGACTGGTGTAGTTTTCGTCGAGAATGGCTGACTGTAGTCGATGATCGACGATTTCCAGCGAGGTGATACGACGACACAAGGTGGTAAAAAGCAACGAATGGAGGAGCTAACCAAGAGTGTTTGGATCGGACCTCCTATTGGTTAGAGCAGAATATGGTCAGCTTAGTGGCAAATATAGAGGATTCCGACGGATATAATATAATATAATATAATATAATAATATTTATTAAGATATAGATATAATATAATAAAATTATTATTTATTAATATATAATAATCCAATGAAAAAGAATTAATACAATAAGGAAAAAATTAAAAAAAAAATTAATTAAAACACTCCTGGTCAGCTCCTCCATTCGTTGCTTTTTACCAGCTTGGGTCGTCGTATCATCTCACTAGAAATCAACGATAATCGACTACAGTCGGTCATTCTCGACGAAAACTACACCAAGTACCCACACAATGTGTAATAAACCCCAGAAAGCATACATCCTCCAGCCGACCATTCATTGCAGATACCGCCATCAATGACTACAATGTTAGATCGGGGGTTTTCAAGCCACTATAGCCACTACATGTGGTAACAACGTTGTAGAACTCGTTATTCGGTATGCGTTTGACCGACCGCCGAGTAACAAATACTTGGATTTGGTAATTCATGTAGAAATATTTTTAGGGAAATTATATATGTTAAAATCATAAGTTAAAATAATAATTTTATTGAAATATATAATAAATTTTAATACATGTGGATACACAAAAACTAAAATACACATGATGATCTCAATTCGTGAATAATTAATGAAATTATATACAAAGTAATATTTATCTATTGTAGACGGCCCGATAGTGGTTTGTTGTGACTGAGTGATGGTGGTGGTGTTGTCCAAAATATGTTATCTTCTAAATATTTAAAATAAATTAGGAAATATGAGGTTGGTGAGACTTTTTGGTATTTTTATTTAAAACAATTATGAAAGAAATTAAAAGAAAATAAAAACAATCAAAAAAATATTATTTGCTATAAATAAAAATAATAAATTTAAGAGTAAATTACTGAAATCGTCCCTGTGGTTTTGTCAAAATTGCACGTTTGGTCCCTAACTTCTTTTTTTGCACTCGGATCGTCCCTGTGGTTTGATTTTGTTGCGTTTTTCGTCCCTACGGTTTGGTAAAAAAATGCATGTTTGGTCCCTAACTTTATGTATGTAAGGGACGGAAAATGCAACAAAATCAAACCACAGGGACGATCCGAGTGCAAAAAAAAGTTAGGGACCAAACGTGCAATTTTGACCAAACCACAGGGACGATTTCAGTAATTTACTCTAAATTTAAATTAATAATCCAATAAAAAGAAATAATGCAGTAAAAAATAAAATAAAAATTAATTAAATGAAATTAATAATCAAATAAAGTAACACTTACTAATAGATAAATATTATATGTTACAAATAATATTTTTTAATATATAAAAATCTAATAAAAACAATCAATACAATAAAGAAGAAATTCAATAAAAGTTAATAATCAAATAAAATAATATTTATTAATATATAAATATAATATATTAAAAATAGTATTTATTAATATATAATAATCCAATAAAAATAATACAATAAGAAAAACGTTTTAAAAAAATAATTAAAAGAATTAATATACAATAATCCAATAAAATGAAAAAGAAAAAGTGCATAATCGGTCTTTGTAGTTTGGTAAAAAGATAAAACTGCAGAAAGGGGGTAAATCTGTCATTTGCCAAACGTTAACAATCATGTTGTTAAACTTAACGTGGTAGGGATCAAAACCACAACAAAACAACTAAACAGGCACCTTTTTGCTAATAAACGTTTTTTGGACCTTACCCAAAGAAATTGACAAACCATAGTGACCACTTTTATAATTTTGTCTAAAAGTACATGACAAATCATATATGTTTCATAACATACACCTGGTTTGGCCCAATTTGTGCTTTTTGTCCCTATATTTCGTTTTCACACGTATTGTCCCTTGTTATTTTTAAACTTACACATTTCATCCGGATATAAAATCAGTATATTGCCCTTGATATATATTATTTTTAACTTTTCTGTTCTTATTATTTACTTATATCTTTTATTGTTTATTATTATAAGACCCAACATCTTACCCACCTCTTTTCCTCCCCGCCATGTAAATGATGTTGTGACACCCCGATCTAGTTCAACCTCCAGGAACCACCACTGACCACCTTCGAAAACCATAACAAAACCTAATGAAATTTAAAACAAACCTTAATAAAATTAAAATAAAAAACAAACCAAATCAAAATAGCAAAACAAACCATCAAAAAAAAGCTAACCAAAATAAAACAAACACACATCAAAAACCAACCATAACCAAAATAAAAAACAAGCATGTAATTAAAATCTACCATCAGCAACCTGCATTTTTTGAAAACCCCATTAACAACAAAAATCAACTGAAAACCCCTCACCTGCTTCTCATTTTGTGTACATTCTTATGAAAGTTGAAATCAATATCCCATCAATTCTTAAACCTAGAAAAAACCCTATCTGCTTCTCGATTTATGTACAGTATGAGGCAAGCGATTGTAGTGGCTCTACTTTCCTTCTCTTTACAGAAATTTCTCATTTGTTTGTAGGTCAGGATAAGAGGAAATAGATGATGGTAGGTGACATAGGTTGAGAAAATAAGAGATTATAGTGGGTGATGTTGGCTGGGAGAAGATATAGTATAGGTGACTATGGTGCAACAATTGAGAAAATAAGAGACATATCTAATCAAGAGGGTGAGTGGTGGTCATCGGGGTTAAGCAAGACGAGGTGGTGGTCGTCATGCCGCATTAAATCTGTAAGAGATGATGGTAGACAACAGTGACGGTAGCGAAATCGAACAGATCAACAATAGAGATATATAATGGAGGTGTGTAGATCGGTGATGGTGGTAGGTGGCGTTAGAGTGTAGATCGGCGACGACGGGTGTTCGATTATGGTGCACGACAACAATCAAGCTAAGTGGTTGAGAGTTGTATTTAAGTTATTTAGGGTTTAAACACCTATAAGAGAGGGAGGGAAGTGATTTAAGGATTAAACAAGAGAGAGAGAGAGAGAGAGAGAGAGGTGGTGTCTATTTTGTTTTTTTTTATTATAAATGATAAACAAATAACAAAAAAAAACTTTTTTTAGGAAATATATAAGGGCATTATAGTTTTTTTAGGTCTGTTACGAACGAAACATGCAGATACGGACAAAACATGTAAGTCCTCTCTAATAAATGAATATTTTTTTACCACTTGTTACATTTTTATTCAATTTGTCAAATGTCATTTTGTGGTTATTTTGAATTAACTTTTATTCCACATGTCATTTTATGCGTTTTTTTTTTTTATTTTTTAAATCTCACATAATATTTTAATATAATAATTGCAATATATGTAGTAATAAATGGATATCAGTTTCATTAATGAACTTACCTTTTAATTTCAAAACTCTCAAAATTAAAGTTTATTAGATTCTTTTATTTAATTAAATTATTTGTTTCAATTTAAAATAATTCTATTGTAATAATTTATTATTTTTCTTTTTTGCTTATAAATTAAAAATTCTCAAATATTTTGACCTTTATATTTATTTTATTTTTTTTAAATTAACCCGTGTAATACATAGGTCTTACAATTAGTTTATAACTAAGTAACTAACTTTGGATGGTCCGAATGATAAACAAAACATAAGCATGAAATGTGGGACAACCCACAAGGATGATTTGTGTAATTTATTCTAAAATAAAATTTTAGTTCCTTACGGTGATTTTAATTTGCCAATTTAACAAGTTATACACATACCATATAAATAAATAAGAAGCCATTTCAAAAAAAATTAGATTGTATTTTAAGTACATATTATACCAAGTAAGTTTAAAGAGTTTTATCTAGTTTGAGCCGTTTAGTTTCAAATGTGTCTGACTCTTTATTGCAATCGAAACTTATGTGAATACAAATCTTTTATACATTTATGTTTTTGTTGTTCATCATTTATTAACTTCAAGCTTTCAAGCAAGCTTCGTTAACATTCAACAGAGTATCACTTTACTTGTCTTATGTTTATTTAGTTTATGTTGTTCTTATATCTATGTATAACTTGTTCTTAAATTTCACATCTTAATTTATTGTTGAGCTACTTAAAGATCCATGAGATTAACTTATTCTACAACATAATCTTTTCATTAAAGTTCTTCTCTCAACAATTTATATCTTTCACTAGGCGAATACCCGCGCGTTGCGCAGAAACACCTATATAGTTGAAGTCTTAACAAATATATGTATTTTTTTAAAAAAATATATAATAATAACGTTGTTGTTAAATTTGATACAATAATTCGTATTCTAAATTGATATAATATATTGATTATTTTGAATTATATGATAATATATACATCTATTATAACTGGATAATTTCAATCAATTGAATGATTTCTACCCACGAGTTACATATTAATAAAATTAAATATAATATATTGTTTAATATTATTTATAGTTGTTTTTGTTGTTTTTAATTAATTTTTTTAAATTTATTTGCTTAATGTTTTAATTTCTATTATTATAATTATTTAAAACATCAAACATTGTTTTTTTATTTTAAAGGTAACAATATAATCATTTTGAATTATATGATAATATATACATCTATTATAAGTGGATAATTTCAATCGATTAAATGATTTCTACCCGCGAGTTACATATTAATAAAATTAAATATAATATATGGTTTAATATTATTTATAGTTGTTGTTGTTGTTAATTAATTTTTTTTTAAAATTTATTTGCTTAATGTTTTAATTTCTATCATTATACTTATTTAAAACATCAAACATTGTTTTTTTGATTTTAAAGGTAACAATATAATCATTAATATAGAGTTATTTTTAACCATTGTTATTGTAAGTTAGTTAAGTTACTTATTTGAAACTTTTAACTATTATAAAATATCTTTAGGAGGTATTTTAGTTTAACTGAAATTACAATTTAGTTTTTTCATTTATCACTACAATTTATCACTTTTACCTATTTACAAAATTTTCTTTGGTTTTTTAAGTGGAACATAAATTTATATTTAAGTTGACATTATAACGTTATATTTAAGTTAACAATTTAAGTATTTTGTCCAAACTGTTCAAAAGTTGTAGCTTTAAACTGATAATGGTTTACATATAACAATATATTAATCTAATAAATTAAGTATAAGATGTTAAAAGTTAAAGACATAACTTTATATGTAGAAGTAAATATATTATTTTAAAATTTAAAATTTAGTTTATTTATGATTACATTCTAGAATTGATATTTATTTAAACTTATTAATCAACTTATAATCATTATTAGAAAGACATTACAATTTATCACTTTTAACTATTTACAAAATATTTTTTGAATTGTTTAAGTTAAACAAAATTTTATATTTAAATTGACCATGTAATGCTATACTTAAATTAATAATTTAAGTATTTCATACAAATTGTTACAAAATTGTATCTTTAAAATGATAATGGTTTACAAACAACAATATATTAAAACTAATAAATTAAGTATAATATGTTAAAAGTTAAAAATCATAACTTTATAAGGATTAGTAAAGATATTATTTTAATATTGAAATTTAGTTTAAATATGATTACACTTTAGGTTTGATATTTGTTTAACCTAATTAACCAAATTATAATTATTATTAGAAAGAAATTGAAAAGTCATGGGAGTTTCAAATGAATGTGGTGAAAGGAAAAATACATGGGAGTTTCAAATGAATGGGGTCAAAGAAAAAATGTTTCTTTTATAAGTATATAATGATAATGATTGTTTATTATTATAGGACCCAACATATTACCCATCTCTTTCCTTCCCATCATGTAAATGATGTTGTGACATGCATATCTAGTTCAACCTTGGAGGAACCACCACTTACCACCTCTAACAACCACCTCTGAGAACCACCTTCAAAAACCACAACAAAACCTAACGAAATTAAAAACAAACCTTAATAAAAATAAAAATAAAAAACCAACCCAAAATATAAAAACCAACCTGGCTCAAAACCAAGCTAACCAAAATAAAAAAATTAAAAAAAAAACAAACACACATAAAAAACCAACCGAAATCAAAACCATAAACAAGCATGTAACTAAGATCTACAATCGGAAATCTTCATTTTTTTTGGAAAAACCATAAACAACAAAAATCAACCGAAAAACCCCCACCCCCTTCTCAATTTTGTGCAAATTCTTATGAAAGCTGAAATCAATACCCCATCAAATCTGAAACCCACGAGAAACCATGTCCGCTTCTCGATTTTGTGCACAATCTGATGAGGGCCAGGCAAACGATGGTGGTGGATCTACTTTCCTTCTCTTTATCATTTGGTTGGAGGTCAGGATGAAAATGACTAGATGGTGGTAGGTGAAGGCGACTGTGTAATACCCGAAATCTAGAAGGTTAATTGTGGAATTATGCCAAATTCAAGTTGAACTCGACGAGTTGGAGGAGCCAACTCAGCGAGTTGAAGATGAAGAATCATGGTTAGTGGGTCTACTCGACGAGTTGAGGAGCCTCAAATCGACGAGTAGAAGTTATCTTGACCACGAAGTTTAATGAGGCAACTCGACGAGTTGACGAGCCTCAACTCGGCGAGTTGGCCTCTTAGAAGGAAAACCTAATTTTCAGTGTTTTGCACCCTATTTAAAGGCCTTAAACTTCCTTGACCAACCTCCTTATCAGCCTCCTTGTCCTCCTGAAACCCTAAATCGAGTTGTGAGCCTCTTGTTGGGAATCTTGTGGTTTTGAGTGGATTTTTGTGTGCTTTTAGTGCTTGGTGAAGGTTTGGAAGAGCTTGAAGTTGTTTAGCTTGGAGGGAAGTTTTGGGATCCAAAATCTATCACACTTTTGGCACCCATTTGAGGTAAAAAGTCTGGAACTTGGTGATTAATAGCTTAGATCTTCTCATTTGGGTTTTATTATGATTTTGGCCTCCTTTTTGAGTTTATGGACAAGATAGGTGGTGTAAAGGTTCATCCTTTCTGATTTGAGTTTGTTTTGCTACCCTTGAGCTTAAAGGTGCAAACTTTAGGAGGATCTTGAAATCATGCATGCATTAAGTCGAGTGTTACGGTGTAAAGGTTCATCCTTTCTGATTTGAGTTTGTTTTGCTACCCTTGAGCTTAAAGGTGCAAACTTTAGGAGGATCTTGAAATCATGCATGCATTAAGTCGAGTGTTACGTCCATTTGAAGCTTATGAGCTTCATCTAGACATGCATGGACGTAAAGTTAGCAACTTTATCCATTATGAGGCTATTAGGAACCACATCTGAGAGTTGGATGGTTAACTTTTTGTATTAAGCACTTAATAGGAAAAGTTGGTCAACATCATGCTACATAGGGCGTAGTTTTAGCTACGTAGCACGTAGCCCTTTTCTGCCTCATTTAGAGGCCTTATGCTCTACACTGGTCGTAGAGCATCTTGTATGCGGGGCATAGGTTAACTTAGGTTGACCATTGACTTTTGACCGTTGACTGTTGACTTTTTGACCAGTTTGACTTTTGGTCAAACTTGGGTAGAATTGAGTATTTGATTAAGGGCTGGTTTCGGTTTGGTTTTAGAAAGCTTGGGTTGGTTGTTCCGTTGATGGGGTAGTTGTTGAACTTCTATCAAGTGGTTCAAGTGAGTCTCTTCACAATACTAGTGGGTCAAAGACACCAATACCGACCCACTGGATTATGCTTGTAGAATGCTAGTAGTCTTTGTGACTCTTGCATGTGTTTGTATGTTTATATGGGTTGGGCCCGATTATGTATGTTAAGGGGTTGGGTCCAATTATATGGGTTGGCCCCGATTATGTATGTTATGGTTGGGCCTGGTTATGTATGATATGGGTTGGACCCGAAGCGATGTATGTTGGGATGGGCCCATTCGTATTTGATGTATTATGGTTTCATGTGTATGTTTCAGGTACTTCTGGTTCCAAATGGAGAGCTCGACGTGATTGCATCGCATCCACCAGTATTCTGCACTCTATGATTTGTTTTGTACTCTGATGACGTTTGATACATTTTTCTTACACGTTGATTGGGTTTTGGAATGAATGAATGGTTGTTTTTGTTAACTTAAAGAAAATTTCCACTTAGTATTTTTGGAACGTTATAGTATTCTAGTGGAAGCACTTAAAATATATTGATTTAAAGCTAGTTCTATGCTTTTGTTTGCTTAATTTGAGTGTTTAAAACAAGTTTAATAATTTAAACAACCCCTCCCTCTATTTATGTCTTTAGTTTAACTATTAGTTTAATTATTTGAATCGAAATCATACTCGTTCCCCGAGAGTTCGACACCATTTCTTACCTTAGACTATATTATTTCACGAGTAGATGCACTGGCTATTTGTGTTTTAAAAACTAGTTGATATTCAATAAAACATTATAAATATAAAACTAGCGATATTAAAATATACACATCAGTGACTATAGTGTGGCAAGTGAGAGAATAAGAGACATATCTAGTCAAGAGGATAAGTGATGGTCATCCGGCGTTAAGTGTAACGAGGTGGTGGCTGTTGGGCAGCCTAAAATCCGTAAGAGATGGTGATAGATGACGTTGATGGCAGCAAAATCGAACTGATCAATGACACATGTATATAATGAAGGTGTGCAAATCGATGACGGTGGTCGGGGCAGTAGAGTGTAGATCGGCGACAACGGGTGTTCGACTATGGTGCACAGAAAAGAGTCAAACTAAGTGGTTGAAAGAGTTGTATTTAAGTGATTTAGGGTTTAAACGAGAGAGAGAGAGAGAGAGAGAGAGAGAGAGAGAGAGAGAGAGAGAGAGAGAGAGAGAGAGAGAGAGAGAGAGAGAGAGAGAGAGAGTATATAACGGCATTATATTCTTTTTAGGTATATTTCGGACGAAACATACAAGTTTATAACTAAGTAACTAACTTGAAGATGGTCTGAATGATAAACAAAACATAGGAACGGAACGTTCAAATTGGGCCAACTCATAGGGATGATTTGGTATCGGTGGAAATTTGTTTAAATAATAGAGAAATTTTCATTGACCAAAAAGAAAATACTGCAAAAAAGAAAATCAAAATATGATGGCTATTATCAAAACAACATATCGTGACGAGTACTATCAAGCTAGATCGTTGAAGTCTAAAATTTCTTTTGATTTCTTAAAAGGTCTTCTAGAGTTTAGACCACTCTCAAGCTCAATATCTTAATGGATCTGACCATTTCGTTTTTTTCTTTATACCTTTTTCTAAGTTTAAGATCTGCTAATAGTGACATTCACAACCAATGAGACCTGTTTCACTAATTTTGTTTACTCATCTGTCGAAGCTGTTTGTCATGATTTCAAAACTAATAAAAAAATTGATAAGTGACAGAAAGTAGTCTGTCTGGGCCTTTTTTTGTGAATGTAAACAAGCAACCCACCTTTCTGAATTCTGACGAATCTCACATCCATCCAAAAATCATTCACATGTTTTTGTTTTCTCCTTTCAACACTTAAAAACTCTCTCCATGTCTTCTTCATCTCCATAACAACCACCAGTCCACCACCATTTTTTCCGATGGAATCACACACTTTCTTTTTCTTTTTGGTTGTAGTTTTTTCATTAATTGAAGTCGCAATCTCAAACTCCAAAGTTCCTGTTCCCAATATCACTGTCGTTGGTGTTGTCTACTGTGATGCATGTTCTAACAATTCCTTCTCCACTCACAGTTACTTCTTGCCAGGTTTTTTAATTTTTAATCCCCTTTTGTGAATTTTCTTGTGTTTTAATATTAATATATTGCTAAATCCACGAAATATTCAACGTATTTGCACTTATTTGTTTGTTATGAAATTCTGAAGATAGATTGCAATTATTGCGCTTATTTGTATTTGGATTACATTGCTCTAATTACTACAATGTGAAAGGGATAAAATAGGTTGCTATAATAAACAAATGAATTGATGTAGTTTGCTATATTTTGCTTTTAACCCTTCTGGAATCATGTACATATAACCTGATAGAATCAACACACACACACCATTTAGAAAAAAATCGTTCTATGAAATGGCAATGTATTTCCATCTTTTTTTCTTATTAAAACATGGTACTTTACTAAAATTACGCAGTTATAGCATATAGTAATTTCAGCTTTTTCTTAGCAATACATCGCGCTTTTGAAAAATTTACTCAATTAAAGAAGTGAAAATGAAATTGCTAAAATAGTATTGTAGATTTTTCCAATTACAATAAGATAATAGAAAAAAATGAAATTAAGATGATCAAGGTTGTAGAACTCGCTGCTACTTCGGCCGACTGGGGAGTAGCGAGTACTTGGAGAGTCGGATTCGGTAATTCATGTAGAAATATTTTTTGGAAAATTATATATGTCAAAATCATAATTTGATTGAAATATATAACCAAAATTAGATACATGTGAATACATAAAAACTGAAATACACATAATTGTCTCACTTCATGGATAATTACTGAAAATTTAAGATATATATGTAGTAATAATCACATGTTTTAAATAATAAATCATTAAATGCATTATACATATTAATCTTGAAATTCTTGATTTTTTTCTCTTTTTATGACAATTTTGACCCTATGACCGAGTTTGATCGATTTTGACCGAGTTGGCCGAGTTTGACCGAGTAAGACCGAGTAGGCCCGAGTTTGACCGAGTTTGTCCGATTTTTGACCGAGTTTGACCGATTTTGACTAAATCCGAGTTTTTTGGCCGAATTGATATTACTCGCCTCGGTGGAGGGCCGATTCCAATTAATCGGCCGAGTAGGCCGAGTTTTGCAACACTGAAGGTGATATAATAAACAAAGACTTACATTGTTATTTCTTGCATTTAACCCATCAAAAAACTCGACCTATACCTAATTATATATACCTTTTAATTGTTGGGAAATGGCTTAATTACAGGTTTGAGCCCTTTAGTTTTAATTTAGGAAAATACATTTTAGTCCCTATAGTTTTTAATTCTAAAACAAAATGGATTAGTTATAGTTTTTAATTTAAAAAATGCATTTTCTAATATGTGCCCCTAAGGACACATATAAAAAACATTAATTGAAATATTAATTATAAAAAATATTACCATAATTAAATGTGTTAAACATTAGTTATGTGTATTATTACCATAATTAAATATAAAATACATTAATTATAAATAATATTATTTAATATTTCTTAACCAACCCTTTCTCTTAGAGCTTTATAAAGCTTGTCCCTCTAGTTTTAACTTAGGAAATCACACTTTTGGTCCTTTTTCTCATTTTAGTTAGTATTATATAGTTTTAAATAAGGAAATCGATTAATTACATTTATCGTCCCTTTAGTTTTAACTTAGCAAATCACACTTTTGGTCCATTTTCTCATTTTAGTTAGCATTATATACTATAAATTTTTATTTGATTTCAATAAATAGGTCATCATCTTTCTGCCTACGTCTTTTTACTTATTTTGCGTGTCTAAATCTACTCTAATAAATGAAAGTTTTTTTTTACCACATGTCAAACTCTCATTCAATTTGCTAAATGCCATTTTGTGATTATTTTGAATTAATTTTCTTTTTCACATGTCATTTTATGAGTTTTTTTATTTTAATAAATTCCACATAATATTTTAATATAATAATTACAATAAATATAGTAATAAATAAATATCAATTTCATTATCAGACTTATCTTCTTATTTCAAAATTCTCATATTAAAACTAGTTTATTTATTTCAATTTAAAAGACAAAAAAAATCAATCTTAATAATTCATTTTTTTTCTTATTTTCTTATAAATCCAAAGTTCTTAAATATTTAGACATTTATATTTAATTTCTTCTAATTAACTCATATAATACATGAGTCTTACACCTAGTCTCAAATATACAAACTACACAAGTAATTTTACATACCAACATTTTCTATTAATTTATTCGGTCAAAAATATAAGATTAATAGACAATCACCACTACTTATAGGAAATGAGAAATTAAATATCCTCCTATTTATTCTTCCTACCCATTCCGTACCACTTTTAGATGATGACAAATGTAATAAAAATTTATTAATTTTATTAAATGTTACAAGTATCACAATCTTAATTGTGTAGGAAGATGATAGTATGTATAAACACGTAGGAGGTTATTTTGATTTCTCAATTATAATTATAGCACTGAAAATTGCTTTGTATTTGCGTGTTAACCCATCAAAAAAACACCACAGGGGCAGAAGTAAGAATAGATTGCAAGTTCAAAGCAGCTTCTCCAAGAACAACAGAACAAATATCATTCTCAGTTAACAGAACTACAAACAAACACGGAGTATACAAATTGGAAATTCCTTCTGTTGATGGAATCAATTGTGCTAAAGAAGAAGTTCAAGTTCTTAACACATGCAGAGCTTCATTAATAAGAAGCACATCTCCTGCATGCAATGTTCCTGCCTTTATCACCACTTCCAATCAATTCTCTGTTAAGTCCAAACAAGCAAATCTTTGCATTTATAGCCTCTATGCCTTGAGTTTTAGACCTTCCAAGAAAGATCTTGCAATTTGTGGTTAGGACTTTTGACTTTTGTTTATTTTTGTATTATACCGTTGTGTTTTTTCTTGTTGGGATATTGGACTTTGTAAAATTGTATCGGATATAGCATTGTGACTTGTATTTGGATGATAATTATATAATTAGGTTGATTTTTTGTTGTAATAGAAAGAAATAAATTGTATGATATTTTATAATAAACCATGTTTTTTCTTGCATTTAACAGTCTAACAAAGTAATGATTCTACTTCCATTTTATTTTTCGATTACAAGTTGCAACATTGTGTTTTCAATTTTTACTCTTATCAAGGCGTCATGATTTGAAAAATCCTTTTCATATCTAACATAATAATACACAATTGTTGCATCTTGATATTGTTGATGTCTAACATAAGATGACTTTGGACATACATGTAGTCATTGAAGTTGAGTCTAACAAAAAAAAAAATTGTAAAACAATGAATTATATATATAAAGCACACATACACAACATAAGTAGATTTAACATGTAACAAATGTGGTATAACACTTTACACTCCTTATGAAATATTACAAAATGGAACATGTACATGTGTTTATCTTTGGAGCCTCATCAATCTTCTTTTCTGTTTGGGTGATAGAAAAAAAAAAAAAAAAAAAGAGCACAACTTTTATAAGATACAAAAGAAAGGGAATAAAATGTATATGCATTTGTGCAAATTAGAAATGCTTTAACACTAAAGGAAAAAAGGGTAAAAAAAAATCTACCCAATTATAGCAGTGAATGTTGCTTTGTGTTTGCATGACATTGCTATAATTGGGTAGATTTTTTAAAGTACATTGCTATTTCTATCATTTAACACGATGTGAAATAAAGAAACTACATTATCATCGTTTTTTGAAAACTATATAAATATAAAAGAAAGTATAACAGATTAAATAGTGAGAAAGAAGACATGGAAATTACCTGTTTTTGTCTTGGTTAAAGAAACTTGTACAAGAGCATGCATTGTAATTGGTAGATCTCCAAATGGTGTTCTACACTGGCCAACAGTCTTATTGTTTTCCAAAATTTTACCAGCATTTATCAATTTGATGTCATTTGCTGATTTGGGTCCACCTTTTTTATCTGAGAGAACATAACATATGTTTCTACTTTGTAAACAAGTGATAAATGTAAATGATAACCCTATTTGATTTAAATAAAACTTCACATATGGATAGATGTAAGCAAGTGATATGACTTGATCACTTGATACTAATAGGAGTTTTTTTTTTAAAAAAAAAGAAGACTTTCAACACTCCTTCATGTGCAGATTGATGAAGATAGCTATTAACTTATTATTAAACATTGATTCTTTCTTTGTTCACTTGTTTTAGTGTGTAGAAATTTATGATTGAAGATACAGAAGAACAATTAATCAAATAGTGGTATATGATGACAGGATAAAATCAATTGTATCAATACTTTCACCCAAAAAGAAGGCTCCAAAGCTGTTTGTATCTTCAATATAAGTAACAGAAGAATAACTAATCAAATAGTTGAATATGATGGAATCATGGAAATAGCACTGCACTAACCTTTGGGCCATTCAGCGACAATTCTCTCTTTCAGAAGGGAAATCGTGGAAGCTGGAGAATACCGAAATGGACCAATGTCAGATCCATCAAACAATCGAAACTTTACTTCTAAAAGATCTTCCTCTGGCATTTGCTTTGCAACAAACTATAATAAATATAACTTTAGCTTATGCAAAACCCTAAGATCACACACCTCTTTTATAGTCTCGACAAACCTACACAAAATCAAACGAAGATAAAACATAACAGTAATCAAAGTGAATCAAAAAGCTATATAATTGACAGAAATTAAGTGTGAAATCAGGTATTTTCATTGCACCTTCTACTTCAACGCGTCTATATTGAATTGTGGATGGTATAGAAACAGCTGGATGCAGACGGCAGACTACGAAATACTCGTAAATGAAGATATGAAATGAAAATTGAGGAAGGATCAAGAAGAAGATGAGGAACCCTAGGCCCGATTTTCACGCGCACTGTTGATGACTGATGAGTGCTGATGAATTTTAAAACCTTACTTTTCCATTTTTTTGGTAACTTTAGCTGTGGTTTTATATCTATAAATTTGAAATGCGTAGATTCCAATACAAACAGGGAACATAGTCGGTGGATTAGTAGATGATATGTATGAAATTGGTTGGATTGTCTTGTGATTTTTTAGTTCAAGTTGGATGATTATAATTCTTTTTAATTTTAAAAATAATTGTATAGTTCTATAAAAGGTAATTTATTTTCATATTATAAAATGATTTAGATTTCGTTTAATTTAATGTAATGGATAAATTACTTGTATGATAATTAATTGACACGTTTTTTTTTTTTTTTTTTAATTTTATGATTAAAAAGAATTATTAAAATCGACAATGGATGATGTCATCCTCTTATAGCAATGAGTTTTTACAAAACTAATATGTTTTTTTTTTAGGATTTTATAATTGGGTTGAAATCTATTTTTTTTTTTATAAAAAGTTTTGCTTGATTTTATAATGTATCAAAAGATTTGGAATATAAAAAAATGACTCTGTATGGTAACTATGTTTCAAAATCGTTTAAAAAACATCATTCAAGTTTGTTATATTCAAAAAACCTCATCCAAGTAAAGTCTTTATATAAAAAACACCAATGAACTATATATACTTTGTACAAAGGCCATCTCATGGTAACCGACATTTATCGATAAAAGTTAATTAAGAGAAAATGAATTGGGAAGATAACTATGTTTTAAAATCATTCAAAAAACATCATCTAAGTTTGGTATGTTCAAAAATGATCATCCAAGTACGATCTTTGTATAAAAAACACCAATAAACTATACGGTTTGTTCAAATATTACCCACTAGTAGTCAGTTCTTGCAGGTAAAGGAAGGCTTGGTCTAATTATTTGTGACATGACATAATAACTAGTGCATGACATTAATTGATATACTCCTTATTTATAAACCGATTTAGTGCTTCTCCATGAATGAACGATTGTAATTTGTGAAAATAGGGGGATAAATGCCCATAAGTAGCTTAAGATCTAGAAGTTGTTAAAACTACAAAATGCATACATCAAGTAGCTAGGCAAGATGCAAATAAGTAGATTTCATCACACTACAAATTGGCATAAATATTCATCAAGACATTTTTACAGTCACATTACAAATTGAAATAAATATTCACCAAGCAAATATATAGTAGGAGGACATGATAAAGCTTTCGGTTAAATTCACCATTCAGTTGGGACAAACCCCAAAATTTTTACCATAATTAGTCTTCATGGTTGATGCCCAAATTCGAGAAGGATGCCCAAAGCCACAAGGGTTTGCATAATCAAATATCTTTTCCCCTTTTTTTACATAAAGTTGAATGAAGTAGAACTTTAAGGAAGAAAAACCATAAAAATAGAAAGCATTCACAATTCACCAATAGGAAATATGATTTTATGTTCATCCAACGGCTTGGTGAAGATATGAGCGAGTTGGTTTGTAGTTGGAACATACATCAATTTAATTTTTCCCTTTTTGAAAATTGTCCCATGTGAAGTGATGACGAATCTCGATGTGCTTGGTTTTTGAGTATTGAACTGGATTCCTTTTGAATGTAATGAGAATGACGTGGGTATTGTCATGTTATATGGAAGTCTTGGAAAACTCAAAGCTATAATCCATAAATTGATTTTGAATCTAGAGGATTTGATCACAACATCCTCCAGTAGCAATGTATTATGCTTTAGTGGTTGAACATGCCAATGATGATTGTTTCTTACTAGACCAGCTGATAAGTCTATTGCCCAGAAGTTGACATTCTCCTGATGTGCTCTTCTTGTCGAGAGTAAACACTATATAATCAGAGTCAGTGTAATCGAGTAAATTGAAATCAGAATCATGTGGATACCATAGCCCAGGATTTGGAGTATACTTTAGATATCGAAAAAACCATTTAACAATGAGAATATGTGATTCTTTTAGATTAGCTTCAAAGCGAGCACACATGCTGCTAACGAACAAGATATCAAGGGGACTTGTTGTTAAGTAAAGAAGTGAACCAATCATTCCCCTGTAGAGAGAAGGATTCACATCTTTCCCTGAATGATCAACAAATATTTTCCGTGTAAGGAACATTGGCATCTTAGTACGTTTGCAATCAGCGAAAGAGAACTTCTTTAGCATATTGGAGATGTACTTGCTTTGATTTATGAAAATTCCTTTTGATTGTTGTTTGACTTGAAGACTCAAAAAGAATTATAACTCACCTGTCATACTTATTTTGAAATTCCTAGACATAATATCTCCAAACTCTTTACTCAGTTACTCCTTTGTGGATCAGAATATGATATCATCTACATATATTTGAGCAAGATTAATTTCAGGGCTTGATTTATTGATGAACATTGTATTGTCAATGGTTCCATGCTTATAACTGTTTTCAAGAAGGTATGTTATCAGCATATCATAGTATGTCCTATTAGCTTGCTTAAGTCCATAAACAACTTTTTCCTAACTGATGGGTTTTACATGCAATAAGGCAGATAAATCCTTATATACTTAAGGTTACATGCAACATATTCGATCTAATTATAACACTATTGAAGTACCATTCTATTAAACAACATGAACACTATAAACCTAATGAAATGGAAATTCATAGAGGAGATTTCAAATATTATTAGTTATTGTAGTAAATAACTAATCAAATCCTTCTTCAAAACTCTTGGAAGCTAGCACCAGAAATCTCGTGCCTCTTATGGTTCACACCCAAACCCTAGCAAATAGGAAACTTGAAGAGAAAGAATAATAGAGGAAATATTTTTGGCTATGCTCAGTGAAAAAAGAGTGGCCGGAATTTAAAGCCCTATTTATAGTTGATAAGAAAACCCTAAATAACCCTTACTTGATTAAAATAACAATATCTCAAATCAAGTAATTATCTGGTTTCCTAATTATCTTCAATGGATATTCAAGAAGCCCTAGAATCACTCTCCAAATTGTCCACCTCTATGGGGAACGTTCTGGAACCCTTTTTGTTCAACTATTGAGCAATTACAGCTTAGGTCCTTGTACTATTAATTAATCCAATTAATCTCAAAATTGATTCTAATTAATTTTTGATTAATTTTAGTTAGATAATACCATTTCTAATTAATATATTATTCTCATAATGTATTGAAAAATCATGTATTGTTATTTATTAATCATATGATAAATCAATAAATCATTCTTTCCCTCTAAAAGTCATCATATTCAATTACTATGTTTGAGGGAAACCCAAAAGGACTTTGTTAATAATTCAAGTATATATCAATTTAGTTATTGGCTTAAACACCTAATCAAATAGTCTCCCACTTGGATAATTCTATAACTACAATCACGAGTATAACTTCTAAATTATCAGCAAATGGTGCTTCCTAGAGAAATTACAGACTCTGATACGATCAGTCGTTAGTCCTAAGATAAGTGACCAGATATTCCTCCGTTCTTCAAGATATAATATAGACAAGAGACATGGATTAGAATCAATCACATTATCCTATATTATGTATCTTGATTTTTTGATTTATGACGACTGAATTCAGACTACTAATTACATACATCAATTCAATCCGGGCTTGACCAAGCACTTTAGATGTCGACAACAAATCATCGAGGGTTCCAAAGATATCACTTTTCCCGTTAGGGAAAAAGGAACGAATAAATTCCGAATCATATTCTTGTATCTTTAACTCACCAAATCATGCGTGATGCTACGTTTTATAACATCATGTTACTGATGCGTTTACGTAACACCAATGCACAATTGACTTATAAATTACAACACATATATCTCCATTTCAAGAATATAATATTAATATATTATCATCTCAAAATTACTCGTGATAAAATTCATGAAGTAATTCTTTGAGTGTGGGTTTATCCAATACTTAAATTCTCCATTTTAAAAGTACTTATGAATACTTTATGCAAACCTTTGCTATGCCTAAACACTCATACACTCTACAGTCCAATACATGACAATATTGATTCACTACTTACTTCCAAAAGTATGAGTGAATGTGGAATTTTGAATAATCAAATCATTCACGAAGTAAAACAAGAAAAGTGAAACACATTAATAAACTAATTAACTATGGTATCAAAACTACTGAATATAAATAATCTCTATTATTTAATCACCATAACAATTACGACTTTATTTATTGTATAATGTTTCTACTTATCAACTAACCACTTGAATTAAACATCAGTCATGTCATATTATGAACATGTGAACATATCAATTGGACATTATTCCAATGATGTTCATTTCATAATTCCGAATTCTTATCACTATCCAAGATGTGACGAAATTCCCACTTAACATGCATTGATCTCCTGTAATATCAAGATTCAAATGTCTCAAAGAATGAGTGTTTGATATTACAGAATATCCCATTGGAACTTTGTTACTAGCAATAATTCCATGGTAATGAAGGTTCTAATTCAAGATACACTCATTTGAATACTTCTATTGCATTAAAGTTTCCATCTCACACGTAGACGTTTCAAGTATCTTCCATTCACTACTACAAAATGAGTCTAATGCGACCTTTTAGATGCAACCTTTTCACAAGAGTTGCATTTGATTATAAAAAAAGTTTCTTCAAACAAAAAGGTTGCACTAGAAGATTTAATGCAACTTTGATTTTAAAAAGTTACAAATTTTATTGAAAATTGTAACTTTTTTTAAAAAGGTTACAAATTTTATTGAAAACTGTAACTTTTTTTTTAAAAAGTTGCAAATTTTATTCAAAATTGCAACATTTTAAAATTTTATTGAAAACTACAACTTTTTAAAAAAGTTACAAATCTTATTAAAGGAATTGTAGGTTAGGGTGGAATGTGCACAAGGCTTTAAGCACCAAGGACCGAAAGTGAAAAATGAAATCCTAATCACACTTAGCCCAATGAACCGACAGGAGGCTCTTCTTTCTTTGTTTTGTTACCATTCCAACGACGTTAACCCTCCTTCCATCTACTCTATCGATTGTGAAGCTGCTATACGAGAGGGAGAGATATACTTATTGACAGAAAAACGAGGGAGAAGAGCAAGAGAGAAAGAGAGAGCGTTGGATGAAGAATGCAGCGAGAAGGAGGAGGTTGTTAAGATCGTTTCTTCGGTTTTTCTAGATCATGGCAAGGTATGTACAAGCTCTCTCGAATCTATCTTGATTATCGACTCTTCTCGGAGTTGTGTAGGCCGGAACCGCCTCCAATAGCCCTTAAAACACCGGAAGTTGTTGTTGTGCGGGATATCTGTTTTCGGGATTATTTCTAATGCTTTTAGTGAGTCTCAAGCCTTCATAATTCTGCTTTAAACTTGTACCAAACACTCTTGGTACTTGTGGAGTCAAGTAGAAGCTTTGACTAAAAGAAAACACCATGTTTTGACTTGCTTTGGCTCCAAAGTCTTAAATCGAGGGTATCCTTTCGTGAATGGTTTTCCCTAACCTTGAGTCCGGTCTTGGTGGTGTTATTCAAAATTTAATGTGTTATAACTCTAGTTTAGTAATCATACAATTTTGAAAGACACATGAATTGGGTTAGTTATGCTAGGAATAACCGGAAATAGGAATCAGGTTATATGTGTGTCCCATTGTATATTATTTGTGTTTTTGAATCTAAAAGAAGTTGAGAAAATACAACCAAGGATGGAAAGATAAAAATTACACATTTGAGACCCATTCAACCAATTATTCTAAGGGCTTGATGGGTTAAGCCAATCCCTAAAGCCTAAGATGACTTCTTGATTCAAACATAAATTTGGACATAATTATTGATCTGTCTTGTAAGGATTGTAGAGGATACATGTAACAAAAATGATTGAGATGGATGGATTATATGAGCCATTCATATATATCCTAGAAGTAGAAAGTAAGATGCTATAATCAACTTTTTTTTAATGATATTATTTCTAAGATGAACTTAAATGGAATGGTTCTTGAAAGTTTGTCTTGAAACTGATGTTACAATGTTATTGGTTTGCTTATATACTCATACACATTGAACATAAATGGAATGGATTGAATCCTAATTCCTTTCGGCAAGAGATTGTTTCTCTAATGTTCTTATACAAATTTAATTTTTTTTATTCAAATGATGGCTGTAAGGTAAGCTATAAGTTTATCTCCAACCCCCATCTATATGATTTAAAACTTATAAAAACCTTTTTGTTTTAGTTAACTTGCAGAGACTCTTGGTATATGCAATGGAAAAAAGTGAAGGAGCTTCTAAGGTATATAGTTTTTGTTCAAGGTGAAGATGAACACAAGTTTTAGAGTCCCCTGTTAGGTTGCTTTCAGAAAATGATTGTACGGTTGATGAGAATGGTCCTAATTTCTTGGTAATATTCATTGTATTGTTGGTGATATTCAAGGCAAATGAAGTTGAAAGAAATCAGCTGATTGAAATGCTTAAAGGGATTCAAGAGGGTCACGAAAAAAACAAGTTGAAATAGAAGCTGTGCGAATAGATATTAACTACCAACGATTTGCTAATATGATTTACCGTGTATTTTTAGTACATGTCTAGGATGTTTTTAATATTTTTTTGTGATTATAGTTGACAACTTTGTGTTGACTTTGATTTATGTTTGTTATTTTGAATTTAGAAATTTCAAAGGAGACTGTAGAATTATATAACATATTTATGTTATTGTTATGGTGTAATTTTAGTAGTAATGAATATTTGTTGCAATGTAGTAAAACATATGTAGTGTCTGTATGATTAGAAAAAATTGTTGCATTAGCGTTAGAAAAGTCACAAAAATAAAGTTGCATTCGACTGTCAACAAGGTTGCATTTTTTGCAATTAAAGACGTAACAAAGGTTGCAATTCTTTACTAGAAACATAATAAAGGTTGCAATTGATTATTAAAAAACGTTGCATTTTCGTAACTAAAACCATTAAAAAAGTTGCATCTCAGTGTAAAAAAAGTTGCATATAAGCATAAAAAAGTTGCTTTTGCATAACAAATGTTTCATTCAAAAAGAGTTGCATCTAAAAACGTTTTGCAACTACTTTAGAAAAGGTTGCATTTTCCAAGAAAAAGGTTGCTTTAGATCTAATGCAACTTTACCTAATGCAACCTTTGGTAAAAGGTTGCTTTAGGCATTATGCAACTTTTTTAAGGCCTAATGCAACCTTTTGGTGGGGTTGCATTAGCTTCATTTTGTTGTAGTGATTATAGAAACATTTCCATATTTCCAAATGATAATCGATTATGATCAAGAACCATCTCAATCCAGAATCATGTCACTATGGTCCATCCAAATTAATATCATACTTTGACCTGTTCATAGGCAACCAATCCTTTTGTATAACCTTAGAATGTTCTTGAAATTGTTTAATAACCTTAGTCACAGAAAATTCTAGTCCTCTTTCTCACAATGCTCCGAGCATATGAAAAAATAGAATAAGTGAATATTATAGCATATATAATCGATCCTATATCTGAAGAACATGGGACTCGACTCATTATGTCTGACATAAGGATTTGATATTTTTTCAGGTTCTTGCTATAATATTTTCACATATTGAATTTTATATGTTAAACCATTTCAACATGATATTCATATACGTCTATGACTAAGTTCTATTAACCCCTTCGATCTAAACCTTTAGCATCGAAAAGAAGTATGAGTGCCATTTCCTTTAGGTTTACTATAGTAAAACAATTCCCAAACTTTTGCAACTTGAAAATTTAAAACTTTATTCCCTACGAACAGTATTGTCAACATGCAATACTAGCATAACAATTATGCTCCCACTAGCTTTGACATGCACCCTAAATCAACTTGACTTCTAGAAATCAATACTCTTGAATTTCTTATTGAAATACAGATTTCTGTTACATGATGCTTCGATAAGTCCCCAACTAAACTTTTTAAGCTTATAAACCTTAATTGGATAGCACATGTGTGTGTTTAAACCTTTTCAGAACTTATAGATATATGTCTTGAAAGTTCATACAGTTCCTTGTCATTCCTTACAATTTGAAATATGAATAGGGATGTCATAATTATATTGTGAATTTGAGAATACATTTAACACAAACAATATTCATATTGATCTTTATCAGATCTTAAGAATCTATCAGCGAAAGTATTTACTCATAATCAATCTCATGAACTAGAGCAAAAACTTTGCCACCTACATTTCATGGTGAATACGTTCCTATCCATGTGAATCTATCATTTCTAGCCTATAATCATAAGACAACGTTTAAGACAAAAACCAAATTCAAATTTATCTTTCCTTCATGGACTGAACTTTGTTATTCTAAATTTCTTTCCCTCTGGTAGCACAAGGGCCTACCAATGCTTCCATGTTGTTAGCATCTCACCCATATCGATCAATGTACTTTCTCTGACCAACGTGCTTTTGCTTTTGTAATTAAAAGAAAAAATAGAGCTCATAAGCATTGTCAACTCAACTATAAGTGCACAAAAATAATAATGTGTCAACCAATCATGATAGGTTATCAGCCTCAGATTACGTTCTAGTGATAACTAAAAGGTTTATTGTCGACTGACTCTTGAAACTATCGAGATCAATGTGACTCCCACTGACTTCTTGACGTATGAGTTTTATCTCAAAAAACATGCCTTTGACGAGCTAAAACAAATATTCAAAAGTTCATGTGGATTCCCGACAAGAAAACTGTAACATCCTGTTTATTAAATAAATAAATTGATAAAATTAATAGATGAATAGTAGTCCTAAAATCCATAATATTTAGCGGGGTGTTGGTTTTCGGGGATCCAGATGATATAAATTGGGTTTTCGGGGGTTAAAGTGTAATTTCAGGATTTATTTTGTAAAGATTTTCAGAAGTCATGGGGTGTTTGGTAAAATATTGGACTTAATTTGAAGGGATTTTGGAATATTGGGGGCTGAATGGTAAATTAAGTACTTAAATCTGTCACACCCCCGAACCGGAACGACGAAAACGTTCGGGGGAAGAGGACGTCATGTACAGTATCACAATAATTATATAATAGGAATCAAAGCACCAAAACCATTACATTGATAAGGTAAAGTATTTACATATGTTTGATACATAGTTTGTATGACATCAAAAGTGTATAGCAAAAGTATAAAAGACGTGACTCCGTATAGCTCCGTCTTCTCAAAACCTGAGGGTGTACCTGTCTTACTAGTCCCCTGAGAATACAAGTAGTTTGAAAGTATATCAACATTTAAGTTGGTGAGTTCGTAAGCATGTTTGTAGTTGAAATCTATTATCGGTTCCTTGAAAAATGTAAGTATGTTTTCCCAGAAAATCCTATATTTTTCTGTTGTAAATGTGTTGTAGTCTTAATACCCTAAGACCAAAATGTTTTAATGTTATCGTACTCTAAGATAGTATAAGGTAGTTTTAATTCACATAAAACCATGAAAAGTATGTTTTCTCTGTACTGGAGTAGTTTTCTGTATTTGTACCTGTATAAAAACTATGTTATTGTACGCGCCTGGGTTCACCAGTTGTACTTATAAAATATGGTATTATAGTTTTATAATAAAACTATGTGAAGTTGTTTACTTATTCATACACTAACCGTATTTTTCAATACCAAATTGTGAGTTATTATAACCATACTTGATGACCTAGGATGGCCTGAAATGACGTTCTTCAGGCGTCGGAATCGATATGACATTTGTCACCCCAGGCTTGCCGGCCTAGCTGTTGCAAGCAACTCAGATGCGGGATTGTCAGTCCCGTATAGATCTATACACAAATTCACGCTCTCCCCTAAGGAAACTCTGGTTATAATTTCAGGACTTTGTTGGTACTTAGATAAGTACTTGAAGACGTCTCTCACAAAGCTATAATGACGGTTATGTGTAGAATAATTGAAAATCTTTTGAAATGAATAATTGTTCCTATGTTCCATAAACTATACCCAAAATAGTTTATATGTTCATTTGTATTGTATATCTGTATTCAGTAATAATGATATCGATGTTCTATAAACTATACGTGTTATAGTTTATATGTTCGTTTGTATTGTATCTCTGTATTCAGTAATAATGATATCGATGTTCCATAAACTATACCTATTATAGTTTATAAGTATGTTCATATATCGTTTAATGAATTTGTAGAATAATAAAGATGTTCCATAAACTATACCTATTATAGTTTATAAGTGGGTTCCATTTGCAATGTAATTATTCTGAAATTTTTTCCTTTGCTCAGCGTGTTACAAAGGATTAAAGATTTGTACTCATACATATAGGGAATATGTATAAGTAAATATGTTTTGGTAAAAACAATTAATGGTTGAAACTAGCTGAAACAGTCTAAGTAATTTGAAACCGTTTGAAATCATTTGAATATTTACACAAATTTAATTGTGTTTTACTTGTATTCCCCCCCCCTCTAAAAAGTTGGCAAAATATTGAAAACGTAAGGGTATGAACTCACCTTGTATATGCGTTCGTGTTTGAATAGCGAGCTGTAGAAACGATCCTCGGACTAGCGTATAGGCGAATAACGTTATCCTAAAAATAATTATATTCGAAGTCGTATTTAAATTAATAAAATATTAATTTAAATAATGCGTTAAATAATGAATTAAATAATAATTAAAGTGTTAGACAACACCTTTATTATGTAAGGAATACTTACAAAATTTAATTGGAATTGTTTGAAGTGTTGAAGGACGTTTTCGGTGAGCAAAATGGAGTTTTTGGTGGGCAAAATGGAGTTTTCGGTGTAACAGTGTTTTTGATGTGTGTTCTTGGTGTTATTGGTGAAACTATGAAGATTTGAAGAAATCTTATGAAGATTTGAAGATTGGTTGAAGATCTGGGCGAAAACACTTGAAGATTGAGAGAGTTTTCAGATGACTTTTGAGAGAAAAATGGGTTTGTATTCGGTGAGAAAAGTGGGAAATGAATCGAGTGGTCGGTTATAACCATATATATAAAGGAGGATTTCGGTCTTAATGGGCTTCTAAAGGGGTGTTTTTGGTCATACATACTGGGCCGTGAAGTGTTTTCGGTCCTAAGAGAAAAGAGAAAAAGGAATTCGGTCATAATGTCAACAAGCTAAAGTGATTTCGGTTTCTAGTTAAATGGAAAAAGGAATTCGGTCTAGGACTTCGGGAAGAAGGTGATTTCGGTTTTTTCTTTATTCCAAAATGTGAATTCAGTTTTGAGTTTGGGGATAAGATTCCCCAAACCGAATTCTGTATATACATAAGATATATTGTGATTTTAAGTTAAGTATTATACCATAACATTCTCATATACATATTACTTGAATTAGTGTTGACTTCTTTGAGTCCTTAATGTGTTGTTAACTTGTATTAGCTTATAATAACTTAAACTAACATGGGTTATTACCACACATACTTAAATGAAACCCATAAGTATGGCTCATGAAAGTCATATTTCTATTGCGTTCAATTTCATTGTAAATAAATTGGTACATGGTTGGAGTTTTAGACTTAATTGCTCTAGGAAAATTCCAGTTGTGACATAAGTTGAAAAGAATTGACATAGAGGGGCTGAAAGTGTATTATGGGCAAAGATCTTATATCACCAGGTATAAACCCGTCATCTTCCCAAATCCTAACCCTAATGTCACCCAACAGTCGCCACCTTAAATCCCCTAACCACCGGCCGTCGCCACCATCCAATTAGCTTGTTTTCCGACCAACTAGTGGCCACCACGCGACCACCCGACTTTCCTTATTTTCCGATCTATCGAAGCTCTAAGCAACTACCATTCTCAGCCGACCACCCTTTGCCATCGTCCTGTCCAGCAGCCGCCAACGTCCATGCCGCCATCCAGCGCCGATGTCGCTCTAGTTGCCGACAAGGACCACGAGTAGGAGCTTTCTTCTTCTTTTTTGTCACTGCTGCAACTGTCGTTTGCTTCAGCCTTTCTCTCCATCACTATAGTGTTATACTGCAGCCATGACCACCATTGCCACCGCCGCTCCGAGCGGCTGAAGAGTTGCTGTCGTTGCTCCGACCGCCGCTGCCACCTCAAGGACAGCCATGCCGAGTGTGTTTTTCTGTGATTCTACTCCGTATTAGTGTCGTGTGTTGCTGTTACAAGTATAATGCATGTATGTGTGCTTTATGTGGCCAACAATCCACCACCACCACTTCGCCCCCATCAGTCGTCTTTTGGTGGTGGCTGTGTGTATGACATGGTGTTGTGAGTGTGTTTAGTAGAATGGAACTTGTTTAAGCATTTTTGGCGGAAGGATTGAAAGAAAAACCACCACCACCACCGTGAGGTGGTGGCTGCTGCTGCGAGCTGCCATTGACCAACACTACTTGAGGTGGTAGTGGGTAATGCCCGATTTAATTAACACCAATTAACCAAAAATTTAACCATTTGTCTAAATTGGCACGCGATTGGGTTGGAAACCCTAATTAGAGTTTAGAAAACCCTAATTTTGGATATATTGGTTTTGGAGTTGTCGGGACTCGCATTTTGGACCATTGGAATTGAATTATGAATTACGCCCAACCATACCGTATGATTGACTTAGTAGAATGATGGACTTAATGGATTAAGTCCTCAATGGGTTAAGTTTTTTTAATTAACCCAAATCATCATTTTTTGTAATTTTGGTTGGGCCTTGTTGGATTAGGTGCCTAAGCCCATAACTATAATTGATATGTACTTGATTTGATAGCGACATGGTCCTTTTGGGTTGCCTTCACACCGGTGACTAGACAGGATGACTATTAAGGAGAAAGGCTGATTTATTATTAAGAATAATGAATTAGGGCATAAATATGCTTTATTAATATATTATAAGAATAATATATTAATTGGAAGTCATATTATTAATTAGTATTTAATCAGAAATTAATTTGGAATTAATTTTGGGATTAAAGGAATTGATTAAAAGTGTAGGGGCTCTTTTGTAATTATTTGATAGTTGAGGCTTTGGGCCATTGGACTACCTTATTTAGCAAGGGCCGAGAATCCTAGAAGGATCTAGGAGTTTTCGTCCAAGGCTAAAGGGTAGGAGGTCCATGGACTTGCTTAGGCCCTAAGCTAAGGAATTAGGGTTTTCACCCTGAAACCATAGCTAGCCTCAAGTATAAATAGACCCCCTAGGCATTAGATTTTTGGCCAATCTTCAAGAAACCCTAGGAGTTCCGATTTCTATAGAAAGCCACCCCCTCTCCTTTCTCTTATATTCATCCTTTCATCCAATGTGTTTCTGAGCCATTAGAGGTACTACAATTGTGGTACTTGTTCTCATGAGCTAAGGAAATTCAAGGAACTAGTTGTTATTACTATATAGCAACAAAGGTATGTATTGTAATCTTTTGTTTGTGTATTTCAAAATTTTAGATGCATGCTAGGGTTTTCTTTTGTGTTGATTTGTTGTATGTCTAATAGTGAAAACATAGATTCAAATTAGGGTTTTATGCACACATAGGATTGTTTGTATAAAACCCTCAGTAGCATCAGAGCTTTTGGTTGTTGTTTTCAATTAGATTTGATACAAAAGTACGAACTTGACAAACTAGGGTTTATGTCAAATAAACCCTAGGGCTTGGATTTTCGAAATTAGGGTTTCAAAACCCTAGTTTTTGAAATTTGGTAGGGTTTCTTGAACCCTTTCCTTTGGCCTCATATTTTCGATTTTAGGGTTGGTTAACCCTAGGGTTTTCGAAAATACCCTCCTCCCCAAGATTAGAATTCAAAATTTTAGGGATTAGGATAATGTTATCTTTATTAATTATCTTATTAAAGGTTTAAATGGATAATTAAAGATTTTGAAATATCCCTTCCCAAAATTTTGAAATCTAGGGGATAAAGGGATTAGGTCAAATTAGTTGTTTAATTTAATGGATAATCTTTTAAGAATTTAAAATTAGTTGTTTAATTTTGGATAATTATTAAATCAAAGTTTTAATATTTAAGATTTTAAAATTAGAAGGTATTAATTTTCGAAAATTTTAAATTTGATTAGAACCCTAGTATTTTGAAATGTTTAAAATACACCCTTATACTATTATAATATTAAAAGCTTAATACTTATGTGTGTATATATATGTATGTATGTATGTATGTATGTGTGTATGTATGTATGTATGTATGTATGTATGTATGTATGTATAAGATGAGTCAGTCTTACCGTTAATAGGCCTCATTCACGAAGCCAATCTATAATAGGGGGGGGGGGGGTATAAGGAAACTGTCTATAAAATGGCGGTTGAATGGGTGTCCTCTCTCACCCACCGCTTCCTTGATTGGTGGAGGTTCGTTAGCCGAACGGGTAGGATAGGACAAACTAATTCCTCATTAATAAGTATAATGATATTATAAAGTAATTACTTGTTTTTCATAAATTCCCAATCTTAGTTACTTTAGGAAAAATGTGAAAATGACGCTATTCTATGAAATTGCACTTTGCACCTTGCCAATTCGTTAGTGGAGCATGTGTGGTTAACTGTCACACTAATTTGGGACTAACAAGGGTGGCAAAGGGTAGCTCGATGTTTATCATAGATCAATGGAGTGTGTGAGGTTAACCGACACATTGATTAGGTGATATATGACATTGAGAGTACCAAGCACATTTGCATGGTTATTCACACCTTGTTTGTGATCCTTGGTATCCCACTCACAAACTTGAAGGACATAATCGAGATTGAAACATGCCATTGAAAAGTTCAATGAATCTCAAAAGAACCAAGGAATTTCATTTCATTTAAAGCTTAATATTCTTTTTCGTTTTTTTATGGTGGAAATTGGTAAATCCTCATTTACCTACCTTCAAATATTTTGCAATTGGATTACTACATCCTCTTCTGAATTGTGAAATATTGTGTTGGGTCCTAGCCTTAATATTTCATTTGGATGTTATATTAAGGATTCTTATCTAATTTAAACTTTGTCTCTTTTCTTTTTCGGATGCCTATTTTAAACAACACTTCTGGCTCCTTTTCCCTCATGAACTTATGTGGGAGAGTGATCTTCAATGGATCCAATTTTAATGAATGGATTCATAACATTCGCATGGTCACTCGCTACGAGGACAAGGAGTATGTCCTCGACAAAGAGTTAAAGGAGATCAATGAAGAAACAGCTACTCCTGAGGAAATCACCCAGTATACGGCGCATGAGAAGGACGCGACAAAGGTGTCGTGTATCATGCTTGCCACTATGACTGCTAAAATCCAAAATTCCTATGAGGATTACTATCCTTTCAAAATGCACCAAGACTTGATGGAAAGGTACCATTAAAGTGCTCGACAGGAAAGGTACAAGATCATTGCCTCCATGATAACAACAAAGATGAAGGATGGATAGTCCATCATGACACACTTGCAAAAGATGCAAAGGTTTGTGGACCGCTTTTTGAAGTTGAATGTCAACTTCGATGAAGAGTTGGCTATTGACATTATCCTACACTTTTTGCCTCCTTATTATGATCAGTTCCGAATGACATATCATATGAACAAGGAGGAAGTCACTCTAAGAAAGCTTCAAGGCCTACGATAACTGCTGAGAGTAGTTTAAAAGGCAAGTACATTGCACCCACTCCTACCGCTGCTGCCCCTGTCTTGGCAATTAGACAAGGGAAGGGAAAGAAGAGGAAGGCTCCTTATAAGAGCCACAAAGGAAAGTCCCATGATGGATCCTCTTCTAGTGGGACCAAAGGTGATTATGTTGCTCCTTCTTCAAATCCAAAGGATGCAGAGTGCTTCCACTATCACAATAAAGGGAATTATAAATGAAGATTCCCTAAATACTTGCAGGACATCAACGATGGGAATATAAATCCCACATTCGCAGGTATTTACATTATTCAATCTAACAACTCATCACATGCTATTTCTTGAGTCCTTGATAAAGGATGTGGTTTTCAAATTTGTTCTGATTTGCAGGGTCTAAGAAGAAGTAGGGATGTGGAGCACGGGAAGATGAACTTGATCATGGGGAATATGAAAGCGTCGCCTGTCACCAAGATTGGAGTTTACTCTATATTACTCTGTAGTGGGTTAGGGTTAGATTTAAATGATTGTTGGTACTCGTCAGAAATGGCGAGAAACATTATTTCTTTTCATGGTTTGTACAGACAAGGTTTTAGATTTTCATTTAATAATGAAATTGGTTCTATGAATGATTTCTATAATGGTATTTCTTTATTTTGAAGCATTGTCTTGTAATGGAGTATATGAAACTGTGATGGTTGTAGATAACTTAGGAAATAATGTGTTGCATATTGAATTGTCTATTGGTTTGGACAAAGCATGCTTGTGGTATTGTCGTCTTGGACATGTCAACAAGGAACGCATAACCGAACTTCAAAAGGATGGAGTATTGGAGTCATTTGAACTTAAGGACAATGACACGTACGAGTCTTGTTTGCTTGGAAATATGACTAAATCACCCTTCACTGGCACTTGTGAAAGGGGTGAGGGAATATTGGATCTCATACACACCGATGTGTGTGGGCCCTTTAGATCCACCACAAGGGATGCAAACCGCTTCTATGTGACTTTTACCGATGATTATAACAGATATGGGTATATCTACTTAATCAAGAATAAGTCAGACACTTTTGAAAAGTTCAAAGAGTTTAAACAAGAAGTGGAGAATCAATTGGGCAGGAAGATAAAGATGCTCCGATCCGATCGAGGTAGTGAGTATCTTAGTATCGAGTTCCACGACTATCTTAAGGAATGTGAAATTATTTCACAACTGACGCCGCCTAGGACACCGCAGCTGAATGGTGTGGCTGAGAGGCGCAATCGAAGCTTGTTGGACATGGTTTGTTCCATTATGAGTTGAGCTTCGTTACCTATCTTATTTTGGAGGTATGACTTAGAGACTACTACCCATATCCTTAATCTAGTCCCAACTAAGAAGGTTGCCAAAACACCTCACGAGATGTGGACAGGGAAGGTTCCCACATTAGCACATATCAAGGTTTGGGGATGTGAGGCTTTCGTAATACGAAAGACTCATGACAAGCTTGGACCTCTTAGTGTGCGTTGTATTTTCATCGGCTACTCACAGAAGTCCTTTGGATATTTCTTCTATAGACCGAGTGACAATGCTGTCTTTGTTGCGAGGAGAGGGGTTTTTCGAGATAGAGAACTCATATGCTAAGAGGGCAGTGGGAGGAAAAGTGATGAAGGAACCTCAAACACTTGCTCTCAACCCAAGGAGGAAACTCTTGTTGAACCAGTTGACGAATCCTTACCTCTGAGACGTTCTAGTAGAGTTAGTGTTCCACCTGAGTTTTATGGTTTCCATATTACTATTGAAGGTGATACGTTTATTAGTGATAGTACACTAATAAATATGGATGAATCTAACAACTATAAGGAAGCCATTGCAGGCCTAGAGTCTGTAAAATGGAAAGAGGCTATGGACAGCGAGATTCAGTCCATGTATGACAATCAAGTTTGGAACTTGGTTGACAATGTACCAAGTCATAAGACGGTGTGGTGCAAATGGATCTTCAAGAAGAAGACTGACATGGATGGGAAAGTACACACTTATAAGGCGCGATTGGTTGCGAAGGGCTTTACTCAAACTCCCAGAGTTGACTATGACGAGACATTCTCACCAATGGCGAATATAAAGTCTATAAGGGTTATGCTAGCCATAGTTGTGTTTCATGATTATGAAATATGGCAGATGGATGTCAAAACCGCTTTCCTTAATGGGAAGTTGGCTAAGGATGTTTACATGAGTCAGCCAGAGGGTTTGGTAGATGCGAAGTACCCTAATAAAGTGTGTGAGCTTGAGAAATCCATCTATGGATTAAAACAAGCGTCTCGCAGATGGAATCTTTGTTTCGATGAGAAAGTCAAAGAGTTTGGTTTTTCGAGAAGCGAGGATGAGTCCTGCGTATATGTCAAAGCTAGTGGGAGTATAGTTAGCTTTCTCGTATTGTATGTGGATGACATACTACTCATAGGAAACGACATCCCAACCTTGCAGGAGGTTAAGTCTTGGCTTGGGAAGTGCTTCGCTATGAAGGACCTTTGGGAAGCTACTTATATTCTAAGGATAAGGATAGTGAGAAATAGGAGTAAAAGACTAATATGACTTAGTCAAAGTACCTACTTGGACAAGGTTTTGAAACATTTCAACATGGAAAATTCCAAGAAAGGAGAATTGCTTATCTAGAGCAATACCAAACTGAGTAAGACTCAAAGTCCGAGTACTAATGCTGAAATGGTAGAAATGAGTCGAGTACCATATGCTTCTGCCGTTGGCTCGATCATGTATGCTATGACGTGTACTTGCCCTGATGTTACTTTTGCTTTGAGCATGGTTAGTCAATATCAAGGGAATCCTGGTAGAGCTCACTGGATTGCGGTAAAGAACATTCTTAAGTACCTACGAAGGACTAAGGACTGGGTCCTTATCCTTAGTGGGAGTGATGACTTGAGAGAGGGAGGGTATAGTGATGCCAATTTTCAAACCGACCGAGATAATTTCCGCTCTTAGTCGGGCTGGGTATTTACCCTGAATGGAGGAGCAATGACTTGGAAAAGTTCCAAGCAGGAGACCGTAACTGATCCAACGCGCGAATCAAAGTACATAGTAGCGAGCGAAGCTTCGAAGGAGGCAATATGGCTGAAGAACTTCATCAGAGACCTTGGAGTTGTACCTGCCATAAAAGAGCCTATGGAAATTTTCTATGATAACGATGGTGCGGTCGCCTTAACCAAGGAACCGAGGGATCATGGCAGATCCAGGCATATCGACAGAAAGTACCACTTCATCAGACATCTGGTAGAGGGAATCCTCGTAGTAAAGAGGGTATTGTCAGAAGAGAACCCAACAGATCCCCTTACGAAGGGACTGAGTAGGGTTAAGCACTTGCAGCAGACTAGGAATATTGGGTTGAAGGTCGATATTAGTTTTAGTGATTATATAGCTATTTGGAAACTTGTAATAGATAAAATGTAATTGACATTTGATGATTAAATAAAGGAGTTTTATTTATTAGTAATGTTACTATCTTGTGTTAATTGTTTACTATTGTTTCAATTTTTCATCTTTTGACTTCTAGAATAATATGATTATTCAAACTATCCACAGTCGATCATACTTTGGAAGTAAGTATTGAGGCAAGACTGTCATGAATTGGCTTGTAGATTATCTAAGAGTTTAGACATAGCAAAATTTTGGTGCAACATTCATGAGTGCTCCTGAAATAAGATTTGAGTATTGGATTAAACCCGCGCTCACATGAATCACTTCATGGAATTCATCACGAGTGATTTTGAGAAGATAATATCGTATAGTCTTTAAACCAAGATATATGAGTTGTTGTTTACAAGTTGGTTGTGCATTGATAATACCTAAACACATCAGTAACTTGATGTTATAAAACGTGTTGTTGTGTATGATTTAATGAGTAAATAGTATAAGAATATAAGTCAAAGTTTATTTGTTTGTTTTATCCTAAGAGGATTAAAAGTGATATCTTGGGCCCCTCGATGATTTTGTGTTGACTTATGTGCCGGGCCCGATCAGGACTGAATTGATGTGTTCAATTAAGTTCTATGTCAAACAAATTGGAAATCGGGAAACAAACTGTTAGACATGGAGTATGACTCTATTCGATGTCTTTGTCCACATGATATCTTGAGAATGGAGGATTACATGATCCCTTATTTAAAGGACGCGTTATTGACTAGATCAGAGTTCGACAACGACTTTTGAGAGCTACGATTGCCAATCAGATTCTGAAGTCATACTTGTAATTAAAGTTATTAGACTTATCCAAGTGGGAAACTGTTAGATTAGGTGTCTAAGCACATAACTATAATTGGTATGTACTTGATTTGATAGTGGCATGGTCCTTTTGGGTTGCCTTCACACTGGTGACTAGACAAGATAACTGTTAAGTAGAGAGTCTGATTTATTATTAAGAATAATGAATTGGGGCATAAATATTATGTATTAATATATTATAATAGTAATATATTAAATGGAAGTCATATTATTAATTAGTATTTAATCAGAAATTAATTTGGAATTAATTTTGGGATTAAAGGAACTGATTAAAAGTACAAGGGGCTTTTTTGGAATTATTTGATAGTTGAGGCTTTGGGCCATTGGACCACCTTATTTAGCAAGGGCCAAAAATCCTATAAGGATCTAGGAGTTTTTGTCCAAGATTAAAGGGTAGGAGGTCCATGGACTTGCTTAGACCTTAAGCTAAGGAATTTGGGTTTCCACCCTGAAACCCTAGCTAGCCTCAAGTATAAATAGACCCCCTAGGCATTGGATTTTCGGCCAACCTTCAAGAAACCCTAGGAGTGCCGATTTCTAGAGCAAGCCATCCTCTATTCTTTCTCTTATATTCATCCTTTCACCTAGGGTGTTTGTGAGCCATTAGAGGAACTACAATTGTGGTACTTGTTCTCAAGAGCTAAGGAAATTCAAGGAACTAGTTGTTATTGCTATATAGCAACAAATGTATGTATTATAATATTTTGTTTGTGTATTTCGAAATTTTAGATACATGCTAGGGTTTTCTTTTGTGTTGATTTGTTGTATGTCTAATAGTGAAAACATAGACCCAAATTATGGTTGCATGCACACATAGGATTGTTTGTATAAAACCCATCAGGCCTTTCCTTTAGGCTTTGGTGATTGGCTATTGATGGGCCGTACAAGAACAAGTATATGGACTAGACTATTTGGATGGGCTTTAGGGTAAGGACCATGTGAGGGGTTTGGGCCCAATTTGTAAAATTAGGCCATAGTTGAGCCTTGGTTGATTATTTGGCTTTTGGGCCTTCAGAGTGTGAGTTTAGGCCTGGGGCTTGGACCAAGATAGGTTAGGGGTAAAATGGTCCTTTTACCCCAAGTTTAGATGTATGGTTATGCATTAAAACCCAAATGGTTAATTGGGTTTTGTTTTGATGATTGGCAGTTTGTGGATCTGTCAGCCAGCAGCCAGAGATTTATTCACGGGACTTCAGAAGCGCGAGGTGAGTTCCCTCCTGTATGAACGGGTTGAAGGCACCAATACTGACTCGTATATGTATGCTAGTATGTTCCGGACCAAGGTCCGATGTCGGACAGTGCCCGATGTAGGTTTATATGTTCTGGATTCCGATCTGATGTCGGGGAGTGCCCGAGGAATGTTTGTGTACTTTATGTCTTCGTGATTCTTGCATGTGTTTGTTTTATATGTTTCTAAATTTTGGCCTGATGCCGGGCGGCACCCGAGGAATGTTTATATGTTTCGAGATTTCGGTTCGATGTCGAGAGGGGCCCAAGGAATGTTTATATGTTTCCAGATTTTGGTTCGATGTTGGGCGGGGCCCGAGGAATGTTTATATGTTTCCGGATTTCGGTCCGATGTCGGGCGGGCCATGAGGAACGTCTATATGCTTCCGGATTTCGGTCCGATGCCGAGCGGGGCCCCAAGAATGTTTATATGTTTATGTTATGTGATTATTTGTGTGTATTTGTTGATATGTTTATATATATACCGAGCTTTGCTCAATGCCGGGCGGGTCCCGATGCCAGATTTCGATCTGATGTCGGGCAGGGCCTAATGCCCGGCGATGCCTAATGCCGGACATTGTCTGATGTCGGGTGGGGCCCAATGAAGCAGGCAAGGCCCATGATATGTTCTTATGTGATTATGTGATTATGTGTATGGTATGTGGTAGTTTGGGGAGATTCGCTAAGCTTCGTGCTTACAGTTTTCAAGTTTGGTTTCAGGTACTTCTGGTAGCAAGGGGAAGAGCTCAGGATGACTACAATGCACACACCATTTGTTTAGCCTGGGATGTTTTTACTATGATATGTTTGAAAGATGTTTATGATATTTTGAGATACATGATTTATGAATTTTATGTGATGAATTGGTAACTATGGTTTTTATTAATGATTTAAAACGAAATTTTTGGACCGTATTGGCCGGATGTTTCAAAAACACTTCATAGAATAGGTCTCAGTTTATCTTCTTGTTCCTCGATTAACCAAAAGCATTTTACTCCACATATTCTGAGGTGTTATTTTTCAACCTTGATAGTTTGAAATGGGTTTCAAGATACGATTTATACTTACTAGATTATAACTCTAAAACTTGATTGGCACAAAGTATTAGTCATCTCTTGATCGAAATAATTCCAACAATATTTGATTCCTCTTCTTAGTTATAAAATTGCACTAAGATGTTCATTGAGGATCAATTGTGATATAAATCCACAATCACTAAGATGATCATAAAACATGATACTAATTGAACTAGTTACAATTTTCACTGAACTAGTTATAATTTTCAATGAACAAGATTCTCATATACTATACAATGTGACTTATACAACACCAAGTGTCTGTCCCGTTGGTGATGAGATTTCTTTTCACTTGGTTAATTATGAAAATACCACAAGTAACATTATAAGAATCAAATCCACAACTAATATTGGTAATATTAGAAATGCAACCAACACTTTTTTTAAATTCCATTGCAAGGAAATATAAAATAAGGCAACCAGATAAACCAAAATTTCACTTTTACTAAAAATAAATGCAAATTGGAAATTGTTCTTACAACGCATAAAATGAAAACTGTGTTTTCTAGACATCTCCAATGAATAATAGCAATATATTAAATTATCCTAACTCCTTAGTAGCAGCTCCAATGTAACATCCCAAAATTCGAAACCAAAAATTTCTTTTAAATTGCGTAATTATAAAAACAATAGTCAAAAAAACATCAGTAGTGTCATCCCATATCATAATATGAAAACCAATTTCTCAAATATCAAAACATGACATAATGAAACAATCATCAAAGTTCAACTCCAAAAGATCTCGTGAACCCACCCAGTCCTCAACTGTTATCCTACTGAAGCATATTCTAGGCTTTCCTAGGTTCCTGAACCCACCTAGTCCTCGGCTGCTGAAGGGTTCCTATTAATGTTAACTAGCCACCTCATGAATATAATCACATGCAACATAGATCAGATAATCCTTCGAGTAAAAGACTGAATCCTAGAATGGTTGGACTCAGATGATAGCTGCGTAGTAGGGCCAAGTCCATCACTCTAAGATTATCCAACATGTGCCACATGTGACCTAGCATATTCACTTAGTAGCTGACTCACACTGCTAAGATTCCTACAAAGCACAAAGCAAGCGGTATTCGGATAACGGAAAAACTAACCAACATACCCCAATCAAGCCATTGTATTCAACTATCTGAACCATATTAACGTGCGATTCCAATAGCTCAAACAATCAGGCGTAGCCTAAATAGGCCATCCTAGCACTGATTGATCAGTACTAGCATGAAGGTCTAAAAGCTTATACAGTTGGCATACAAGGCATCCTTCCAATATCCTTAGCCTTAATCTAGCATGCAGTTCACATATTCACAATTCATATAATACTACAACATGTATGGGTATCTTGGGGAACACTTACTTGAGCTCGGCTGATTGCACGCATCACACCCCTTGTTCTTTGTTTAAACCCTTAATTTTAATTTAGAAAAATTATTTTCTAGTAAAAATCTTTCAAACCCTTGATTTGAGTCCAGACACCCCCTAAGGTGTGCTCGAATCCCTCAAACCAAGGCTCTGATACCAACTTGTAACATCCCAAAATTCGTAACCAAAAATTTCTTTTTAATTGCATAATTATAAAAACAATAGTTAGAGAAACATCAATAGTGTCATCCCGTATCATCATATAAAAACGAATATCTCAAATATCAAAACATGTCATAAGGAAACAATCATCAGAGTTCAACTCCCAAAGATCTCATGTGCGGAAAATCATAGTGTGATGCGTTGCGATCATGCTGGCTCCTTGTCTTTCAAAGAAGAAGTACCTAAAACCAAAATTGAAAACTATAAGCACGAAGCTTAGTAAGTTCCCCCATCATACCACATACCATACAATACATATACTACCTAGCATATCTGGGTGCTGGCCTACCCCTGCGGTCTCTTTCAACCGGTAATCGCCTAGCATATATGGGTGCTGGCCTACCCCTTCAGTCTCTTTCAACCGGTTAAGGGGACTATTTCACCCCTACCACTACCACATAATACCCTAGTATATACACATAAATCACATACTGCCTAACATATCTAGGTGCTGGCCTACCCCTTTGGTCCTTTTGACCGGTTACAAGGACTATTTCACCCCTCCTACCACTATCACATAATATCATAACATACTAGCACATAAAGCATAACAAATAGCGACATACCGGACAATTATCAAAAATACAATCATCTCTACTATAATCCGCTACTATTGGGCTAGCATTGGTGCCCGCGACCCACTTTTATAGGAAGGTAACTCACCACATAATGCTGATGTTCATCGCAAGAAATCTGTAGCTGCTACCCTGACAACTCCTTGAGCTATCAATACCAAAATATCACCTAATTAGCAATTGGGTCCCAACCCATGATCCATAATCCTTACTTGGGATAAAATGACCATTTTACCCCTGGCCTAACAAGATTCATAACTAAGGCCTAAGCCCAAAACCAAAATAATCCCAAAACTCCAAAATCCATAAAAGCCCACTAATGGCCCTATTTTCCAAATTGGGCCCAAACCTTTGCGTGGGCCTTACCCTAAATCCCAATAACTTATTCCCAATCCAAGCATACCTCCTTAGCTGGTCTAATAATCCACAAACCTAATCAATGACCCAAACCTGAAATGGCCCACAAGGCCCAATGAGGGCCAATCCCAAAATGGGCCTAACCTCAGAAGGCTGAACATCCAAAAAGGCCTGAAATACTTAATAGTCAACCCGATTTAACTCCTGGTCCAAGGCTTAAGGCCCAAAAAGTTAATAATCAAAGAAAGTCCACTTTGGTAGAGTACGCCCCACGTACTCAGCTGGTATGCCCAATGTACACCGCTTTGGGCCAGTACGTGCAACGTACCAGTTGGGTACGCCCATCGTACTCCTCTGAATTCCAAACTTTTCCAATAAGTACTTAACCACTTCAGCCCTTGCTCCAACTCTCCAGTCTGACTCCTAAAGGTTACTTTTCAAGTAAAGTGAAGTGTCGAATTAGTGGTTTGGTCTAGGCTTTCTATATAATAGGTTCTTTTGGTTAATTTATAGCTTGTGTTAGTTTATGTGTTGTTTACGGCCTGACAGTGAGTTTACGGCCGTAAGCCCAAGGCCGGCCCAGGTCCAGTATATATAGAGGTGTGCAAGGTCTTTTGTCAGTTGGTGATGCCTCAGAGTTCACGTCTGCTATAACCACAAGTTATACCAGACGTTGTTCTTAATAGAAAAGCGTGTGCAAGCTTGTTGATTCTCTATTCTACTTTTTCTTTATTGCTAACCGATTGTATTTGCTATTTGATCACCGGTAAGATCCATTTCAGGACCTTACAATTGGTATCAGAGCAAAGCCAGCGTCAAAAGCACTCTACAATCGATTTTGGACCGTGTTCTTATCTGTTTGCGACTAAAGTTGGTGTTTACTGCAAAAGGGTTTCAAGTTTCGTTCGAAAAACTGCATTTTTCACATGTTCTTGGGAGATTACGGCCTTAGCTTACGACCGTAATCTTAGCTTACGGCTGCAAACTCTTCACAGTTCTTGAAACGTGAACCTTGTTCTTGGGCCGTGAATATAGATTGTTCATCAACCGTAAACTAAAATTCTTTGACCGTGAACCTTAACCGGAAACACGTTACGAACGCAAACTCAGGACCGTGAACAGAGTTTACGGCCGCAAACTCCACCCTGACCGTGAACTTAGTTTACGATTGTAAACCTAATCTGACTGTGAACTTGTGTTTGACCAGAAACTTAATTTATTTTTAAATACTTTAATTTATATTTAAAATTAATTTAATATTAATGGATTCTTAAAGTAAAACACACCACCACGAGCTGGATTCTGTTATGGGCACAACCACCCGAATTCCTAGACTCCTGTCCATTGAAGGTTTCCCATAATGGAAGTATAGGATCGAAAAGTACATAATGATGAAGGACTTCAAAATCTGGAGAAGCATAATAAAAGATCCTGTCAGAATAATCACTACTGTTGCAGGGCAAGTGGTTGACAAGAAGATGGATAACTACACAGATGAAGACTTCGAGAAGGTTAAAGAGAAAGAAAGGGCTTTGGCCACTTTGACCATGGCTCTATCTCCGAACATTGCTCAAGGTTTTAGGGAGTACACGTATGCTAAGGCTTTGTGGGAAGCCTTAATCAAGGTTTATGAAGGGAATGAAGATATGAAGGAGAGCCGCCAAGATATGCTGCGACAACGGTTCAATATGTTCAACTACGTTCCTGGAGAAACTCTTGAAGCACAGCTGCAATGGTTCACATCTCTTAATACTGAAATGACTGTAGCCGGGATTTTTTATACCAAGTCTGAGATATACAAGCAACTACTGAATGCTCTCCCAAAGTCTTGGGACATGAATGTAGCTGTTATAAAGAAGACTAAGGATCTTAGCTGACTCTCTCCTTCTGAAGTGATGGCTGTCATCAAGGCTTGTGATATTGATGACAAGCAGTGAGAGATCTACCATGTGAACTCATACTCAGCTGCGAACCTTGGGATCTCTTCTAACAATGCTCTTTCATCTCTCACTTTTTCTTCTGCAGGTCAATCATTTGCTGCTCAGCAAACTCAGGTTCAGTCCTTCTCCACTCCATCAGCCTCTTCTCTTCCTGCTACATCAGCCATGCCTCTCTCTAAGCACCAATCGTTCGTGGCTGCTCAAGCTGCTTCCTCCTCTGATGTGGCTTCTTCTTCAAAAGGAAAGGAGGGTGATAAAAATCTCGCTCTTGCTACAGGGCTTGTCAACTGCTACAATGCACTTGTAGCTGGAGATCTTCCACCCCAACTGTCATTTGCCAATTTCGATCAGATTCACCCTGAAGACATTGAAGAGATGGATATCACATGGCAAATTGCCATGGCAGTTTTCAGGGCGAAACAGTTTGCCAAGAAGAGCGGAAAGAACAACTGGGGGATGAGTGCTGACAAGAAGGTTGGGTTCAGTAAGGGAAAGCTGCGGTGTTTCAACTGCCACGAGCTAGGACATTTTGCTCGTGATTGTCCACAGCCAGACAGAAGATTAAATAATGACAAGACAATGGTTGTAGTTGGAAACAGTCGCAGCTGTGCTCAGGTCAACAACGAGAAGGCCATGGTTGCGTAATCCTTTTACTGGGAGGATCAGATGCAGGCCCTGAACATATCTGGACCTGAAAATGCCCACCTGGCATAGGTTGGTGATGATGCTCCGGCAGAGATTGTTGCACCTGAAGATCAAATGATGGAACTGTAGTTTGCATTGATGGTATCTTCTTCTCATGAACCAAATAAAAACCAGGTAAGTCTACCCTCATGCTCTCAAGCTTGTATTGATTATGTTAAAATTCTTCATGAGAAAATTGAGACATTAGGTAGAGAAGTAGAGAACCTTAAAATTCTTCGTGAACTTAGCGACTCACTAAAAAGGGAAGTAGAGGACCTTAGATATGAAGGTTACCAACTCAGAAAAGGACAAAAACCTCTTAAGGCCTAGTTAGAATCTAAAATAAAGGACTTTAGGAGACTTCAGGAAGACTATAGTAATAAATGCGAAAATTATGACTAAATAAAGAAACAGAACGCTGAACTAGTGGCTGAAATTGAATCATTAAAGGGCAAATTTGAAACTGCTGATTTTGATTTTAGAAAATATGATGTATCGAGTGAGGTAATTGTCAATATGATAGACCGCTGCATGCAATTTGAATGAAACCAGTCAAAGGGTCTAGGGTATAATCACGTGCCTCCTCCTTTCAATCATTCATATCAGTTTCAGCCCTTGTCCAAAGAAGAGATTGCCAAAGAACCATTCATGGTTTATGGCAAGCCATCTGGTTTTGCTTTGGGAGGATTTGTTAATGTTGAAAGTACTAACATTTCTACTTCTCCTGCTGATGAGATTAAAATTCTAACTTTTAATCTATAAAGATCGATTAGATCGTGAACAGGTATATGAATATGAAACTGCAAGAACACAATATAAATAACAATGCAGAACACAATAAAAGGAACAAACAGCTTGAATCAAACGTGTTGAATGATTAAACAAAATCCTTAGAAGAGCTCGATTAAGAACATCAACTGTAAAGGATTGGAAGATTACAAGAGAACAAAATCGTAAACTCTGAAACGCTCAAACAGAAATCTTGAATCTCGAATCTTAAATCTCAACCTAATATGCATGCAAGCGATAACTTATATACTATACATAAAAGGCTCTCGGTTGGACAGGCCCAAACCGGAGAATACTAGGCTAATCTACGAGCCCAAAAGACGCAATACAAAACAGAACTTCAGCCCAACAATCTCCCCCTTTGCGTCAATTTGGAGCGAGACCATTACTTCATACTTGGGCCGGCAGCTGAAGCTGGTACCTTCTTCTTCACGGTACTAAACAGACACTTGGTTATGGAAAGGATGGTCTGTCTAAACCGGATGTACCAATTGATCATATCTTCAAAGTACTTGATGTCATCAGCCGAATTGTCCTTACACCGCTTGACGATTGATAGGACGTGTTCCAAGCAGGTAGTGGTGTAGAGGTGCTTGTCAGCTAACGCGAACAGACATTTCTGTCCTTCGGCTCTGGTGAACATCACAGAGTTTCGCCTCGAATCAATCTTGCCCATTTTCATCGTGTTTAGATCACTGGCCGATCCCACAGGCTTGACTTTCGGTTTCTTCTTAAACACTGTGGCAACCTCCTGATCCATTAGGGCCACCTCCATGATGTAGCATGCCAGCATCCTTTTGACATGGTCTAAGATGGGACCATATTCAGCTTCGTTTGTCAGCAAGATGTTGTACAAGACTATCCAATCATGAGGGTTCAGATTGGGCAGATCCGCCAGAGAGATCATGTGGGCAGTTCTTGCAGATCCTCGGATTAGCTTGAACTTGACGTTGGTGAATCTCCCCACGGTAAACGGCTTCATCACCCGAACATTGACAATCTTCTGGGCGCTCCATGTAAGGTATTGAGGGCGAGCGGCCTCCAGATAAAAGTCAATGAGCTCCCTGTCAAGCTCATCATTCGGATGCGGGACTTCGAAAATGTTGGAGAAGGCGTGGAAGATGAACGCCTTTCGAGTCAGCGGCATATCAAATTGCGAATCGACCGAGTTGATGCAGTCGAATGATATCACCGGCTCGAGCCATAGTATACTTGGGGTCTCTATGGCCTCCTTTATCAGTCGATCCCTGGTCCAGGCAGGGAAGAGCAGCTTTCGGCTCTCAAGGAGATCGTTGGCTTCTTTTTGTTTACGTTCGGCTTCTTCAACTTCACGTGCCACACGACTGACATCGTCATCAGTATTGCGACTGTTTTTCCTCTTTAACATGTCCGCAATAGTCTCCTTGTCTTCATCTTCATCTTCATCATCTCCTCCCTCTGCAATGTTTTTGCCCTTGTCCTTCACACCCGAACCCGAGGCATGACCAGTTGGGGGTGGTTCGGTTGTGTGAGTTGCATTTGAGGAAGGAGGTGGTTTCGATCCTTTCTTCTCATCTCCCCCTTGTTTCGGAATGGACACGAAACTGGGTAGGCCTTCAATTTTACTCAAGAGAGCCATGGCCGGAGAGAGTTTCTCAGCGAGGGTACGCCTCACCGAGTGGTTCAGAATGGGGTCGTGTGCTTCCAGGATGTTTGACAGAGCAGCGTGGACATCCGAAACACACGTCTTGATTATTTCCCTTTCGGATCGAAGAGCCTCCAATTGTTGTTCGGAGTTGGAAAGTTGGGTGCTCTTGACCTTGAGGGCAGTAGTCTTACTCGCCAGGACGTCCATCAGTTTATTTTCAGCCGCAAGATCCTCTTGTAGCTTTGCCAAGCGGGCTTCAATGGAGGCACGGAGTGCCGAGTTGTCGTCGCTAAGGTTTTGTCTGAGGGTAGCGAACGAGGATAACTCCGTCTTCACAAACTGGGCCAATTGATTAATAAGTGGTTCCAGTGTTGTTTTGGTGGCTTCGGCGCTTGCCTGCATGGACTGCAGCAGGATTGTAGCGTCATGGAATAGTTTATCGACTTTTTCGGTCGCTGCCTCACAAGCTCGGGTGGAGGCGTCTATTGCAGCAGTAGCAGAGGCGACTGAGTCATGTTGAGCCCTAGAGAAGGCATCAACTATCCTCTGAAGGGCTGCTTCAGATAAGGAAGACTGCTGATTGGAAGAGGAGGCGAGAAGTTGATCAACCTTCTCGTTCAGCTCGCGGAGATGCTTTTTGGTTACAGGAGCATCATCCTCCTCGTCACTTTGAACTTGAAACGGACTATAGTAGACCGAATCAAAGTTCAGGTGGTCACCACCAAGATATTGATCATCGCCATCGGAGGCGACTTCTGGAGATGGAGGTGGTGGTGAAGCTGGGGGTGTTAAGGGTTTGGTTGGTTCAGGTTGAGTAGGTGGGGGGTTAGTTTCGGGTGGTGGTTGTGTATGGGTTTCGGTTTGTAGAGGTTCGGTTACGGGAGGGGTTTCGGTTACAGGTGGTGTTTCGGTTGAGGTGGTGAATATGGGTGGTGGTATAGGGAATGAGGTTGGTGGGATGGTAGGGGTTATGGTGGGAATGGAAATAGGAATTGTGGGTTGAGGGGAAGGAACTGGGGATTGGTGAAGTTCCATCTCCGGGGTTGGGGACCGAGGGGGTGTGTTGCCTCTTTGTGGAGATTCGTCTCCTTGTGACTCCTCAGAGTCCGAACTCCTGCCTTCGGATTCACTGGAGGATGACGAAAGGATGAGCTTCCGTTTCGGTTGGGTTTTCCTCCTTTTCGGTTTTGGAGAGGGAGCAGCCTTCGGTTGTTTGCGTTTCTTGGGAGTGGGTTTTGGGGCTTTTGATGGTTTCTTCCCCTTGTCTGCCTTCTTACCCCTTGCCACCGGTTTGTCAGCATCATGAATTGATCGCAGCATGTCCGGTGTCAGTTCCCTCGGACCAGATGGCCCTAACTCCTTGATTGCCTTGATGAAACTGCTCTCTGATGGCACACTACCATACATCGACTCCGGGATAGAGCCAATGAAGGAGAATTTCGATGCAGCAGATACGATGATCTTGGTGGTGTGGAACGTACCAACCGAAGACATCGGTGCACCGTCAGCAGTTTGGACGTCAAACCTGTCCATGGCCCATCTTGTGATCAAGATCCAGAACCGGGCCAGCGACACTTCAGAGTGTCGAGAAGTGGAAGAGAGGCTCTGAATCAGCTGTTGCCAAAGGACAAACCCGTAGTCGAGGTTGATCCCGTTGTAGACCCCATACATGATTGACAGGAAAAGACGATTGGCCCCGTCTGATCCTGAGCTTCGTTCTGACAGTCCCTTGAAGAGAACTGTGAATAACCCATTCCATTGGGGCGGTAGGCATGACTTCTTGAATCTGGCAACGGAGGTGAGAACTTCCGTGTAGCCCATGTTGTAGAACATGCTGTAGAGCATACCAACCGGAATTGTTTCCGGGTGAACACGCGATGGGTCAGCAGCAAACCCAAGCATGTTGCAGAAGCGGGAACGAGAAATTGACGTCTTGTGTTCCGCCACTTCGAAAAAGATCCTGTCGACGCCCTTGTCGTAGTAGGCCGTCGCATAGACCTGAGAAAGAGCCACCATTGGCACCGTTTCAATCTTGGACAATGCCGGAGCAAGTTGGGAGTACTTGAGGCATTCAATAATCGGCGACATGTAGGGATCATAGGCTTCTGGGTTCAGATCAATGACAAGGCATTGTTGAGGTCTGATGGGGAGAATCTGAGAAGTAGCATGGACGGAAGAAGATTCAGCCATTGTTGCAGGTGTGGAGAAGAAGATGACCGGGAGAGAGTTTGGAAGTATTTTGCTTTGGAAATTATGGGGGCAGTAAAGAGGTAAAAGGTGGTGTTGATGGGTTTTTATAGTAGGTGATAGGAGAGAGAAAAATCGTTTCAAATCTCTTATGGGAATATGGAAAGGTATTTGAGTGACTGATTGGTGACAGTTGGGACGTGCGATGATCACGTAGGAGAGAGAGTGTCAGTTTCCTAGGATCACGCCGCCCAATAAGCGCCGGTTTAGAGAGATGAACCGTTTCCATTTCCACACGCGCCATTAATGCCTGATGGATGACACTTCAGTATTGTACACGCGTCCAATAGTGTCAGAAAAAGCGCGGCCTCTTCAAATTCACGCGCCCGCCTTTTTACCGTCGTTTGAATTTCTATCCTTTGAACTTCCGCCGCGTCAGCATCTTTTGTCTCTTCCCCTTTTTAACCTGCTGTCTTTTGAATAGAACGCCTACGTGGATTATTGGTAACCACAACTTCATTATGAACCATCCATTATTTATCCAGCCTGTAAAATGATTAGTAACGGAATTTTTGAAAATCAATGATTTTCGTGCTAAGAGTGTAAAAGATAAGGAAATAAATCAACTCTTTTTGGAATAATCTGTGATGTCAATTATGACACGAAACTGATGATCCCGGGCACGAATCTCTTCCTTCAAGATCAAGAGAGACCTTAAAGAGTTAGTGTGGAATCCCGTTGAATTACGATCAAACATTTATTAATAAATGTTGAAAGGCTTCTTTTAATAAGATAAAATAAGGGTGGTTTCGCTTTGATTCATCAATTCAATTCTTGATATAAGAACGAATGTGAACAAAGTACTTGTGAGACCAGTGTAGTCTGTTGAACAAGTAGGTTGGAGTTGTTTATTAAGTTACTTGGATAAGTATAAAATCTCAGATAAAAAAAAATTATAAAACTGGATCCCTTGGGAAGAAATGTTATGGTGTGTAACAATTTCATTGGAACCACGCAAAAAGAAAAGAAACTGAGATTTCATGAAGGTACATTCGTCAATTCATTGGTAAAAACTTGATCAAATTAATTTGTCACCGTCAATTCTTTGGTGTTGAATTTTGGGTTTCACTCAGCTCGTAGTGGCACGAAACTAAGATCATAAACACAGATGTTGCGTAACCATAAACCTCAGTGGTAGTTGCTGAGAGTCTCTAGGGTTACAGTGATGAAACGAATGTTATGGAGAAGTGTAATGGGGATGGTGAAAGAAGACATAGTACCTCTGCTGTGAAAGAAAGGACCAAGCAGGAGACTCTTAACTCATGTGAGAAGAGTGTGAGGTAGCTCACGATTAGAATAAATAAGTTAGCCTTATTGGGAAGACAGGGTTTGTGTATACCAAGTCGTGAAGGCAATTATTCAAAATTTTATGAGGCTTGGGACACATACAGCAGCATGCTTCTAGGGACACTTAAGTAATTCAGCAAATATATCCCCATAAATAAACGAACATACGAAGAAAAAAAAAAAAAACTTTTGAAAAAAAATGGAAAACCGAACCCGAATGTTCAGTTGGTTTCGGTTCAGGAAAATTTTGAAAAACCGAACCCGAACCTTCGGTTGGTTTCGGTTCTTGAAAATTTTGAAAAACCGAGCCCGAACCTTCGGTTGGTTTCGGTTCTTGAAAATTTTGAAAAACCGAACCCGAACCTTCGGTTGGTTTCGGTTCTTGAAAATTTTGAAAAACCGAACCCGAACCTTCGGTTGGTTTCGGTTCTTGAAAATTTTGAAAAACCGAACCCGAACCTTCTGGAGGTTTCGGTTTTTGGAAAATTTTAAGAAACCAAGAAGTTTAGATATGCAAATAAAAAAAACTTTTTACATAAAGAAAAACAAATTTTGCACAAGAAATTTATAACTTAGAAAAACTACCTTTGAATTAATGAGCGGGTGAAATGGTTGAACCGAACCCGAACGTTCGGTTGGTTTCGCTGCTTACGTTTGAGATTGAGTGGTAGTGTGAGGTACTGACTCTGATTCCATCATACCTAGGCCTTGCAAAATTTTATTGAATGAGGCTTCTGGAAGAGCTTTGGTGAAGACGTCAGCCAGTTGATCAGTGGTTCTTACGAAGTGAACTTCGACATTTCCATCTTCCACATGATCTTTGATGAAGTGATACCTCAGTGCTATGTGCTTGGTTTTAGAGTGTTGCACCGGGTTATGACAGATCCTAATTGCACTTTCAGAGTCGCAATATAGAGGGATCTTCTTCATATTGAGTCCATAGTCTCGAAGTTGACTCTGGATCCAAATCACTTGTGATGTGCAGGATGCAGCGGCAATGTATTCCGCTTCAGCAGTAGACAGCGACACACATGTTTGTTTCTTGGATTGCCAACTGACCAACTTCCCATCAAGAAATTGACAGCCACCAGTTGTACTTTTGCGGTCGAGTCCACATCCTCCAAGGTCTGCATCAGAATAGGCTTGAACGAAGAAGCCAGAGTTGGATGGATACCATAGACCCAAGGAGGCGGTTCGCTTGAGATAGCGTAGGATGTTCTTCACTGCCAGCATGTGAGGTTCGCGTGGGTTAGCCTGAAATCGAGCACAATAACATACTGAAAACATGATATCAGGCCTGCTAGCAGTTAGATACATCAGTGAGCCTATCATTTGACGATAGAGCGTGATGTCGACAGCCGGTTTATCCAGTGAAGGGGTAAGTTTGGTGCCGAATGCCATAGGGATTTTGACTTTTGAGTCTCCCATTATGCCAAACTTTGCTAGGAGAGTCTTCGTGTAAGCTTCCTGATTGATAAAGATGCCTTCGGGTCCCTGTCTTATATTTAAACCAAGGAAAAAATTAATAGGACCCATTGAGCTCATTTCAAACTTAGTCTCCATCAACTTTCTGAATTCAGCTGTTAAGCTGGGATTCGTAGAGCCAAAGATGATGTCATCGACATAAATTTGAACTATCATAAGGTGGTTACCTTCCTTTTTGCGAAAGAAGGTTGGGTCAACCGAGCCTTGTTTGAATTTGGACATCTTTAAAAATTTTGTAAGCGTTTCATACCAGGCTCTCGGAGCTTGTTTGAGGCCGTACACAGCTTTATCCAGAATGTAGCAATGATTTGGATATTTTTCATTCACGAACCCAGGAGGTTGCTCCACATACACCGTTTCTTCAAGTTCTCCATTGAGAAATGCGCACTTGACGTCCATTTGGAAGACCTCAAAGTTTTTGTGAGCAGCATAGGCCAGAAATATTCTAACCGATTCTAGCCTAGCTACTGGAGCGAACGTCTCTTCGTAATCTATCCCTTCCTCCTGACAGTATCCCTTGACAACCAGACGAGCCTTGTTCCTTATGACATTACCTTCCTTGTCCATTTTGTTTCTGAAGACCCATTTAAGACCAACAACCGAAGCATCTGGAGGAGTTGGAATGAGGCGCCAGACTTTGTTCCTTTCAAACTCATTTAGTTCGTCTTGCATCGCTTGAACCCAATCAGAGTGATCGAGGGCAGTGTTCACTGTCTTCGGTTCAACTTTTGATACAAATGAGTTAAACATACAGAACTCAACTTTTGAGAATAAGGATGTCTGTTTTGCCTTCAGTTGAGATCGGGTCAAAACCTTTTCAGATACATCACCAACTACTTGAGAGATAGGATGATCTCTGGTCCATTTTGTAAGAGGAGGGTAATTCGGATCAACGGATGGATCTAGTTCAGCGTTGATCATCTCTTCAGCTTCAGATTGGCTATCAAAATCAAGCGTCATATCATCATGCTCCCCCTCAATTGATGAGTCTTGACAAGCATGAGGTTCAGGGGTTTCTTGTGGTGCTGGATGTTCAGCCATTGAAGCACCTTCGTTTGGAGGGGCATCTTCAGTTGGAGAGTTACCTTCGCTTGATGAAGGACCTTCGGTTGAAGTAGTAGAGCTTGGCTCCCCCTGGACTTGTGAGCTAGGCTCCCCCTCGACAAGAGAATTTGGCTCCCCCTCGACTGAAGCATTGTTGGTTGGAGATTCATCAGTAGGCGATTCTCCTTCATGCATTCTTCTTGCAACATCTTCGACAATCTGCTTCATATGATCTATTTTGTTGTCGGCTGCCCCTGCTTCAGAGAGAGAAGCTTTTTCTGGTTCATCAAAGAGTTCCAGAAAATTCTCGTACAAATTGGCGATTGAGATTGTGACTTGACCAGTTTGAGGGAAGATTTCCCTGGCAGTGTCATCTATGGCCTGTAGCTTCTTGACATAGCTATCGTCGAAGGTCACATAGTATGTTTCTTCAATCCTTCTTGATCGTTTGTTTAGGACCCTGTACGCCTTTGAAGTAAGTGAGTAACCCAGAAAGATTCCCTCGTCAGCTTTGACATCAAACTTGTTGCGGTGTTCTTTTGAGTTAAAAATGAAACACCTTGAGCCAAAAACGTGGAAAAATTTCACATTGGGCTTCCTGTTGTTTAATATCTCATATGGTGTGAGCGTGAATCGCTTGTTGAGATAGGACCTGTTTTGAGTATAACAAGCAGCAGAAATAGCATCAGCCCAAAAATATAGAGGTAAGGAAGCGAAACTTAACATAGTTCGGGCAGCTTCACACAGAGATCGGTTTCGTCTTTCGACTATTCCATTCTGCTGTGGTGTGTAGGGAGCTGAGAAATTATGGCTTATTCCCTTTTCTGCAAGAAACGCTTCAAACTCTCTATTCTTGAATTCAAGACCATTGTCGCTCCTGATGTTGCGAACGACCTTCTTGAGCTGGACTTCTATTTGCTTGATAAATACTTTCAGCTTTTGAGTCGCTTCAGATTTGAGCTTTAGAAAGAACACCCATGTAAATCTAGAGAAGTCATCAACGACAACAAGAATGTACTTGCTACCACCGATGCTTTCAATAGATGAAGGACCACATAAATCGATATGAAGCAATTCGAGTGGTTCAACAACTTTTGTGTTAACAATGGATGGGTGACTTTGACGACTCTGCTTTCCCATTTCACATGCAGCACATAAATGCTCTCTGTCGAACTTGAGCAATGGAAGACCCCTAACATGACCTCCAGTGACAAGTCGGTTAATATCTTTGAAATTGAGATGAGAGAGTCTTCTGTGCCACAACCAGCTTTCGTCGGATTGAGCCTTAGATAGTAGACAAATAGCTGGGTTTCCTTTGATGGGTTTCATGTTCAACGGAAACATTTCACCCTTTCGCTTTGACTTCAGAATCACTTTCTTTGTTGTTTTCTCTATGATTTCAGAACCTTCATCATCGAATGAAACTTTGAGACCTGTACCTCCAACAAGCTGAGATACACTGATGAGGTTGTGTTGAAGTCCTTCCACATAAGCTACCTTTCTTATGGTAAAATCACCATTCGTTATCATCCCATATCCCTTTATGGTGCCGAAAGAGTTATTTCCAAACTTAACGTTGCCACCATTTGCAGGAGATCTGTATTCCCTGAGTTCCTCCTTCCTTCCTGTCATGTGACGCGAGCAGCCACTGTCAATGTACCATTCTTCGTCAAACTGCTCGTCACTTATAACCTGCAAAGATTAAGCAGATTTAGGAACCCAAAGTTTCTTGGGTCCATGTGAGGTTTTCATGGGAACAGGAATAGTTAGAGAGATATCAACAAGATATGTTCTTTTAATTAAAGTTGTTTCATCTTTCTTTTTAATGGTGAAAACTTTTATTTTGTTAGGATTGCTTGTGTTCGCTTTAGACTCAGGTTTGAATTGACCGACTTTCTGCTTGTCCTTCTTTTCAGCATATGGACGTGGTTTTTGAGAACCCATGGAATTAGAGTTAGATGAACAAGAAGAATTAGGAAGAGAGGATTTGGATTTGGATGGAGGTGTCTTCCTTGCTGATGACTCTAGGTGACCCTTTTGCTTTTGATCGTGGGTGGATTTAACTTTTGAGTCTTGTTCTCTTCTGACTTCAGAACCGAACCTCTGCATTCGGTTGGAGTTGTTCTTGGAACCGAACCTTTGGTTTCGGTTGAACTCCTTTTCAGAACCGAACCTTTGCTTTCGGTCAGAGTTTTCTTGCGAACCGAACCTTGTCTTTCGGTTTGTATCATCTTGCGAACCGAACCTTGGCTTTCGGTTGTTGAAATTATCATTATTTTCAAACCTCAGATTCTTGTCCTTGTGTGAATAGTATGCATTTTGGGAGTGCCAGAATTGTTTCCTTTCAGAAAGGTTTTTCCTGTATCTTAGGTTCCTTTCTATCTTTTTATCCCTCATCTGTTTAGGTTGATGATGAACGTTCGCTTTCGCTTTTGATGTAACCTTTGCTGATTCCTTCTGAACTTTAGGAGATTTTCTTTGATTCGAGGGAGCAGAGGGAATATCTGAAGAAGATTCAGTTTGTCCTGAGGAAGTGGAAGGAGTATCTGATGAAGTTTCACTTCGAGCTGTTGGCGTTGAAGGAATATCTTCTTTTGCTAAATGATCAACCTCTTGAGGAGTGTCTTTGGTACCACTTATGCTTGGTTCACTGAAATTATCAGGCTTGTTCAAGGGTTCAGGTATGTATCTCCCTTTCTTCATCCAAGAGGTTCTTTCAGATAGGCCAACGGTTTCGTTTCCATTGTCAATAGGAGCTTCCCAAAAGAACTCATCACAGCCATCAGCATTGTCTTCGTTAACAATAGCCGTGAGTTCAGCTGTCTGATGTTCGGTTACTCCTGTCACTTTGTATACCTGATTCGGAGTGGTTCTGACCTTTTGATAGACAACAGCCTTTTCTACTAATTTCGGGGACTTTTGTTGGGACAATCTAGCGAATTCCACAGAATTTTCAGAAATAAGATTTTTGTGGTTTTCAGTTTCGCTTTTCACAAATTCTGAGCAGTCAACCGTATCCTCTACAGAAATTTCACTCATGTTTTCATCCTCGTTAAGCTCAGATGCATTTTCAACATCAATTTTATTTTCTGAGCTTACTTTGGCATTTAGAGAGTCAAATTTTTGTATGGTTTCGGTTCTCAGTTTAAGTCTATCATTTTCGTCCAACAGATTTTTGAGCATGTCCTTATGGTCTTTGGATTTAATGAAGGACTCAATTTTGTCCAGTCCGATTTGATAAGTTGGGTTGACATCATCAGACGAAATCACACTCTCACAATTGTAAGCTTCGGCATCGATTTCATCCTCCTTAAATTCTAGGAATGGTAAAATCATACGGTGAATCTTTTTGCCTATCTCACAGTCCAAATGCAGTTGAGTAATATTGGAATATAAACGTTTAGCTATTAAACAAAAAACATTTCGTTGTTTTAACAATTTCAAATTGTCTCTCTGCAAATAAATGTTTTCGTCTTTGACTTTAATTAATTCCGACTCTTTTAACTCAATCCACATACGTCGCTCCTCACTCTTCGACGCCACCCTGCTTAATTGATCAGTCAGGTTAGAATTGGTGACTCTAGTTTGAGTTAAGCTACTATCTAAATGAGAAATTCTTGTGTTAACGTTTTTTAGATCTTTCTCATATGAGGATGATGGTACTTTAGATGAAATAAAAACAGATTGTACCTTCTTTATCAGTTCATCAAGCTCATTGAACTGTTGGCTGAGTGGTTTGGCTGTGAAGCACATATCTTCTTGCGCTTTTGGTCCATTGCTTCCTCCATCGGTATTGTATCCCCTCATTTGGGATGCGCTTGACACCATGAAGCACTTTCCACCACTGCTTTCCTCCTTAGCCAAATAAGCCTTTCCATGAGTAGGCTTCCTCACTTCTTCGTCTTCTGAGTCAGTAGACCAAACTTCGGTGCTACCGAACTCATCATTATTAACCGAACCCTGCACAATAAGAGCATTAATAGAAGGGTTAGCGGTAGACTTTTTCTTCCTCAACTCATCCAATCTCTTCTGCAGCACAGCTTCCTCATCCTTTCCATCGTCCTTTTCAGCCATCTTCTTAAGAACACAGTCCTTAGCATAGTGGTTCTTGCCACCACAATAGAAGCAGCTTACTCCGGAATCGCCATCTGCCTTCGGTTCCTTCTTGGACTCCTCAGCTTTCGGTTCAATATTTGCCTTTTCAGAGCTATAACTCCCCTGCCAGTTTCGGTTTTTGTTGCTGGGGAATCTCTTCTTTATGAACCTCTTAGGATTGGATACCATCATGGCATAATCCTCAGTTGTGAGGTCATATTCTTCCAAGTTGAGCTCTTCATCCTCCATCACAGCTTTACTTTTAGATAGGAGAGCCAACGAACCAAGACTGGACACCACGTTCTTCTCTTGAACAACAATCTTCTCTTGGGACTTTAGAATACCCACCAGTTTCGCCAAAGAGTATGATTTAAACTGTTCATGGGCTTTGACTGTAGACACTACTGCTCTCCATTCCGATCTCAGTCCGTTCAAGAAAGTAACCTTTTGTTCGATGAGCTTCCTTTCAATGTCGTGTTTGATCATCTTGCTGAGAAGATGATTGAAGCGATCAAACGTCTGGGTTACGGTTTCTTCAGCCCCTTGCCTGAATTCTCCAAACTCAGATAGAAGCAAGGTTTGGATGGAGTGTTCAAGATCTTCGTCTGTTGAATACAGTTCGCGAAGTCTATCCCACACTTCCTTCGCCGTAGTGCATGAGCTGACTAGTCTGAATGTGTCGGACTGAAGGGCGAATCGGATCAACCTTAGTGCCTTAATATTGCACTGGAATTTATCTTTCTCATCTTGCGCAATATTCGTCACGTCCTTGAGCAAATCGTTGTAATCTTTTTGCGTCTTAATAACTCTGGATGTCGCGGAATGAGAAAACGGCCCATTGATAATGGCTTCCCATATGAGAAAACCATTGTCCTCCGATCCAATCACGTAATCTTCAAAATGATGTGCCCATACTTCATAGTCATGGGTGTATAAGATTGGAATTTTTGTCGTCGAACCAATGCTGTTGGAGATGTTAATGGGGTTTGATTGTGTTGCGTCCATAATGATCGAAATAACCTGTTCAAAGATCAGACTTGTAATAAACCAGATTAGGGCAAAACAATAAATACTAAGATACGTCAATTAAGATGACGGCTCAATAAATATTGATGATTGCGGAAAACCCTAATAAAAATCTTTTTCACAGAAAAGAAGTGTATCGATTACACAGCCTCCTGCTCTGATACCAATTGATGAGATTAAAATTCTAACTTTTAATCTATAAAGATCGATTAGATCGTGAACAGGTATATGAATATGAAACTGCAAGAACACAATATAAATAACAATGCAGAACACAATAAAAGGAACAAACAGCTTGAATCAAACGTGTTGAATGATTAAACAAAATCCTTAGAAGAGCTCGATTAAGAACATCAACTGTAAAGGATTGGAAGATTACAAGAGAACAAAATCGTAAACTCTGAAACGCTCAAACAGAAATCTTGAATCTCGAATCTTAAATCTCAACCTAATATGCATGCAAGCGATAACTTATATACTATACATAAAAGGCTCTCGGTTGGACAGGCCCAAACCGGAGAATACTAGGCTAATCTACGAGCCCAAAAGACGCAATACAAAACAGAACTTCAGCCCAACACCTGCAGATCAATCCTTGAATCAGTCAAAGCACGAAGTTGAAGGATCTGTTTCTAAAAATAAAACTGAGTCTAAACCTGAAGTTTTAGTTTTAAATAAAGACAATAATTTTTATGATGTTTCAAGTGACAATGCTTTTTGTGATGTTTCTACTTCTTCTGGTACTTTTTTGAATGGTTTTCAAGTGTCTGATACTGGTTTGAATAATGTGGTTGACAATTCTAATGTTTGTGATGATAATCTTGAAAAACCACCAGTTTCACAAGCTTCTCCATCTAATGTACCCTCACTAGTCTCACAACCTAATTCTTGTTCTTTTTCTTGTGAGAGAAGCAAGGGTGTTAGTATGGAAAACAAATCTAATCAATGTAGCACAAGTTATAACAATAACAATCAGATTTGTTTCAATTGTGGCATTGGTGGTCATATAGCTAGAAATTGTCAAAATCGTATGTTTGTACATTTTGAGTCTCCAAGAGGAGAGAACGAATTTAGAGGAAGGTCTTTAACTAGAAAGTGTTGGAATAGTGTCTAAGGCTACAACTATATTAGGCAAGTATTTGACCCGATTGTGCATGGTCCTTTTGGGTTGCCTTCACCATAGCAACTTGACATGATGATTTATTATGAGAGAATAAATATTATTAATATATTATGAGAATAATATAAGGAATAATAATATTGTTATTTGATTAATATAAGTCATAAATTAATTAGAATTAATTTGGTGACTTAAAGAGATTAATTAAATAAGAGGGTATAAACTGTCAATTGTTTGATAGTTACACTTTGGGCTGTAAATCCTTCATGGATAGGGTTGGAAGATTTCTAGAGCTTAGGATAAGCCACAAATCGCCCAAGGGATTATCATGGAAAGGATTTGGATTGCTTTGGGTAAAGATTATCCAACTAGGGTTTAAGGGTGAAACCCTAGGAGCCTTACAAGTATAAATAGACCCTTGGGGCAAGGGAAATCGGCACCTTTGCTAAAGCAAAGAAACCCTGGCCGATTTCTATTCCCTCTCCTCTCTCTCATATCATCCTCTTGCTAGTTGGTGTTTGTAAGCCATTAGAGGAGTGACATCTGTGACTCTAAAGCTCCAAGAACAAGAAGATCAAACAAGTGTTTCAAGGTAAGCTTCTAACTCTGATTTTGTATTGTTCTTATACTCTATTAGCTATTAGAAGTCTTGGATCCAATGTATGTTTAATTAGAGAAACCTAGATCCAAGCATTAGGGTTTGCATGTGCACATAGGAATGTTCATATGGCCAAAACCCATCAGTGGTATCAGAGCGTAGATTGGTTTCTATTAAATTGATGCATGATTGTTTGTTTCTTGCTTGCAAAATTCGAATTTTGTGTTTCTGAGTCATGAACTCGGCGAGTCCCATTGTGGACTCGGCGAGTTGGCCTGACTCGGCGAGTCCAGTTGGGAACTCGGTGAGTCCGAGCGTCATGAAGGGCCAAAATCGGGATTTTTTGATATTTATCTTATGGAAACTTGCCTTTATCATATTAGATCAACCCTAATCCGATTTTTTGATATATATGACTATAATCTTGATCTAATTAAAGATATTTATCAATTAATAAAATATTTAATTTCCTTATATGATAATTAATTAATTATTTTGATTAAATTGGTAAATTATTTTGCAATAAATCATTAAATAAATCAAATATGGATAATTATTGAATTAATTGTTAATTAAGATTATTTGTTATTTGATCCTCCATGTTTTAAATGTTTAAAACTTTCCCTCAAGTTTTGAAATTTATGTTTTGTGATTAAAAGTTTAATTTAGACAATTTAAATTTCAAACCCTATAATTTTACAAGTTTAAAAATTCAACCCTATACTAATATAATATTACAAGATTAATGTGTATATGTATGTATAACTAAAATGCTAGTCTTACCGTTAGTAGGCCTCATTCACGAAGCCAGTCTATAAGGTGGTTATAAGGTTGCGACCTATAAAGTGGCGCTTAATGGGTGTACACTCACACCCACCGTTTGCTTGATCGGTGGAGGGTCGTTAGCCGAACGGGTAGGATAGGGCAACCTCATCCTCTCATTAAAAGTATAATATGAAATACAAAGTAACTACATGTTTTTTCAAAAATTTCCCAATCTTAGTTACTTTAGGAAAAGTGAATCGATGCAATCCCATGCAATTACACTTTGCACCCTTGCTAAGAAGTTAGTGGAGCGTGTGTGGTTTACCGGCACACTAATTGGTTCTAAGCAAAGGTGGCAAAGGGTGATTCATTGTTTATCATAGTTCGATGGAGCGTGTGTGGTTTACCGGCACATCGAATAGGTGATCGTTACAATGAAGGCACCATGTGAATTTGCATGGTAATTCACACCCGCTTTGTGATCCTCGGTATCCCAGTCACAAACAAGAGGGGCATATCGAGATTTAAACATGCCATTGAAATGTTTCAATGAATCTCATCTAAACCTAGGAATTCTCAAATACATTTAGAACTTAAAGTTAGGTTTTCATGGTGGAGAATTAGTGAATCATCATTCACTTACCTTCAAATTGTTTGCATGTTAGATTACGGCATCTCTTTTCTAATATGTAAATATTGTTGTTGGATCCTAGCCCTAATTTTCTTATTGGGTGATAATTAGGGATTCATATTCTAATCTATCTTTGTCCTTTCTATTTGTAGATGTCGAACGCAAACAACGTTGCTGCTAGTTCATTCACATTGATGAGCCTTTGTCAAAAGGTCACTTTCGATGGGACGAACTTTAGCGAATGGATAAGATACATTCGCACTATTGCTCGCTATGAGGACAAGGAGTATGTCCTCGATGAGAAGCTCGAGAAAATCAACCCTGAAATCGCTACTTCGGCTGAAATGACCGCTTTTGAAACTCATGAGCGTGATGCAACGAAGGTACATTGCATCATGATAGCCACTATGAACTCCGAATTCCAAAAGTCCTATGAGGACATGTACCCGTACGAGATGCACCAAGACTTGTTGGAGAGATACCACCAAAACGCGAGACAAGAGAGTTATGAGATTTTCACTAACATGATTTCCGCTAAAATGGGTCATGGAGACTCTCTTACCGTGCACCTGCAAAAGATGCAAAGGTATGTCAACCGTCTTCGCAAGTTGAATGTTGACTTTGGGGAAGACTTGGCGATCGACATGGTGCTTCACTCTTTGCCTCCAAGTTACAATCAATTTAGGATGACCTACCACATGAACAAAGAAGAGGTCACCCTAAGCAAACTCCAAGGTCTCTTGAGGGTCGCTGAGAGAAACTTCAAGGACAAGTCTGTTGCACCAACTCCCAATCCACCCACTGCTCCTGTGTTGGCTATTAGACAAGGAAGGGGAAAGAAGAGGAAGGCTTCGTCTAAGAACCATCACAAGGTTAAGCCCCGAGATGGTGCCTCTTCTAGTGGGACCAAAGTTGATCCTGCTAAACCCTACCCTAACCCAAAGGAGGCAGAGTGCCACCACTGCCACAAAATAGGACATTGGAAGAGAAGCTGCCCAGAGTACCTGCAAGCCATCAAGGAAGGAAGATCAAGCCGTCTTTCGTAGGTATATACACAATTAAATCTAACGATTCATCTCATAATATTTCTTGGGTTCTTGATACCGGTTGTGGTTACCACATGTGTTCTAATGTGTAGGGACTAAGAAGAAATAGAGACGTGGAGCATGGAAGAATAAATCTAATCATGGGGAACAGAAGATCGTCGCCTGTGACCAAGATTGGAGTGTATTCTTTAGTGATTAGGAATGGTTTATCTTTAGATTTGAACAATTGTTGCTATTCGCCAGAAATGGCTAGAAACATCATTTCATTTCATGGTTTGTTTAGACAAGGTTTTAGATTTTCTTTTAATAATGAGAATGGTTCTATTTTGGCTTATCTAAATGGTGTCTTTTATTTTGAAGCTATACGATGTAATGGAATTTATGAAACCGTTATGATTGTAGATAACTTAGGAAATGATGTTTTATGCATGGATTCTTCCAATAGTATGGATAGAGCATCCTTGTGGCATTGTCGTCTTGGACATGTCAACAAGAAATGCATAGCCCAACTCCAAAAGGATGGAGTGTTGGAGTTATTCGACCTTAGGGAAGATGACACATGAGAATCTTGTTTACTTGGAAAGATGACTAAGTCACCCTTCACAAGTACGTGTGAAAGGGGTGAGGGTCTATTGGACCTAATACATACCGATGTATGTGGACCGTTTAGATCAACCACGAAGGATGGGAACCGCTTCTATGTGACTTTTACCGATGACTATAGTAGATATGGGTATATCTACTTAATCAAGCAAAAGTCAGAAACTTTTGAAAAGTTCAAAGAGTTCAAGAATGAAATGGAGAATCAATTGGACAGGAAAATCAAGATGCTTTGATCCGATCGAGGAGGAGAGTACCTAAGTCTTGAATTCCATGATTATCTCAAGGAGTGTGGAATAGTTTCACAATTGACGCCACCTAGGACACCACAATTGAATGGTGTGGCAGAAAGCCGTAATCGAACCTTGTTGGACATGGTTCGCTCTATGATGAGTCGTGCTTCACTACCTATCTCTTTTTGGGGGTATGCCTTAGAGACTGCCGCCCATATCCTTAACCGAGTCCCTACTAAGAAGGTTGCCAAAACACCTCACGAGATGTGGACAGGGAAAGCTCCTTCGTTGGCACATATCAAGGTTTAGGGTTGCGAGGCTATTGTAAGACGAGATACTCACGACAAGCTCGAACCTCGTAGTGAGCGATGTATTTTCATTGGCTACCAGCAGAAATCCTTTGGATATCTCTTCTATAGACCGAAGGACAATGTTGTCTTCGTTGCGAGGAAAGGAGTTTTCCGAGAGCAAGAACTCATAAGCCAAGGAGACAGTGGGAGGCAAATCGAGCTTGAAGAGATTCAAGAGTCGATAGATGAAGGAACCTATACCACTGGCACTCAACCCGAGGAGGAAACTCCGGTTGAACCGATTGACGAATCCTTACCTCTTGGACATTCCGAAAGAGTTAGAGTTCAACCCCAGTTTTATGGTTTTCATATTACTACCGAAGGGGACACATACATTAGTGATGGTACACTAATAAACCTTGATGAACCTAATATCTATAAGGAAGCCATGGCAGGCCCGGAGTCTACGAAATGGAAAGAGGCAGTGGATAGCGAGATCCAGTCCATGTATGATAACCAAGTTTGGAATTTGGTTGATAATGTGCCCGGACGTAAAACCGTTGGGTGTAAATGGATCTTCAAGAAGAAGACCGACGTGGATGGAAACATACACACATATAAAGTGCGATTGGTTGCGAAGGGCTTTACTCAAACTCCCGGAGTTGACTATGATGAGACCTTCTCACCAGTTGCGAAGATAAAGTCTATAAGAGTGATGTTAGTTGTTGCCGTATTTCATGATTATGAGATTTGTCAAATGGATGTCAAGATCGCTTTCCTTAATGGGAAGTTGGTTGAGGATGTTTACATGGCTCAGCCAGAGGGGTTTGTGGATCCGAAGCATCCGAATAGAGTGTGTAAGCTTGAGAAGTCCATTTATGGACTTAAGCAAGCATCTTGCAGATTGAATCTTTGCTTCGATGAGAAAGGCAAAGAGTTTGGATTTGTACGAAGCGAAGATGAATCGTGTGTATATGTCAAAGCCAATGGGAGCATAGTTAGCTTTCTCTTTTGTATGTCGATGACATACTACTCATAGGAAACGACATCCCGACTCTGCAGGAGGTTAAGTCCTGGCTCGGGAAGTGCTTCGCTATGAAGGACCTCGGAGAGGCTTCCTATATTTTGGGAATAAGGATAGTAAGAGAGAGAAGTAAGAGACTAATAGGACTTAGTTAGAACACTTAGTTAGAGAAGGTACTAAAACGTTTTAGTATGGAAAACTCGAAGAAGGGAGAGTTACCAATACAAAGTAATGCCAAGTTGAGTAAGACTCAAAGTCCGAGTACCGAAGCTGAAATAGCAAAAATGAGCCGAGTACCATACGCTTCCGCAGTTGGCTCAATCATGTATGCTATGACTTGTACTCGCCCTGATGTAGCCTTTGCTTTGAGCATTGCTAGCAGATATCAAGGGAACCCTGACAGAGCCCATTGGATTGCAGTTAAGAATATCCTTAAGTACCTTCGGAGGACGAAGGAATGGTTCTTAGTCCTCGGAGGGAGTGATGACTTGAAGGTGCGAGGGTATAGTGACGCCAGCTTTCAGACCGACAGGGACAACTACCGTTCGCAGTCAGGCTGGGTCTTTACCCTGAATGGAGGAGCAGTGACATGGAAAAGTTCCAAGCAGGAAACCGTAGCTGATTCAACGTGCGAATCAGAGTACATTGCAGCGAGCGAAGTGTCGAAGGAGGCGATATGGTTGAAGAACTTCATCAGTGATCTTGGAGTTGTACCTGCCATAAAGGAGCCCATGGAGATTTTATGTGATAATGAAGGAGCGGTTGCCTTAACCAAGGAACCGAGAGATTATGGTAGATCACGACACATAGACATAAAATATCACTTTATTAGACATCGTGTAGAAGAAGGACAACTCGTAGTGAAGAGGATATCATCAGAAGATAACCCAGCAGATCCGCTTACGAAGGGATTGAGCAGGGTTAAGCACTTGAAGCATGCTAGGAGTATTGGGCTGAGGGATGATATTAGCATAGATTAGATAGTAGTAGAAACGTGTAATAGATAAATGTAATTAACATTTGATGATTAAATAAAAGAGTATTATTTATGAGTAATGTTACTGTCTTATGTTAATTGTTTAACTATTGTTTCATTTTGCATGTTTTGACTTCCAGAATAATTGAGTTTATTAAGAATAATCGAATTATTCAAATTGTCCACAATCGTTCATATGTTGGAAGTAGATATGAATGAAGATTGTTATGAACTGGTGTGTAGATTGTCTAAATGGTATTAGACATAGCAAAGGGTTGCTGCAACGTTCATGAGTGCTTATGAACTAGTTTTGAGCATTGGAACAAACCCGCGCTTGCTGGAATCACCTTATGGAATATGATATAAAAGGGTGATCGCAAGACGATAATATCATATAGTCTTAAAACCTAGATATATGGTTTGTTATTTGTTAATTGGTTGTACATTGATAATGCGAAAACGCATCAGTAACTCGATGTTATAAAACACATTGTTGTGTATAGTTGATTAATGAATAAGTAAATGCATATAAGTCGAAGTTTATCTGTTACTTTTATCCCAAGAGGGTAAAAGCGATATCTCGGCCACTCGATGATTTGATTTGACTTATGTGTCGGGCCCGGTCAGAACTGAATTGACGTGTTCGATTAAGTTCTATGTCAAATGAATCAGAGATCGAGAAACCAAATGCTAGACAAATTATCTCATAGAATTCTCAGGATGATATCTAACAGAGGACTGTACGGTCCCTTATCTAAAGGAGAAGATTGATTAGATCAGAGTTTGACAGCGTCTTTGAGAGCTACGATTGCAAATCGGATTGTACTTGTGCATATAGTTACTAGACTTATCCAAGTGGGAGACTGTTGGAATAGTGTCTAAGGCTACAACTATATTAGGCAAGTATTTGACCCGATTGTGCATGGTCCTTTTGGGTTGCCTTCACCATAGCAACTTGACAGGATGATTTATTATGAGAGAAAAAATATTATTAATATATTATGAGAATAATATAAGGAATAATAATATTGTTATTTTACTAATATAAGTCATAAATTAATTAGAATTAATTTGGTGACTTAAAGAGATTAATTAAATAAGAGGGTATAAACTGTAATTGTTTGATAGTTACACTTTGGGCTGTAAATCCTTCATGGATAGGGTTGGACGATTTCTAGGGCTTAGGATAAGCCACAAATCGTCCAAGGGCTTATCATGGAAAGGATTTGGATTGCTTTGGGTAAAGATTATCCAACTAGGGTTTAAGGGTGAAACCCTAGGAGCCTTACAAGTATAAATAGACCCTTGGGGCAAGGGAAATCGGCACCTCTGCTAAAGCAAAGAAACCCTGGCCGATTTCTATTCCCTCTCCTCTCTCTCATATCATCCTCTTGCTAGTTGGTGTTTGTAAGCCATTAGAGGAGTGACATCTGTGACTCTAAAGCTCCAAGAACAAGAAGATCAAACAAGTGTTTCAAGGTAAGCTTCTAACTCTGATTTTGTATTGTTCTTATACTCTATTAGCTATTAGAAGTCTTGGATCCAATGTATGTTTAATTAGAGAAACCTAGATCCAAGCATTAGGGTTTGCATGTGCACATAGGAATGTTCATATGGCCAAAACCCATCAGAAAGTCCTCTGGAAATCATTCTCGGAATGATGATTGGAAAAATGATCGGAGTAGAAAATGGGCTGCTTTTGAAAAACATAAAAAGGTCTTTCATAGCAAAGTCCCAAGCAGTTTGCCAAAACCAATCATGGCCATGCCAAGGTCGGTTTCGTCAAGAAGCAGCAGTGGGTCTTCAACTAATTCTAGTAGAAAACCCAAATGCTTCAAGCAAACTAATAAACATCCGATTTCAAAACCACCCGGGACTGTTAGAAAACCTAATTATAAATTAGCTTCCAATTCATCATCGATGTTCTCTGAAAAGTTACTAGATGACAATAGATCTGAAAAGGCATCGGGACAACCCAGGAAAATAATGACCTGGGTTCCCAAAATGTAATTAAGCCCGCACATCTTGCAGGGATAGTTGCGGGGGAATGTCGTCAGACCCTAGTTTGTCGACAGCGGCTGCTCCCGGCATATGAACGGAGATATCGCCCAACTACACAACATTCAATCCTTTAATGGGGGATACATCTCCTTTGCGGGTGGAGAAGGTGGCAAAATCACTCAAAGAGGAACTGTCACAAATGGGGTTTTGAGTTTCGAGAATGTCAACTTTGCTCCTGAATTGAAGCATAGTTTGTTGAGTGTGTCTCATATTTGCGACAAAGGCTATTCTACACATTTCACTGAAGAGGATTGTATGATTCTCAAGCTAGGCTTTGTCATCCCAAAAGAGTGGATTCTTGTGAAATCTAAAAGGGATGGGAATGGTTACATCACTGATATGAATAGCAATCTTCCAGAACAAGTTACGTGCCTCTTTTCAAAGATCTCCGAACAAAATGCAATGTTATGGCACCGAAGACTCGGTCATGCTAACGCCAAGAACTTGAATCGTCTTGCAAAGAATGAGATGGTCCGTGGTTTGCCTGTCAAGGACTTTATCACATTTGAGAAGTGTGTGTCATGTGCCTAAGGTAAGCGTCATAGAAAACCACACTTGCCAAAACAGGTCAACTCAATTAGTCAAGTGCTTCAATTGCTACATATGGATTTGTTCGGACCAGTAAACGTTCTCATCATTAACATAAATTCCTATTGTCTGGTCGTGATTGATGATTTCTCACGTTTTACGTGGGTTTTATTTCTATCCAATAAAGCTGGAGTTGCTGATATGATTAAGAAATTCATTGTGTTAATTGAGAACCAAACTAACAACAGGGTGAAGGCGCTTCGTACTGACAACGAAACTGAGTTTAAGAATTTTGTACTTGATCACTTCTGCGTAGAAAAGGGTATTATGCATCAATACAACTCCACTCACACACCCCAACAAAATGGTGTTGCTAAGAGCAGAAATAGAACTTTGAAAGATGCCGCAGGGACGATGCTGTGTGACTCCAAACTGCCAGTCTTCTTTTGGGTTGAGGCGATAAACACTGCTTGCTATGTTTAGAATCGCGTTTTGATCAACAAAGCTCAAATGAAGACTCCGTACGAGATTCTATATAGTCACAAGCCTTCAGTCAGTCATTTCTGTGTATTTGGCTGTCCTTGCACCCTTCTTCACTTAGAGTCCAACCCAAAGTTCAATGCCAAAGCCGATGATTGTTACTTCATAGGGTATGCTACTCGCACCGCTTATAGGGTATATAATAAGAAGACAAAGCAAGTTGTAGAATCTTATGACGTGCGCTGGTTGGAAGAAAATGAGACGGATGCTTGAGTAGGCCCGGATTGGTTGTTTGATTACACATCTATGTTCAAATCTATAAATGTGTCTTTAGGTAGCTCATCTGGATCTATCTCCGGTTCGAAGAATGTTTCTGAAGATGAAGACAAAGAAGTTGTATATAGACCTCCAATGGTATCCTCTTCACAACCCGAGGGGGAGACTCGTGCTTCGCCTGAGGGGGAGTCATTCGCTTCACTTGAGGGGGATTCATCTGTACATACTGATAGTCCATAATCTTCAGTTCAGAATACTACTCCTGATGCCAAAACAACACCACTCACTCCTATAGAAAGAGATTTCATGTCCAAAGATTCTTCCGCTGCTACTTCAACTTTTATGGAGCTACTCTTTCCTGAAGACTTTTCAAATGAGTTTGTGGCAGAGTCATCTAGAGCAACTCAATCAGCAAATGAGGGAGGTGTCAATATTTACAATCTTCCTGTCTCGCTTAATGACATCAGCCAGGAAATACCCCCAAGAATTCAACGTGATCATCCGATCGACAACATCATTGGTTAGCTGGGCGACGGGGTTAAAACCAAAAGTGAAAGTGGAGATGTCAATACCTGTCTTTACTCTTGCTTTATTTCTCAAATAGAGCCAAAGAATGTTGAAATGGCTTTGAATGAGCCTAGCTGGGTAGATGCAATGCATGACGAATTACATCAATTTGAGAAACTCGGGGTTTGGAAGTTGGTTGAGGTGCCAAAGGGCAAAAAGTCTCTTGACACACGATGGGCCTATCGAAACAAGCAAGATGATTCAGGGGTTATAGTGTGGAACAAAGCTAGATTGGTGGTTCGCAGGTTTCGACAGGTCGAGAGTCTTGATTACACTGAAGTTTATGCTCCAGTCGCTCGCTTGGAGGCTATTCGTATCTTCCTTGCATATGCCTCTTACATGAACTTTACTGTTTACCAAATGGATGTTAAGACTGCCTTCTTGTATGGCAAGGTGAAGGAAGAAATCTACGTTGATCAGCCCCCTGGGTTCGTTGACTCCAAGTTTCCTAATCATGTCTACAAGTTGGACAAGGCATTGTATGGGTTACATCAAGCTCCTCGAGCGTGGTATGCGACTATAACAAAGCATTTGCTCGAGCATGGTTACTCTCGTGGCATTATCGATCAAACTTTGTTCATCAAGCATGTCGGTAGTGATCAGATTCTAGTTCAAATCTATGTTGATGACATTATCATTGGGTCGACCAGTCCGCAGCTTTGCAAGGAATTTGAAGGTGTTATGAAAAAGAGGTTCGAAATGAGTTCGTTGAGGGAAATGACCATGTTTTTGGGGCTTTAGGTCAAACAAAATTCAACCGGAATCCTGTTACATCAAGCCAAGTATGTGGAAGATATTCTTGAGAAGTTCGAGTTTCACGACGCCAAATCTGTATCGACGCCAATGGCTGAAAGACCTCTCCTGACTCTAGATCCTGATGGCGAATCCGTAGATCAGATGCTCTATAGATCGATGATCGGATCACTGATGTATCTTACTGCAAGCCGACCTGACATCATGTTTGCAGTTTGTTAATGCGCACGTTATTAGGCTAATCCTAAACTTTCACATATTATTGCTGTCAAAAGAATTTTTCGGTATATCAAAGGTAGCCCAAAGTTGGGTCTTTGGTATCCGAAGAATTCTGAATTTGATCTATATGCTTTTGCTGACAGTAATTATGGAGGCTGTGAGCTTGACAGGAAATCTACTTCGGGAGGGTGTCAATATCTTGGTGACAGATTAGTGTCGTGGCAGTGCAAGAAACAACACACTGTTTCAACCTCAATAGCGGAGGCGGAATACGTTGTTGCATCCGCTTGCTGCTCTCAAGTTATCTGGATCCAACATTAGCTGTTGGACTATGATTTGAATTACTTAGAAACCCCCATTTACTGTGATAATGAGGCCGCAATTCAAATTGCCAAAAATCCAGTCAAACTCTCTAAAACCAAGCACATCGATATTAAAATTCATTTTATCAGAGACTGTTATGAACGTTCGCTAATCCGGCTGGAACAGGTTCCCACTGCTAATAATGTGGCGGATCTGTTCACTAAGCCCTTTAACAAAGCTCGCTTCGATGTGCTTGTGGGATTTCTGAAAATGATTTGTTTTGAGGATTATTTTTTTTTTCTATTTTTCTTTTCTTAATTCTTCTTAAATTTTTTAAATTTGTTTTGGTTTCTGTAGGTAGGTTAATTTAAATTTGCGCATTTCATTTTATTTTACTTTTATTCTCATTCATGCACAAATTTAGGAGGAGAAATATTCAAAAATCCAAAAACAATAAAAAATAAAAAAAAATACAAAAACAATAAAAAATCCAGAAAATTAAAAATATTGCTGATAGTCTTGTTTGCAGGTGTTGTGACGGGAAATGAAATTAGCAAGTGATAACGGAGAATCTGAATCTGCGTAACGTACCTAATTTGAATTGTCTGAGCTCAGTGTTCGATGCGCTGGTAGGCACGAAAGATTTTAATTGGACTTGACTAGGAAGAGTTAAAACCTAAATAATTCAAGGACTTGACAAACATTGGACTAGTTAGATCCGGTTAGCCTGACAATACAACGCTCGAATAGGTTGAGCACGGAGATATACACGGGAATCGGTAACACTAAAGAACCCGTATCTAGAACTATGGATTCACTTTTCCTCAATGTGTGGATTCTGTCCTTAATTCCGGTTGGATGGGGTGACTGGGGAAATCCAATAAACTAGGTCCGTCGAAGGTTATTTTCTTTCTTTCTGTCTGTTAGTCATATGTTGCCTCTTCTGCGTGATTGAGAGATCCGACCTGGACTGTAACATATGCAATTCTTTCTATCTGTTAACCATTACTGTCTCCCCTGCGTGACTCAAAATCCGACTTGGTACACAGTATATGCACCATTCTTTTCTCAATCTCTCTAAAAACCTCAGTTAGTCATGTGTTTCATCCTTTGCGTGATTGGAAGAGATCCGACCTGGGTGTACATCATATGCATTCTAATTCTATCTATAGATCTCGCTGCTCAATTTAGGTGGACAACAATATCCTGGTTGTCGTCAGCTAAATGGCCCCCTAAGAAATTTACTTAAGAATAAGTGCTAAAAATGTCATGTTATTGGTAAATTGTCCAAAATTATGTCACAAATGTTTCGTGCTTAAGTGGACCACAATATTGGCGATCGATCAGACGAAGACGTGAAAATAAGGGTACCGACAAGCAGAATAAGGCTGTCCAACAACTTTGATCCTAGCATCACAAATTCATTCTCAGTAATTAAATTTTTAAGTTGTATATTTTAGTTGGAGTTAACTTAATTTTATTTTTTATTTTTATTTTTATTTTTATTTCTAATTTTAATTTATTTTATTTTGTTAACTGTTAAATTCTAATAATTATTTTTATTTTTAAATTTTGCAAAGTTAATTTAATTTAATTTTATTTTTAATTTTAGTTTTAATATTAATCCTCAAAAAGATTTGTTTTTAAAATTTTTGAAAAATATTGGACTGTGTTGGATTCTGCCTTATACTATGCGGTTATCAGGTAAATGAAAAGTAGGTATAAAAGGAGGTTTACATCCGGAATCTTTGTCATTTTCTTGATTCCGGCCGCAAACTCTCTCATACTCTCTCTCCTCGAAATTTTTTTCATCGATTTTTGTGAAATTAATCATATAGTTTTGAAGGTACTGCGTTTTCGACCAGGAATATGCATTTTGTTATGTTATTAATCGTGTTTTGAGGCTGAAATCGACAAAAAAGATGTTTCAGAGTTTATGGTCGAAGCTTACGGCCATAAGGTGTTTGCGGCCGTAAACTCCCTAAGTGGTCATTAGCATACGGTCATTGGTTTACGGCCATAAACCCTCGTTGACCGCAAACTCTGACTTAGACCTAATTTCTTTTTAAAAATTTATTAATTCAACTTGGGGTCAAAAATTAAATCAGTTAAAATTTTAATTGCTCATTTTTCTCTCTTGTCTTACTTGGTATGTTTTAGTGCAGATAAAATGGCAGCTTTGAAATTTGCAGATATGCACAACCTGGCGATGGTTCTTGCTGACCCTCCGGTGGCTCATCAGGATTTTAAATCAATGATTCACAGATTGCGAGAATGCTGCTTGGCCTCTGCCATTTCAATGAACACTGCTGTTTACAAGAAACTGATTTGTGAGTTCTGGCAGACTGCGAAGATGACAAGGGACGATAATGGAGCTGTCATTGTGGATTCGATCGTTCAGGGATGCAAGATTGTAATTGATGAGACCTTTGTGAGAGAGACTTTGCTGATTAACGACCATCCGACTTTTCCTACGGAGATTGGTATTGGTGATGCTCAAAGAATTCTAAGGAAGATGGGATATGAGGGTGATACTCCACCAACAATGAAGAAACTTATGCCGTCCTATTGGAGATTTCTAGCCCACGTGTTCGTGAGCTGCATCTCCGGCAGAAGGTCCGGTGCTGATGAGATATCCCTAAGAAAGACTGGTGCTATTGTTTCTCTCGCTGCGGGGATAGGCTTCAATTTTTCCAGTTTTATTCTGGACGAGTTTGTGGTCAACATTAATGCCACTACTCGGGATACCTTTCTGATGTACCCTCGGTTCGTTCAGCTTTTCATCAACAAGCAATTTCCCGATTTGGTAAAGGATGGGGATACACTCGATATGAAGTCTTTGGGCCCCCACACTATTGGGCTCATTAAGCAAAACTGCAAGGGGAAGGTGGTATTTCAAGGTTTGCATCCATTGGTCAACTTCGGATGATTTGCCGAACCGAACGAAGCCACTGAGTCACATGGATCGTCAGACAAGATTTCTTCAGAGCATATGTCATCAGAGAAGCTGATCTCAGAAGGAGATGTGATCACTGTATCAGATCAAGAAGGAGAAGAGATTGTTGTTCCTGCTGTGTCAGTTGTAGAGGGGCATGACCTACAAGATGTCCAAGTAGAAGGAGACTATAATGAAGGGTCTTTTAAGAACACTGTTGAGCCAAACCGATTTGAAGACCTCGATCTCACAGGTTTTGACAAAGATGATATTCCTACCAATTTTGGAACTAATGATGACTTTTTGGCAAACTTCAACCTCAACTCCTTGCTAGATAATCTCAGTGATGTTGCTCACACAACAACGAAGAGTAGGGATTCGGAAGATGCTCCCGAATCAACCCCCATTACTACAGATCAGGTGGCTGTCTCTTCAATTCCAATGGTGACTGTATCATGGATTCCTCCCCTTGATATAGTCTCACCTACATCAGAGCCACTTCAGGGTGATTTTTCAACAGACCAGATAGTGTCGTCTCCGTCCAAAAGAAGATGACGAGATCCTAGATTCGGGCATCTGGATTCTGGCTAGTCTCAGGGTTTGCCGTTTACTCCAACTACCACTCCCGCCATAGTAATCACTGAACCGTTACGTGAAGGCCCTAGCTCACTCTTTGAAGCAGGTGGCTCCTTAGTTCCACCAAGATTCTCTCCTCCAAGAACTGATCTTGATGCAGCTTCTGTGCGTCTGGCTCAGTATCTTGCTCAAGACCAATTTGCTGCTCCTTCCTCTAAGGGCAAAGTAGTAGCTTTTAATGAAGGTCAGCCAAGAGAAGACGAATCTGTGATCGATGAACTGCAGAAAAGAGTGAATGTGCTAGATCAGAAAAACATCTAGCTAAGCATTCTCATTGAAGATCTCTTGACTGAGAATCTGAATTTGAAGATTCAAGTCTCTAATCTTCAAGAAGATAAAGCAATTAAATCCAAGAAAATTTCTGAGCTTCAAGATCATTTCAATCTCTTGACCTCCAGCTACTTCAATCTAAAGAAGAAGCTTGAAGATGATTTTGGTGATAAGTATAAGACATCCGCATATGAGCATAGAATCGAGCTTCACTCTCAAGCTCATCATGTTGCCGTGCCAACTGCTCAGACTTGTCGAGTGGTAAATCGATTTGAAGAAGAGGCTGTTCATGCTCCACATATTTCATAGATCATTCGAGATAAACAAGAGAAAGCTACTAAGAAGGGACAAATCTTATTCGAGAGGAGTTTCGACGGGAATGCACCGAGAAATCGATCCATTGTCACTGTTACCGATCTCGAAGCCGTAAGGTTTAGAGACACGTATGGTGATAGGTTAGGTATCATATCTTGGGATTTTCATGATCCCCAGAAAATGTGGATTGTTCGCAGAAAGAGCGGCAATATAGATCTATACAAGAACTGTCATGATTTTAACTCTTGAACCAGAGTGGATCTTTCAGAGCTATCTCAATCTCCGTTCTCAAACCTGACTGATAATCAGCAAGCAACACTTTCTGGAAGACCAAATAAAGAAGGTATTTCCGCTATGAAGACTGCTGAGTCTGTGATAATGGATCATCCTGATGTTATTGATCCCAAGACTGGCAATCCGCTTCAGGTGGTGATGTGGCATGCTACAAATCAGGTCAAACAAATTCCAGTGCTTCAAGATTATTCAGATGGATCTCTAAGCTCTTTGCTTTACTGGGTGTTTGATGAAACCATAACATCTGCTGTCATCAAACTATAGGAGGAGTGCATTCGTTTATATGACAGAAGAGATTTGTTCCAGTTCAGAAAACGGGACATTCATCATTTGAGTCATTTCCAGATTCAGGTTGCAGAGGAGATTTTTGAGTCTGCTGCGAAAGAATATACCACTATGGTTGCTGAGATTATCAACAAGCGGATGTGGAATGGAGCGATGGAGTCGAATTAGTGGTTTGGTCTAGGCTTTCTATGTAATAGGTTCTTTTTGTCAATTTATAGCTTGTGTTAGTTTATGTGTTGTCTACGGCCCGACAGTGAGTTTACGACCATAAGCCTGTTTACGGCCGTAAACCCAATGTCGCCCCAGGTCCAATATATATAGGTGTGCTAGGTCTTTTGTCAGTTGTTGATGCCTCAGAGTTCACGGCTGCTGTAACCACAAGTTTGATGGGATTTGAGCATTCTAACACTTCCTAAGTGTACATGCAACCCTAATAACCTTGGATCTATGTTTATCTAATTATCATGCAAAGTTGATTTCCAAGGTTATGTTCCTATCTAGCATACATGAGGAACAATTTTTCTTTGAATGAAAGATAGAACTACATACCTTGTTGTTGAAAGTGTTCCTTAAAACCTTGTGAGCCTAGCACCTCAAGTGTGATGCCTCAAATGCTTCACACAACACTAAATGCAATGAACAAACTTGAGAGAAAACTCTAACACTTGCAAAATCGGCCAAGCCCTCTTCTTCTAGTTAGTGTAGCCTATTTTGGGGAGAAACACATTGCTTATATAATGTGTTGCATTAGGTAAACCCTAATGTAACATGACTCTTCATTTCTTGATCCATGGGTTAACTCCATGGAGCATCCGATGGGTGAAACCCAACTTGACAATCCATGGAGCCTCTTAGCTCACTATATAAGATATGGAAGATTTACATAATCTACCCATATATCTAATTAGTTATCTTTTGATCACTTAATTAATTCTAAATTAATTTTTGAACAAAACTAATTAAATAATATTATAAATATATTAGAACTTATAATATATTAATAAACCATACGTGTTGTTTCTCTCATTTAGTTTATTCAATTGCATGATGCCATGCAACCCAAATGGACCATGCCGGGTCGGGTCAAGTACATACCCGAAATAGTTATGGACTTAGACACCTTATCCAACAGTCTCCCACTTGGATAAGTCTAATAACTATAACTGTAATACTTCAGGAACCGATCAACAATCGTAGCTCTTTCAAGGTTTCTCGGAACTGATAAAATATTGATACGCCATTTAAGATAAGTGATCACATAATCCTCTGTTCTAGATATCAGTCGGACAAATACATGGAACAATGTCTTACTTATTGTCCAGCAGTTTGTTTCCCAATTTCCGATTTGTTTGACAAAGAACTTAATTGAACACATATATTTAGTTCTCACCGGGCCCGGTACATAGGTCAAAACAAAATCATCGAGGGACCCAGATATCAGCTTCTAATCCAAGAAGGAACAGATAAACTTCGACTCATATGTTTGTTCTACTACTCATTGAATTATAAACAAAAGCACGTTTTATAACATCGAGTTACCAATGCGTTTACGTACAATCAATGCATAACCAACTCATAAGTAACAATTCATATCTCTAGGTTTGAAGACTTATGTGATATTACCATCTCAGAACTTATGAGTACTCATGAAGTGTTGTCCTTAACCTTGACACCTACAACCAACTTCATGACAATCTTAATTCATATCTACTTCCAACATATGACTGACTGTGGAGATTTGAATAATATGTAGAAACACAACATAATATTCTGGAAGTCAAAACATGCAAAAGAAATTATAGTAAATGATTGACAAAAGATAGTAACACTTTACTTATAAATAAACAACCAACTATTATTTATCATCAAACGTCAATTACACTTTACAAATTTCATAATTTATCTAACTACTAAAACTTATATCATCCTTTAGCCCTATGCTCCGAGCATGCTGAAGATGCTTAGCCCTACTCAGTCCCTTCGTGAGGGGATCTGCTAGGTTCTCATCTGATGATACCCTTTTTGCAATGAGGATTCCTTCTTCTATGCGATGTCTGATAAAATGATATTTCTGTCGATGTGTCTGGATCTCCCGTGATCCCTTGGTTCCTTAGCTAAGGCAACAACACTTTCACTATCACAGAATATTTCCATAGGCCCCTTTATAGCTGGTATAACTCCAAGGTCTCCAATGAAGCTCTTCAGCCATATTGCCTCCTTTTCTACTTCACTCGCTGCTATATACTCTGATTCACAAGTGGAATAAGCCACTGTCTCCTGCTTGGAACTCTTCCAAGTGATTGCTCCTCCGTTTAGGGTAAAGACCCAGCCCGAATGAGAGCGGAAATTATCCCTATCATTCTGGAAGCCAGCATCACCCTACAACTCTCAAGTCATCACTCCCGCCGAGGGTAAGGACCCAGTCCTTAGTCCTCCGTAGGTACTTGAGGATATTCTTTACCGCAGTCTAGTGTGCCTTGCCAGGGTTCCCCTAATACCTGCTAACTATGCTCAAGGCAAAGGCTACATCAGGTCGAGTACACTTCATAGCATACCTGATCGATCCTACAGCCGAAGCATAAGGTACTTGACTCATTTCTGCTATCTCAGCCTCATTACTTGGGCTCTGAGCTTTACTCAATCTGGCATTACTCTGGATAGGTAACTCTCATTTCTTGGAGTTATGCATGCTAAATCTCTTAAGCACCTTGTCCAAGTAGGTACTTTGACTAAGTCCAATTAGTCTTTTACTCCGGTTTCTCAAAATCCTTATCCCTAGAATATAGGCAGCTTCTCCTAGGTCCTTCATAGAGAAACACTTCCCAAGCTAGGACTTGACTTCCTGCAGAGTTGGGATGTCATTTCCTATGAGTAGTATGTCATCCACATACAATACCAAAAAGCTAACTATACTCCCACTAGCCTTGACATACACACAAGATTCATCTTCACTCCTAGAAAAGCCAAATTCCTTGACTTTCTCATCAAAGAAAAGATTCCATCTGCGAGGTGCTTGCTTTAATCCATAAATGGATTTCTCAAGCTTACACACTCTATTAGGGTACTCATTGCTGACAAAACCTTCTGGCTGACTCATGTAAACATCTTCAGTCAACTTTCCATTAAGGAAAACGGTTTTGACATCCATTTGCCATATTTCATAGTCATGAAATGCGGTTATGGCTAACATAACCCTAATAGACTTAATCTTGGCTACTAGAGAAAAGGTATCATTATAATCCAATCCTGGAGTTTGAGAGAAACCCTTTGCAACCAGTCGTGCCTTATAAGCGTGTACATTACCATCCATTTCGGTCTTCTTCTTGAAGATACATTTGCACCCTACAGTCTTACGACCTGGTACATTCTCAATCAAGTTCCAAACTTGATTGTCATACATGGATTGTATCTCGCTGTCCAATGCCTCTTTCCATTTAGCAGACTCGGGGCTTGCCAAGGCTTCCGCATAACTGTTAGGTTCATCCAGACCTACTAGTGTCTCTTCACTAATAAGTGTATCACCTTCCGCACTAATATGGAATCCATAGTAATGCTCAGGTGCATTCGTAACTCTCGTGGATCGCCTCAGTGGTACAGACTAGTCAATTGGTTCAATATGAGTTTCCTCCTCAAGTTGAGGGCTAGGGTTTGAAGTTCTTTCACCACTTGACTCTTGAAGTTCTTCAAGGTCAATTTGCCTCCCACTATCTCCTTGGCTTATAAATTCTCTCTCACGAAAGACTCCTCTTGTTGCTACAAAGACCACATTATCACTGGGTCTGTAGAAGAGGTAACCAAAGGATTTTTGTGGGTAGCTAATGAAAATACACCTCTCGCTTCGAGGTTCGAGCTTATCATGAGTCTCGCGTCTCACGAAAGCCTCGCAACCCCAAATCTTGATGTGGTCTAGTTTGGGTACTTTACCAGTCCACATATCGTGAGGAGTTTTGGCAACTTTCTTTATAGGGACAAGATTAAGGATATGGGCGGCAGTCTCTAAGGCATACCCCCAGAATGAGATTGGTAGCGAAGCTCGACTCATCATGGAACGAACCATATCCAGCAAGGTTCGATTGCGCCTCTCAGCCACACCATTCAACTGCGATGTCCTGGGAGGTGTCAATCGTGAGACAATCCCAAATTCCCTAAGATAGTCGAGGAACTCTGAACTAAGATACTCACCACCTCGATCGGATCGAAGCATCTTAATGTTCCTGCCCAATTGATTCTCGACTTCCTGTTTGAATTCCTTATACCTTTCGATAGTCTCTGACTTATGCTTGATTAAGTAGACATATCCATATCTACTGTAATCATCAGTAAAAGTCAAATAATAACAATTAGTATCCCATGTGGCATGTTTGAAGGGTCCACACACATCCGTGTGTACAAGATCCAACAAACCTTCACCCCTCTCACAGGAACCTGTGAAGGGTGACTTTGTTATTTTTCCAAGTAAGCATGAATCGCAACTGTCATCTGACTTTAGGTCAAATGACTCCAAGACTCCATCCTTTTGGAGTTGGCCTATGCGTTTCTTGCTTATATGTCCAAGACGATAATGCCATAATGATGCTTTATCCAAGTTATTATTATTAACAGAATCAATACACAATACATTATTTCCTAAGTTATCAACCACAGATACAGTTTCATACACGCCATCACAAGGTAATGCTTTAAAATAAAGAACATTATTAAAGAAAGCATTAATAGAATCAACTTCATTATCAAATGAAAAGGTGAAACCTTGTTTATACAATGCATGAAAGGAAATAATGTTTCTTTCCATTTCTGGCGAATAACAACATTTATTCAAATCTAAACTGTAACACCGTGAATTTCAAAATAATTTTTCACAAATTATAAAAACATTTCTCATTTAAATTTCATAAAAAACATTAAGTTTAAATCCCAATTCACATCATACAAAATCCCAAGATCATATATATATATATATATATATATATATATATATATATATATATATATATATATATATATATATATATATATATATATCAAAAATACCATGCGTGTGTACAGATCAAGCCGGCGCCTTCCCACGGTCATCGCTAGTACCCGAAACAACAACACTAACACTGTAAGCACAAAGCTTAGTGAGTTTCCCAATATACCACATAAACACATATTAGCCACTCGAGGCTATAACTCTATGGGTCCGTGCACCCAAGCTCTGTGAACCCTCAGGTTGTAACTCTGGGAACCTTCCGGTTCCAACTCTATAAACATGCACAACATAAATCACATAGACATCATGCAGTACAACACATAGCATACACATAACGTAAACATACTCTGACACATAACTCTGATTACCTACTCAAGGTAAAGTATAGTGAGAAGACTCACCTCTGGTATCTCGATATCTCGCGAATCCTGGAAATCACTCGTGCTCGATCCTCCGAGCTATAATCCTCCGATAACATCATATATCTCTTAAATAACACTTTTACCACTAAGGTTGACTACCCCTATCAAGTCAACACTGGTCAACTCTGGTCAACGGTCAACGGTCAACTTTGACCGGACTCAGCGAGTGCACTAGGGCGACTCGGCGAGTCTATACATATTCACCAACTCTCTAGGATTCTCTTTTGACACGTCGAGTACTCCCCTGACTCGACGGGTTCCACATGGCATGAATCGTGGGGCCACCACGACTCAACTCGCCGAGTCTTAAGAACAACTCGGCGAGTCCCAGCTCGACTCAGTCCTCCTGTCAACCCTCTCTAACTCTCCCTGACTCACTGAGTCAACTCATAACTCGGCTTGACCACTCACTGAGTGGTTAAGGTCAATCTTCATGCTACTCGCTGAGTCTGTTCTTCAGACTCGGCGAGTCCATGCCATGCATCAACTCAAACTTGCTTCTGAGGTCAGATCCGCTCCAACAACTCATAGATCTGGCCCTCCTAAGCTTATTCATCACGTAAGGTTCATATCTTGGTTACCATACAACACCTACAAGGCTCTTTTTGGAGAAATAACCTCTAAAATGGCAACCCTAGCCTCCA